>NC_092860.1:113385189-113718251 GCF_032062135.1 Pyxicephalus adspersus | reverse complement strand
AATTTAAAAAAAAAAATTTCATGAAAACCTGTGACGCTTTTGGAACAGAAATCTAGAAATCAGTGTAACGCTCAGGTGGTTAATGTTCAAAAACTAATATACAGAGCTAATTTCATATTATATTAAGATCAAGGAAACTATTTAATCAATATAATTCTCTACCAACTTATTTATCTCTGTCTTTCCCACCTCTATAAAATTACAAGTACCACCATATTCCACTGACATCCCTTCTGTCTCCATAGAAGCACCAAATGCTACAAGATTGCAAATGTTCAACTCAGGAAAAGGGGAAAAGAGAGAAGGGAATAGCAGCTATCACATTTATTCATTGTCACTTATGCTTAAATTAAAATTTGAACAAAATTACTTTTTTGTTTACATATTTTATATATATGATATATTAATACGTATTTATACTTATTTTTTTTACAATGTATTTATAATACAAAATGTATTTATTAACTAATGTTTTATACTATAAAATCATATTTTTTGGACCATAAAACGCACCTGTTCATAAGACACACCCAGGTTTTAATAAGATATAGCAGAATAATATTTAACGAGAGAGAGATTGCACATTGCACAGACACATTGCACATTGCACATTGCACATAGCACATCGCACACTGTACATTGCACATTGCACATATATTGCACTACAAGACTATAGTGACAGAAAAGCTACAGCTCACCTGTCATAGGAGAAAGACTGCTGCACAAGAAAAAAAACTGCTAACCAGCACTGCTCACCTCACACTGCTCTCCCCCTGCTCTCTCTGCCTCCCTCCCCACTGTTACATGGAGCCTTTTCACACAGAAAGACATCCCCAGCATCCCTATAGACATGAGCAGCTGATAAACACAGGGAGGGGGAAGGCAGGGCTCTGCGATTGATAGGATAAGGTAGGGGTGGACAGCTTTATGTTTTTTTGTAATCTGGGCAAGGGAGGCTGCAGAACAGAGGGGGCCATACTGCAGGGGGTGTGCCAGGCTAGATGGAACTGCAGCCGCCTGCTGGGGTCCCCCTTGGAAGCACGGCAGGGTATTTGGACTATAAGACACTCCCCCCTTTTTCTCCCACTTTTGAAAAAAGTGCATCTTATAGTCCGAAAAATACAGTATGTCTTATGCATATCATTCCTGTTTTTATTTGTTATCTTCTTTTTCTACTTATGAATGGCATTGTGTTTATAATCAAATCTATTTGAAGTACTCTGCTGCAAATAAGTGTGATGGTAAGTCACTACTAACCTCACTAATCTGTTTACTTTCCTTTGCTACAAACCCTTTCGTACAGTATGGATGGGTCTATTGATTGATCAAACCATTCACAGCACCGAGTTGCTTATTATGTGTCAGGAAAAGAACAGAGGATGAGATAAGATTCAATTAGATGATCAGCCTAATGTGTGAGGGGTGTCTTATTATTATTATTATTATTATTATTATTAATTAACAGGATTTAAATAGCGCCAACATATTACGCAGCGCTGTACATTAAATAGGGATTGCAAATGACAGACTAATACAGACAGTGATACAGGAGGAGAGGACCCTGCCCCGAAGAGCTTACAATCTAGTAGGTCTTGAAAAGTGGGCCTGGTAAGGAGCAGCTTGATAAAGGGGCTGGACCTAGTGATTTGCTTTAAGGTGGAAGGAGAAACTTCTGGACAGTAAAAAACTGAAAACAAAGCAGCTTGATGAGGAGGATGGGAGCAAGAGGAACAGCTTGGTGGAATCATGGGACCAGGAAACAAAAAGACTTGATGGGTAGGGGGGGAGCAAAAAGAGGAGCTGACCAGGGGACAAGTGGCTTCAGTGCCAGCTGGCAGGATGTATAGGCAGGGACATGGACAATTGCCAGCTGCCACACCAAGGAGCTTGCTGCAGCTATCACCTTCACACTTTGTGGATGTGATCATTGCCTCGTTGGCCACTAATCACATTCATTTCCTAAAAGGTAGAGTTTGGAGCACCACCTTAGTCCAAGTTCATGAACACTGGCTTACAAACTGTTTAAATGCTGGCTTTCTTAGGGATCATGATGCAGTCAACTGCAAGAAGTCCTGTTCTGCCATATCCTCTTCATTCTTAATATTTAAAGGGTTAAAGGACAGCTGAAGTGGGAAAGTTTTGGGGTTGACCGCGGCAACATATTAGTCTCCTGGCTTGGATGGTAATCCAGTATTTCCAATTCACTGACTTGATACAAAAAGGAAGATAAGGACCTTTAACCTAATTTGCTTGGTTGTTCCAGGTTAGGTATTGTAGACATGGACAGGAGGAGGCTGGCAATGTGGCATTCTTCTCATTTGTCCCAGATTTCTTTTAGACTACGTATTAGTCAGAGCAGGAGGTGATCACATTGGCTTGGTTGGTGAGCTTATAGGAAACAGTCATGGAAAAAGCCCACTGT
Source organism: Pyxicephalus adspersus (assembly GCF_032062135.1). Classification (NCBI taxonomy): domain Eukaryota; kingdom Metazoa; phylum Chordata; class Amphibia; order Anura; family Pyxicephalidae; genus Pyxicephalus; species Pyxicephalus adspersus. The sequence goes on along the minus strand of NC_092860.1, from coordinate 113,715,829 downwards.
GCAATTTTCCATCCGTCTTTTTCGTCAGGAACCAGTTTGTTCACTTATTTGTAGTTACACATACAAATTTATCTTAAGATAGCAACTGGCAAGCTACCAGCTTTTTGCAACAACCAGTTGAGTTCTGTTAATAATTCACTTGTCAACAAATAACAATAAGAATTTTTGTTACTATAGAAGAGCTGAGATGTTGTTACTGGCTCTGACTTTTCTTGAGGTGAAAGAAAGGAGGAAAATATTCTTATATTATTAATGCTTGAGTAATACACAAGGGCTGTAGAACAAGCTTGGGAGAGCAGTATTTGGCCACTAACCTGCCAGTTTTGTATCACTTTAATATTTTTAAATATAAAATAATATTTTAATATATAATATATAAAATACTATTTTAATAATCAGAGGCTTGGCTTTAAGTCAAACTAAACTAAACATCTCCATTGACATCCAAACCTGGTCTTCTTCCAACTTCAGGTCTTCATCCTTGACCTTTCAATTTTTTATCAGCCTTCTGCCATATAGTAATAATGGCATTGTTGACACCACTTTGGTGCAGCCTCAGACAGACGGCTATTGAAACCCATTTCCACATGGCAATGGAAATGCAAAAGAAGGGTTGCAAGAACAAAACAGGTGTACCTTTCACATCAGACAGCACATGTGATTCTTATGCCAGCAGTATAACAATGTCTGCATGATTCTGTGAAAATATTTCTATTTTCTGTCCTCTAAATTACTCCACAGCTACTGTTGCAGTAAGTGTATAATAATAGATTCATTTTATAGATAAGTTATTTTTAACAAAATGTGACAATATTAACTGAATATAATGAGCACACTCACTTCACATTTACGTGCTAAATTGGTATGTATAACCTTACAGAGTACAAGCAAAATGTTCATGCACTGGTCCTAGCACTGGTAGAGTTAGCAAGGTAAGGTCTCTAGTCACCTACATGTATTTAATGATCATAGACTAGACTGAATTGAGTTAGCTTTTCATCCATTTTTTTAATATGAAATATCTAACATCTAAAAAAACTAATCTAAAGCTATAACTTTTCATTTACTTGAACAGAGTGAAATTGTAGAATCCATTATCAGGTTTCTTTTGCAAGGTGTTCCAGCTGCAAGGATTCACCCTCTATTCATCCTGGTGTCTAATTGTTCTTCCAAGTGTGAAAATAAATCAGTCAGTGGCAACCGTTTTAAGAATGGATTTCCTTAGCTTTGGAGGATTTTTTGTCTCACTACCTGATTTTGTGTCTTTAGGACAGTTAATGAAGTAGAATAGTCCTATAAGGTAACAAAACAAGACAGGGTTTTAACATTTTCCTACTTTTTCCAAAACTAAAAAAGAAAATCTCTGGGTAAGTAAATGCTTGTAAGTAAAATGCTTGTAGGCTTGACTGATAAATCCAAACTAAATGGGCGTAGACATGCTTAATGCTATGCACTCGTTGTCCCTATTTTTGAAGATTTGGCTTTATTGTTTAGTTCAGAGTTATATGTATATGTATGGTGTGAGGGTCTGAATTTTCCTTTCCGTTTTTACTTTGTAACACTTTTTTTTTTCTTACAAATAAACACAGGTTAAAAAATGTTTGCCACCTACACCAAATTTCTGGATCACATGAGAGGCATATTAAAACTTTTCACTGGACTGGATAAATGTATATATAACGACTGGATGGGAAGTCAAATATAAATAAATTACAGGATTTACAAGGACCTAGGCTTGATGATAATCATTGCAGATCAACAATAAAACCTCTAATGTGCTTTTGTTTTAGAATATAGATGAATTAATTCACAAAAAATAGCATACTAATGCCAGTAGATTTCCCATATGGAAAAATACATAAGAAAATCATTATTAACAAATAGCAAAACTGCCTTGTAAAACACTTTTTATCCCCAGTGTCCTGAAGACGTCAAATAACAAAACATACATCCATTCCTAAACTTTGTTTTCACACAGTTTATTGCTTTAGAGGGCACACAGCTCACACTGCTATCTCTGTCGTGCAATAGAATGAAGAAACATACTGAAATATCGCAATAAAACAGACTTCTTAATAGGAAAAACCAATAGGTAAGCATCATCTGTGAGTCCCAGAGACAGCTGGGTTGTATTATGTTGCATGCTGTGTTATCTGTGAAATACACTTTGGCTCTAAAGTGGTTTCAAACTTCAACTAAAGCATAGTAAGTTTTATTTCTAGTTCCCTTTAGGATTTTGTGCAAAGTCTCGGAACAGTATATCAGGTGAATGGTGGTTTTCTGAGTATAAAACTATGCTATGATTCATATAAATTTTATATGTTGCTCTCGGTCTTTGAATAATGCCCTTGAAGAAAACCAGTGAACTGAAAATGTGATTCACTAGTTGTAAAATAACTGCACTCCATAGAAAAAAAAAACAGTAAACATTGTATTTCTAATTTTTATGGCTTGACGCCCATTCAGTGTTCTGTAAAGTTCTATCAGACCCCCTGTCTGTACACTACAGTCTGCATGTCCCTAACCTTCATGTGTTTATGTGCTATGAGTCTCTACAAGCAGCAGTTTAAAATAGAAAAGAGAAAAGGAACATGGTGCTGAGGCCTGTAGGAGCAGGAAGGGAAAGTGAAAGGGAAGGAAAGAGAGTAGGGTCAGAGAAACAAACTAAACACAGCTTAGTAAAAAGACCTCCAAGAGAAAGCATGCTCTGATACTTTCCTGGAACAATTATGCAGTTCTTACTACACTGGTCAACAAACTTTTTTTTGCCAAACAGATTAAAGTCATTTTAGGTTATGTTTGATGCACAGATTCCAAATGTGGTATTGGTTTTGTCTAGATTGGCTCTATTTTTTTTAAATAATACCCATAGAAAACGAATGAAACATGAAAATAAGCAAAATTAAACTAGATATGCCTACATATACAAAATAAAATTTTTGAAATAATTAATGTCAATATATTCTATATTTAGTATATTTACAGAACTAATCACAAAGAAGTCATTGAAAAACTCAGTTTGTATGATTTATTTTTATGCTGATGATCAGGACAATCACATGAAGGTTCCAGCAGTAGTCTGCCATCTGCCCTGATACCTTTCTTCCATCACCTTTATATCTTGATGGAACCTCTCCCCTTGTTCCTCACTGAATTTGCCAGGATGTTCTGGAAATTTTTGCAAATGGCTATGGAGATAGTGTACCTTTATGCCTATAGTAGCACCCACATTTTTAAAGTTTAAGAGCAAGTTTTGTACCAGTTCTTCATAATTTTGTGCTTTATGGTTACCCAAGAAGTTCTTGACAACCATGACATAGCTGTGCCAGGCAGAAGCTTCAGTATCAGTCATGTAACGTGAAATTACTTTGTGTATACACTTTACTGACCAAGTAGGAAGTTCACCACTTTTAAATCAACACAAATGGACCAATGGTGTTCAAAGCTTTTGTAAGATCATTTTGATATTTTCATTTTCTTTTTTAAGTTTTGTTGAGTGATCAATTAGAATTGATGCAGTTGCCATTATACAGTCTATAAAAAGCCGCCAGTCTTCTGCTTGGTATTCTGGTACTCCCATAAGGGCTAGTAGTCCAGGGATGTTACAACAGTACACAAAGTCTCCATCTTCACTGAAATATAGTAGGAGTGTCACTTCCGGTCTCAGACAGTTCTTTTCTTTTAGCCTGGATGCTTGTCTTGTTTTGACAGACTTAGGTCACGTATTAAATCATTGAGCTCTTCTTGGGAGAACTGATGGTTTGATGAAACACTTCCTTCATTTTCACTTCCACTGCTAATTCCTGGATTACACTCCAAACCCTGTATATCCTCCATGTCAGATACAGCAATATCAGGGGGTGTACTGAACACTGGTATGGGAAAATCAGCACCATGCAGAACAGGTTGTCTTGCTGATTCCAAATCAGGGTGCTCCCACTTGTTTTTTTTGGAACAATTGAAACCTTTTACATTCACAGCACAAAAATAGCAATCATTATGATGATTTTTGGGCTCTCGCCATACCTAAGGGACACCAAATTTCAAACTTTTCACTTTTCCATTTTTCCACTGACGTAGACACTCTACACAGATATTTTGCATACCATATGGGGAGCCCAATACTTATCTTGGTCCCCCAGTTTAATACCAAAATATGCAAGATATGCTTGTTTCAACAATTCTGTAATGTTTCTTGTCTGTTTTTGCTGAGAATATTCACCACAAATGTAGCAAAATACATTAGGGTCATTTAAACAACTTCTTCCTGAAGAACTCATATTTCTGTAAAAAAAGAAAATGTATGAATAAAAAGAAGGCAAATGAAAGTTTCATGAAAATAATGCTACATTTATTATATATAAAGCAAAACATTGGTGTAAATATAGATTGATAATATTATGCTGTGCTAACATTTGTTGTTGGTAAAATCGTCTATTCCAAATTCTGTATCACAAGAAGTAGAGCAAGTTCAATGAAACTGATGTCATTTCTGGATACAGCAGATCTGAAATACACTAAATATATTAAAAAATCCTTTGCAAGTGAAAAATTATTTTTTTTTGTTGAGCTGTGCTATTGGCTGAATACTTGTTTCAGATCATTGACTCGGTAATTTTTTAAATCATGGAATCAAAATGTCAGGCAGACTAACAAACTGCATAGACCATGTAGTGCTTGGCACTCCTAATTCAATTATCAAATTTTGGTGAGGCTTCAATTTGCCTGGCACCGTTCATCTTAAAATAAAGTTGTAATCACCCAAGGAAACTGATTATGCATTTCTACTATTGAATAATGTTTTGACAATTTTTGACTAGTACTTTTGAATAATGTATATGTGCAATTAGAGATGAACTCCAGGAGTTAAGAAAAAAATAATTGCATTGTAGCTACCCTGTACTGCAAGGGTAAAGAGCAGTTTACCCAACCTTTGGGTTTGAGTAGGTCCTTGGTGTCCTAGCCTAAAAATGCAGGTATGATGTAAGTGTCTGTGATTGTAGCACGGATCTTGCTCTTCACATCCCCCCTTGATTTAGGCAATAATATAAAAGCCTGTAATGTGTTTTTTTTAATTTTTAGAATTAGGCTTGAAAAAGAATAGAAAATAACATTTCACTTACCTAATAACTGATGATAGGTTACAGAGAAAAGCTGTCTTGTGTGATTTTTCCATCCTTTAGCAGGGGGTCCAACCTGCAACACTTTCACATTGCAGCCTGCAGTTTAAATGATCATGATGGCAATTCTTTCATCGCAAAGCCCCTGGAAGGTTGTAATTTACCATTGTATGTTATTAAGATTATTATTTCAGTGGCAACTCAGTGTGCTAAACTTTCTAATTTGCAACATGCCTCTGCTTATTATAAAACTGAATTACATGATCAGAGAAGTTACTCCTAAGTAATTTTCCATTGTAAGAAAGACTGAATAATTGCATTTTTGGCTTTGTTGTAATCCAATTTAATATTATGAAGATTAGATTTTATTTTACCATTGCAGACCAATAGCAACTGGTGGAACAGGACTCATAGTCCCTTCCTAAATCTGTCCTCTGCTGTTTCCCTTTGTCCTGCTTTCCTCCTATATATTATCAATGCACACCCTAACATTATTCCTTCTAGGTACTGTTTTATAAGATATTAGCTGTATATTTAAATTGTTAATAATTTATATGAGACTGCTGCCCCTAACTAGTAATCTAATAAGACTGGGGCTGTGTGCATATGTCAAATTACTCTCACCCATTGGAAAATCTGATGTGTACATGTGTACAGTGCCCCCCGCCCCCTTGTTGTTAATTGATCCGTCCTGGTGGATTGATGAACGACTGATCGTGAACGACTGTTGTGTATTTCAATGGAGGAGAGCACAGAAGGGTGCCACTTGCTTGCCCCCCCTTTTTTTTCCATAGAATAGAATTGGTGCTGTGTGTACAGAACTTATTTATCTGTTACTGGAAACAATCAAGAAAGATCATTTCCAGCAAAAAATATCCTACGTGTGTGCCTTAGAATGAGATTTAGCACTTCCGTGTTGTTCTCCGTTTTCCTAAAAGCTTTCCGGAAAGAAACCTTTTCCTGAATACCTGCAGTACAATAATCTGCCAGCTTCTGTTTTATTAATTTGGTAAAAATATTTCCTTAAGAGTAAATTAGAATAAAAATTCAGCTTAAATTAGTAAAATATGTTGTAGGTGCAAAAAAAATAAATAAATAGTGGTGTGAAAAGTTCATTTAAAAAAACAGAGCCTGAATAAAAAGCCACTAGAGTAAAATGTATGTTCTTTGTAGGGAAGCATTGGTCTCTTTGCAGAGGTTAGGTACAACCTCTACTAGGTTAGCTATGCTGATTGCAGAGCCAAAGAAGTCTAAACCAGTAGAGGGATATTTCGGACCAAAGCAATGAGATTGCTGTTTCCCCACACGCAAACGCCCAACTCTAGGGCTGCTGGCAAGGAACAGGCTTTTCTACCTAGGCTTTGTCTACTTTAGAAAGAAAACCAGCTGTTAGAACTTATGTTTTGGTCAAATTGGAATAGATATATCTGATTTAAACTTGGGGTTAAATTAGACTTTGTAGTACACTGGCTTTAAAGGCTCACTCTGCAAATGCTAGTTGTCTATTTGTCATTTTGACCCTCTACATATAATTGTTTGAGTGCCTGACCCAGGACAAGAATGCAGGTAAGGATATGTATTTCAGCTTCAGTGTTTCAAAGAACATTGAAATCAGAGGTTTAGTGAAATGATCAGACAGTTTAGCTTCTAAGCAGGTCTGCAGTGTCACCTCCTGTATTCTCCGATGACAGCTTTGGTCTACATTCAGTTTCTATTCATTCTGTGAACACTTTATTTAAGGTGCTTGAGTTCACTTTGGTTTGACTGCTGTTCTGCTAATCTATTTCTCAGGGTGATTAACGTCTGGAATTAATCTGCTGTGTTAATGAACTTGACAAATAGTACATGTTGATGAATGTTGGTGTATATTTAGCTTCATCACAGTGTTGGATGGGGATGCCATTTATCTATAGAAAAGCCTTTGTTCTTTATAAAGGGTATTTAACAAGACGAGACTTTCCACCACTGGCATTTTTTTTATATGTGTATACTTTGCATGCTTGTGACTCGCTCCCACATTGCTCAAATGCACAATAAATTGAAATGAAATCATTGCTTTGCAATTCTGAATAAACAAATGGCACCTTCATTCCTGTGCTTTGACATTTTTATTATCTTTCATATTGTCTGTACTTTTGCAAAATTTATTCAAAGCAAAAGAATAAACCTTGGCACTCAACACCAAGTAAATAATCAGAAATGCCTTATTCAGCTGGGACTACACATCTTCATATTTTTCTGGTGATACAAGAAATGTCTCATGTATCTAAGTGTAAGCTTTATCAAGTATGCACTGGAGCACTTTCTGCACATCAGTGACTTTATTTAATAACACCGGGACTCGTTTATCAATGCTTCTAAAATAAAAATTGTATTGCTTCAAAAGCAATCTGATTGTAACCTGCACTGGAAAATAACAGGCTAAGAAGGAACGTTTGAATCTGATTTGTTACTGTGGGTCAACAAGCACAGCTTTTATGCTAAGCATACACTATGCGATTTCCTCTCAATTTTATTTTCAAAGGATATAGTACATACAAACCAATCCTGTTATCAGCTTCATGTGTTCATGTACCATCCACTTGTTCAGTCATTAATCTGTATTGACATGGTTGGTTACAATCATTTCAACAAACGTATTGCTTGATCAATTTTTGATTGATATTCCAAGCAAACATTGATTAAAAATAACTGATAGGAAAGCATTGCTTTTTTCAATTCTGATAGACTTGACATTTTCTTTTAATTGATCAAAAATATTGCCTAGCATATGGCTAGTATTTGTCCAGGATGTACATATTTTGACATCTGCCACTGATGTAGCATATTTCAGTATTGATTGTGGTAAGGTGGGGATGGGTTAGCTTCTTTGATAAGTTTATTGCTGTCTGTGTTCCTGCTGGGCAGATTCACCCCTCTACTTATGTTTGTCCATTGTCTCAGATACAGAAATGAGCAGAAATTGGAAATTTTAGCATTGTCATTAACACAAGAGGTAAGGGCATTGGAGACAACTTCCATTGGAGACAACTGTTGCAGTGTTGAATTGAAATGTCCATTCCCATGACAGGTAGGTAATTCTCCCAAATGCAAGACACTATTTCACAATTTGAAGAGTTTTTTTTAACTTTGTGTTGTGTGGACAGGACAAGAGATGAGGGGAAATCTCTAAACTTCAGGCATGCATGGTCAGTGGAGGTGCCACTAAAAACTTAACATAAAAACAACACTACTATATGTAAGATATAATTACTTTATTTCAAAAGAAGTGGAAGTTCAGATGCTTTAAATGTGAACTAAGGTTTTTATGGCAAATAAATCCCTGTAGGTCTCCTCTGTTACAAATCTTCTTTTCCAATTGTACACTGGCTGCTGGGTATGTACAGGTATTCATACATAATACATTCTGTGGGCATACTAATGATCCACATAGTTTATGCCAACAAAAAAAATGGTTGAAGATGCCAGACCCTTAGGAAGACAGAGAGGATGGCAGTAGCAGCTACGTAGTATCAGGGGAGAATGTGAACCTTACATTGCTGGAGAAAGTAACTTTGGGAGATAAATGTACCATAATGTACAAGTATACTGTTCATACATATACATTATATCAATAGCCGGGGACCTGCAGTGCCATAGGTTATCTTTACATGGCAGAGATACAAAGCACACAATCTTTTTTGTTTTTTCATTTCTTTTATTTTCATCTATTGGACTGATGGCTAATAAAGATAAGTTTTAAAACATATTTTAGGAGATTTAATAGTGGTGCTTATGCTTGAGTTGCATTACAGGATAAAAAAAGATTTTTACACCAGGACATAAAAATAAGACATATTTACTGCCCACTGATGAAGAGGAACCAATACTCCTAAGGTGTTAGTATGAATCTTGCTTACGCGTTCTGAAATCCTCCAGTTACATTAATTAGAAGCATTTGATCTATTTTATGTTTGAATCACTAAAACAGCTGGCAAAGAAATACAACTATAATTTAAGTAGAACAACTGTTTGGAAATGCAAAGTTCTCCTATTCATCTCCATGATGGATACCTCTCCTCATGCTCTCTTTGCTTAGATCAAGCAAATGTTTATAAAAGCTGTTGATGCAAGCATGTTTCTAGATATATACACATAGTAAGCATGTTTGTAGATATAAACAAAGCAAAGATAATTTACATTTACTTTATGAATGGTATTCTAGTCTGTTAAAAGACTCTCAATACCTCTCTCTCTGTACAATCCAATGACTTCCACTGTTGCAGGGTGGATGACCGTGTCTACTATAGTCTTGGTCTGGTTTCAATGTGGCATGTGCCAGCAAAAGAGATAAGCTTTGCTACTGTTCTTTTAATCATTGCTGATTTGCAATCCCTATTTAATGTACAGCACTGTGTAATATGTTGGCGCTATATAAATCCTGTTTATTATTAATAATAATAATAATAATAATAATAATATCTGTAGTTCTTTACCTTGCTTCTGCTGGCTTTATCTTAGCACTGAGAGATGAGAGGTATAGAGGGTCAACCGACTCCGTTTGGTGGTCACCTGAGTTGGACTGAGACCAAATGCTCACTGCCTGTGATAGTGTTCAATTCCTGTCCTGCTTTCAGTCCATTATTGTTTGGTCCATTATCCTGGTTGATGACCCTTGCTTTACCTGATCCTCTTACTGTTTGCAGTGTGGAATAATCTCTGCCTGTATTATGACCTCAAAATTTTTCTGCCCCTTGCATACCGTGTATGGCCTCAGCTCTGTTCTCTGACCTGCTCTTACTTAATTCTGACATATGCCATAGTCTGCATTGTCACCATGGACAAGTGGGCTACCTGGTTATTTGCCAATCCATGTTTCCACGAGAGGTGATTCTTTGCATAATGAAGTCACGGAGGCAACCATGTGCTGGGATAATCCAACTTGCTTCTAAGGTGTTGCTTGTATCTAGGTGAAAATTATGGGTATAGATAGGGGAAATGTGTCTGGTAACTGGCATTGGACCTTACAAACACTTATTATCAAACCATATCCCATAAGGGATGAATTGATCAATGCATTAGGAAACAAGGATGATACTATGGGGTCCCCAGTGTGGTAAGCACATACTTGTTTGCTACACTGAGACCCCACTTTGATTGTTATGTGTCTGTTATTCACATGGTCTATTAACATTGTTGTTTGGGTCTGTTAGAGAAGACAACTGTTCTGCCCTGTATTATTATGGATGTACTGCCAATACTGTATATGTTTTGTTCTGAAACCTTAAATAAGAGGACCCTTGGCAAAAATTACAGTGAGGCCTCATTGGCGGCACTTTCGTACTGGGGGTCTCGGGTGTTTCAACAGGGAAACACAGTTTCACAGTTCCTTCAACAAGGAACCTTATGTGCTTATTAAATATGAGATCTTTGGTATGGTAACATAGTATGGACAGTGGTAAATTATAGCTGTTTTTAGGGGGTGTAATTAAAGTGAAATGTGATTTTTATCATTAAACCCACCTTGCCTGCTCTCTGTATAGAAAACACTCTCTGGTCCCCAAAATTGCTTTTTACTACCCTTCCTACTTATGTATCTGCTGGTCCTATATATATATTGTAGCATGCAAATATACCTGGCACACCACAACATGTATCTTTGTACATTTATAGTTTCCCAGGATGTACTCTATCACACAAAGTGCACCTCAGCATGTTCTATACTCAGCACTCTGCAAAATGCACCCTGTAACATTCAGCATACCTCGTCATGCATCCCAAAATACTGAGTACACCATTACATTTGTCACACAACAGAATGTATAGCATTACATTTAGCTGTACCCATTTTCACGCAGCACTTCCTAACACATTACACTTTGTACTATGCACCTCATTACAACAACCATTATCATGCACCACATTATTATACCCCACTGTGAATCCTGTTACACTAGGCAATAAGCTGACCATTACACTAGGCTCAGAACGATATGCACTTCATTTCACATCATTAAAACCACAGAGTGTATCCATTTAGGCAGGCTTACCAGAATTCACATCTCCAAACAGTCCACTTTAAATGAGATGCAGTAGAATGGGTATAGAATGGTAGAAATTTAAGTTCAGCTACCTGTGCAAAAAATGTGTACACATGTAGACTAATACACACTCACTTACTTATTCTACATTCTGGCCTGCAATGAATTTTAAAATAGGCAATAGTATGTTGTTTTCCAGGGCTCCTCAGCAGGGATGCAGGGGTGATACTTATGGTTCTGCAGAACATATCATCAAGTGGAGGCAGCTAATAACACACTATACCTACAGTTTTCTTCAACATCTAAATCATTTAATTACACATTCATCTGAATTTTTTCTATGACACACTAGGAGTCATAATAGCATTGCAGAGGCCAAAGAAAAAAGAATAAAAAATGGCAACAGTCACTTCTGGAGGAGAGCAATTCAACAGAGACAGGGATCAACATTGTCTAACCCTAAGTAATCACACACATAACTCAAAGCCAATGAGGAAGAACATTTAAAAATCAAAACAAAAATCAAAATACAAAAAACAAAATAAGAAAAAAAAATCAGTTGTACATGTATGAATTTGCATTTCTGAAGCCTTTAAAACGTCTTCTAATATTCCATTTACTTACTGGTGAACAGGAAACAGAACAGGATAGTTTTGGCTGTGTCATCACTTTTTTTTTAATAGTGTTCTTGATGGTATTTGGTTAAGTAAAAAGACACAAGGATTTAAGAACATTCTTCCACCAAAATTATCCATTCATCTTGAGATTATTAGTATTATTATTAGTACAAACTTGGAAAGGGCAGTACAGGTCACATACAGCGAAGTGGCAGGCAAACATGGTGAAGCATTTTACAGCTGTCATATATTTTAGAAAAAAGTAGGTGATGTGTGTCAAGAACCAGTTATACAATTATTTTTGCTTTTTACTAAGTCTTCAATAGGATAATTTTTTTATTTTCCATAATAGAGCCATTTTAATATAGTTCCAAGTATCTGTTAAATACTTTTGCTTTGAAGAACAAGAGAATTTACCAACCGAAAATCAGACTACATTTTAATCATCCTTGTGTGTAGGATCTAATGATTTCTCTAGGGAGGAGATTTTTTTCCAGATTGAAGCATCTGTTTCTTTTGGGTGTGCTTATAGTACAAGGTTTAGGACGGATTGACTAATTAACATTGTTGAGTTAACTTCAGTCATTTAACATGCGAGAAAGGCAATGATGTTTGCAAACTGAGAAGCAGATGTAAGTGATGAGATTTAAATTAAATGGCAGTGCACCAGACAGTTTTCTACTGTATGATCAGATTTTGAAACAGTTAAGCATTTTTGCTGGCAGTAAAATGGTACTAATTTCAAGAAAATGTTGGGCGAATTTAATGGGCAGTTTACCAAAAACTGAAAATCAAGTTCTGCGTTAAAACAGCCAGCAGTGTCTTATCTCCTATGAGCTCCTGTATTATGTTCTCAGGCTCTTGAATTCTTAGGGTTGCTCATCTGCAGTTGTAAAACTTTACATATGTACATATAAGAATACATTGTAGGCCCAACTTTTATGGTCACATCACAAACATAAGAAACTTGCTGCCACCCCAAAGTTACATATATTTAAACAAAATGTGTTCATCATCCAAGACACTATCTGCAAGTTTTTATGTTCTCCCCGTGTTTGCATGTTTTTCCTCTAGGGAATCCGGTTTCCTCCCACATCCAAAAAACAAACATTTGGCTGTAGATGGTGTAAATGATATATGAGTATGGTAGGGACATTAGGTTGTGAGCCCTTTTAAAGGGACAGTTAGTTATATGACAATTGACTTTGTAAAGTGTTTTGTAATATGTTGGAGTTATATAAATATAAAATCTCACACATACATAAATAAATATATATCAACAGTAGCAGTGCAGTTCAGATTAGAGCTATCAATAGGATCGGTCAGAACACAGCATAGTACATTTGTGTCAGCTATACCAGAGCACCAATATTTAGCCACAAAATATAGAATAAAAGAAGTGATATCCCATAATATCTTAATGCAGCAATGTCAGCTGGGGAAGATCAGGGGATTCCAGAAATGATTGTATCCTGGCACGTGTTCTATTTCATACTTACATCACATAGTATATGCCCAACTCTGTTATAAGCAGAGATGGTATTTCAGTGTGTAATCATTTTTCCTGTTATTTAAGATTGTGCTGCTGTATCTCCTTACAGATAGCCAGAAAGATCATTTTTGTAAGTTGTAACTGACCAAAAAAGTACGCATTGATCATTGCTCAAGGAACCCCCAGCATCCTCTGGGGGAACCCTGGTTAGGAAATACTGCTGTAAACTGTTACTGATCTCTACTAGTCAGGTAATGCTGGAGAGTTGTTCTACTGCTGTGTAGTGGCATTTGCGTTACAACTAGCCGTGGTTGCAACCTAGCCTGCATCTATTTTCAGAAATCCACACATATTTGAAAATGATGAGGATGGAGGACAGCTATGGGAAAAGAATGGTCCATATGGAGAACCATGGAAAATTGGGGCGACAATGGCTCCTCCATAAATTACAGCAAGTGACTGATTTGTAACCTTATTGTGAAGATAAAGGGAAAAAGAATAATAAAAACAAAATGATTGTGCTCACCACACCAAGGAAGAGCCGGACCTGTCATGTGAGAGCTGTTTCGGATAAGTAATTGGTGTATTTTATGCTATTAATGATTAGGTATTTTTTTTAAATTGCCCATCAATAGACTTTAAAGAAACTTGCCAGCAGTATTTAACACACCTGATAAAAGAAAACCTTATATACTTTTAGGCAATCAATTCTGGAAGACCCACCATTTTACTAATCTCTGTTCTTAACAAGTGTTTACAAGCTTTAAGGTATGTGCCCCCAATAATCCCAATCATTGAACCATGTTTTTTTCTCCACTGGCTTGTACGCCAAGTCAAAACATATAAGCCAGCTGTAGACACCGCAGTGGGAGCCTGAGGCATGTTCATTTGACCCATCAACTTGATAAACACTTGGAGAAGGCAGAGAAAGGTTTTCCAGCTGGAAAGGTAAATAAATAGAGTCGTCTTTTAGCAAGTGTGCGTAAATATTACGTAAACTATGCTGACAGGTGTACTTAAAATACAATAGGCAGGAGGGGAGCAAGTAGGTTCTCATATTACTTAGTTTTGTTAACTAACCTTTTGGTGACCCAATCTAACTTTAGGACCCTATGGCCCTGAAAAGAAGGCTTCTGGAGGTTGCTATAGTTTCTTCTGTTTATATTGCTCACTTTAAATCCACATTCTCCATTACCCCTGATGCAAATCCAAAAAGACATAATGCACTTGTTATACTCATTACACTTTGAGGATTAGTGAAAGTTTGTAAGCCAACCAAGTTTACCAGATGACTCTCTTGAAAGTTTTATCACAGATTGTCCATGTAGATTTGCATCCAGCAGGAAAAACAAAATAAACACTTTTTCTAAGCCAAATAAAAAAAAGATTTATAAATGAAGCACTTTCTTGGAGGACATCATTTAGGCTAACACCAAATGATTTAAACAGTCTTTAAACTAAAATTCAATAATTTTGATAATCAAAAAACTTATATAAGACTATTCTCATCTTAGTGGGACTTAAGGTGATATTTGAATTTACAGCACCCTTCTGTTTTAGCAAATCTGTTCTTCACTTTGGTGAGTTTTGTAATACTAAATACATTTCTATTTTATGATGCAATATACATTAAAGTGAACCAATCCAATTTATGCAGACAGATTTAAATTATCCTTTTGAAGAAATCAAGTTTATATCTGTCAACAGGCTCAACGATTTTGGGCCTTGGGTTTCGAGTATTGTAAAGTTTAGGGATCAAATAAAAAAAAAAAATATATATATATATATATATATAAAAAAAATAATAAGAGGCTTACTTCAGCCTAGCGGTATGAAATGTCCTCAGTCCATCAGCATGATCCCACGGTAAGGGTAAGTCCAATCTAGGTCTTTTGTGAAGGTTCAATCCCCAGCCTGGGGTTTCCACAGTCCAACAAACATAAAGAAAGGTCCACATCCACAGGAGCCCCCTTCTAGCTTGAACTTCCTACAAGCTCACTTACAGGCCACTTCCTTCCACACCCTTTTTCCACACCTGAACCACTTATGGGAATTTCTCCTTCCTGCCATGTAGGTGCAATTCCTGCATCCAGATATAGGGGAATATATCTGTTATTCAGGATCCAAACCTGCGGTCCTGTACAGTATGCTAACTCCACTTAGGTCTAAACCCACCCCAGAGAGGGTAATTTTACTAAAGGGATATGAAGGTCTTCCAAGGCAGACTTGCATTTTGCCTTTTCATTTTGTGATAGGTGGATAGTGAAAGGATCTGCTTCTACTTCTAGTTCCACGAATGCACGTGACTTCTCCTGCACCAGAGAGACAGACGTCTGGAGAGATATCCCAATAACACACACGCACACAGTATGGTCTTAGGAATATACTCTAATGTTTACTTAAGAAGGTGGTCTTTTTATACAGATAATTACACAATAGAAGGGGTGGTCTTTAGTTACATATATAATGTTATTTGACACATTGTAAGGAAAACAGGACATACATCGTATCTCAAAGAATGTACAATTTCCGACATTTGTTTACATATAAACTGCGTAGACAGGAAAGGAAATACAACTTCCTTACGGGAACATATATGGCTCAAGCTAGATTAGCTATTTTAACCCTTCAGATAGCTCATATGGTACCATTAGGGCAAGAAGGTACCAGACAAAGTAGTCTTCTTAAGAGATTTTGAGGTTATATCTTTATTTCTAAACAAACAGCGAACAGAAAGGTTGCTCCAAATCATGTACAAAACAAAATCCCCAGCTATTTATAAAACCAGGTATCGGTAGAGTAGCTAATTGAGTGGCCAGGCTGCAAAACACCCCAACCACTTCCACAGCCCAAACTCCAAGCCCTACAGAGGAATTTTCTGATCAGCCTCTTAAAGGGAGACTGACCTCCATTATTCACCAGTCTTACCTGAAGCCCTTGACCAATGCAATCTGCATTCTAGGCAGCATGTATCATTTTTTCACCTTTTTTTTAAATGAGAAGCTATTGGGCAAATATGATAAAATAGATAGATTTTCATTTACAGGTGCTCTTGATGCCATGTTTCTCAGAATCTGAGGCCGGTGAGGGGCAGAAATCTAAACGTTTCCCTATCCCACCTTCCCTCCCTTTTTTGTAATGTTTTTCTTACTTTATTTAGCTATATGCTTGCATTAGCCAATGGGCTTCTGGCTGACATTGGTTCATTCTGCTACTGAACTTGTATTCCTTTTCTTTCGTTTGTTTTTTGTTTTTTGGTTCATCATCATTTGTATTCAGCTGACATGATGTTCTGTATTTTGTCATGTGTATTCAGTAAAATTACTTGCAAAAGAAGAAATTAGGCTTACAACACAGGTTTGAGGTCAGAATCATGGGAGCCTTGCCAGCTCTCTAATGCAAGAGAGAAATAGAAAAAAGAATAGAACAGCTGTTTCTAAACTGTTAGAAATCAACTGAAACCTGACTTTAGAGCCTTTGTTTTATCTTTAAGAAGGAATACCTTCATATGTAAAGTGGGAATGCAATGTTGTATTTTTTTTTACTGCAGTCTTATTAAGATTAAGAATATGAAAACATTTTATTGTCCATATTCTGGATAAACAGGGGCACTTTCTAGGCACAGGGGCAGCAATATATTTACACTTTGTTCTTTGAATTGAAATGTTTAGCTTATGAGAAAGTAAAGATAGCAGTGGGTAATGTTTTACCCAGTAGTAATGATGCATAAAGCAATATGTAAGTAACTATGATGTAGGAATGTATGGTATGGGCTGCCTTACAGTATTTATGACATTTGTTTTGGCTTCTATCTAAACTAAATCTATAAAAATATTTATATGACTGTGTTAGGAACATGAAATCATTACCTCCACAGTGGTAGACAATGATGAAAATGCTCTCTTAAGAGCCAGTACTACATAAAGACAGGAAATAAAACCTGTAATAATCTTCATAATTTTATTGAAATCTACAGGTTGATTGTAAATCTGTTCCTGCGGGTGGCTTGTCATACTATTTCTGGAAAAAATCCAACAGCTTTTAGTGATAATAATTGTTCTCCATTGATAAATTGTTCCAGCTTAGAAGTCTCAGATCACTTTAGTACGTTTCCAACACACCAAGGTAGAGACATCTGTTCAGGTGCAAATAACACTTTGCATATGTCAAAACACAGTGGAAATAGCTTTTCCATTTATAACTGTATCACTTGCCAAATTGCATACTTTCCAAATAAACTAGGTTGTTTTATTCTTGGTCTGGCTATGTAATACAAGCAAAACATTCACATTGAAGAGTACCTGTACTTAGAAAACATACTTTACATACATACACTTTTGTTTGAAGAAAGTATGTAATGTTCAAGTGAATCATTGGGCTTTGTTGTGTATCCTTGTGGAATGCCCCCCAAAGAACCTTGCAAAAAATAATGAGTTTATTATGTTGGCAATGCTGGAGGCCTTTATAGGTGCTGAGATTTGCATCCTAATATATACCCAGGAGTAAGCCCCATGTAAGGTTTTTTTAAGTTGCAATGATGAGGATGTGCAGTAAGGAGCAGTTGGGTTAGAAAACTTGAAACATTTTGAACTCAGTTGCTTTGTGAAAGAAATCTTTACTGGATTGAGAGTCAAAGAAAAGGACAGCAAGGCTGGCATCAAGGAGAAGCTTTGTGGTACATGTGTCAGATTTTCACCGGAGAGGAGCATGATTGCTTGTCTTGGACAAAGTTCTCTGTTCTGTATCCTGTTCTGCCATCCTTATAGAGGCAGGATTTGTCCTCCTTTTTTCAAAACCTCAAGCATGAACAACAGAGAAGGACAATAGTGGCACCACTAAACATTACTCTATATCTCCTAAGACTAGCAGTTGGAGGCAACATTGACTTAAATCCCAACAAAACTCGTGCTCCACCACTAGCCCAAGATCTTCACCCGGCCTTTAAACAGTTCTTGGTCTTTGGCCATCTTTAATGCCCAAGCCAGGTTGATGTAACTCCTGCATGGTTGTGTGTTACTTCCCCCACCTCTTAGATTGTAAGCTCTTCTGGGCAGGGTCCTCTCCTCCTCCTGTGTCACTGTCTGTATTTGTCTGTCATTTGCAACCCCTATTTAATGTACAGCACTGGGTAATATGTTGGCATTATATAAATCCTGTTTATTATTATTATTATTATTAATAAAAATAATAATAATAAATATTTATTGGTTCATCCATTCCTGCGCCCAGGTATGCCGGGATTGTACGTGCGCACCTCAGTGTACATGTGGCAAAAGATGCGAACAGGCAAGTTTGTTTTTTATGCAGAAATAGCTGACATAGCATGTTCTTCTGCAAAAAAAGAGCTGCCTGTTCACATTTTTTTTTGTTTTTGTTTTACATGTTTAGTTCTATTTCAATCTTACACATCTCTATTCACAACAACTAGACACTCACATACTAGAACATGCACTGGTGATTTTTAGAAGGTATTTTAGATACAAGCTCCTTATTTTATTGTACTTTTTAGACAGATTTAAAGCATTCCATTGCTGGGCACAACAATCTTCCTAGATACAATCTTGGGACATCTTCATTTGCCAAGTCAGGATGAGGTACCTCCCAAACAAGCGTGCAGGAGTTCATTCAGTCCCTGCAAGTGCAGGAGAAGCTGGGATTCTGCCAACCAATGCTGAGCTGAGTATGCACAGCTCAGGGTGTTGGATAGTTCCACAGAGTGTTCAGACAAGTAAAGCTACGTACACACTTCCAATTATTATCGTTGGAAAACGAACGACGAACGATCCTGCACGATATCTACGACCGATCGTATAGCACCGATCCTGCACATAGAGGTAACGACACGATCGTTCGTAGATATTGTACACACAATAGATACGATCGTTTGAGCGATAGAGGAACTATGTGCACGACAGGAAAGTGAACGAACGTTCGTTCATTACGCATGCTCAGCCCATGGATGATCAACGAACGACCGTACACACGAATGATGTTCAACGATCGTCGTCCAATCCGATCCGCCGGTCCGGTCGTTCGTTTCCAACGACTTTCCTCGTTCGTCGGCGTTGTTGGTTACTTTTTTACGAACGATTTTTTTCCCAATCGATCGTTCGTCGTTCGTTTTGAACGATAAAAATTGGAAGTGTGTACGCACCTTAAGAAAACTTATTGCAGAAGGGACATTGCCTGCCTTTTCCTGTAATAATGCCCTGCCTGATTCATAATTTTTAAAAGAAGAACGTTAGTTCCACATTTTAGAAATTCTAAATATTACATTATAGTTAAACTTGAATTTTAGTTCAAACTGCCAGTATGGTTTTATTGTATTAGTCTGTAGCTCAATAGCACTGTTACTGATATGATTTTAGTCAATAGCTAAGCAGTCATCTCTTCTGGCCATTGATATAAGTAGACAGCAATGACACATGGCTGACAAAGGTAAGAACGAGGTGCCTGTGATTGACACCTTCTTTTCTATACTTTGATGCAAGATGGCATCTCCCAGTGGAGGGATAAAAAAGGGCCTGAAAGAGTATTTGTTCACTGATTATGCACTGGTGAGTTGTTAAAAGCTGAATATTTTACATTTGGCAGCAGTTTCTGTAAGCATTGGCACACTACAGTATTTCTTTAATTACAGGTCTGCAGGGATATGCACATTTGTACAAGCATTTGTTTAATATTTGTATTGGCAGTATATATATATTTCACTGTTGCATTATTTAAAACATAAAACTAAAGTATTGTACATGATTTTACTTGATACAAAGTATACCTCCTAATAATAATTTATAATAAGGAATACTCCTAATTACACCCGGGTGAATTCTTGACAGTAGACGATTAGAGCTATATCTCACAAACACAAACCACTGGTGCGTATAATACAGCTTTAATTCATCCCTCTATCCCACAGTTATAAGGCACAGCAATTCTTTTCTTTGACTTAACTTATAAAACACAGAAAGTACATGCAATAAATATCAGGGAAGTTTCATTGCTAGACCACCTTTAAGGAATTGATTCTGCAAATGGAAAATGCAAGAAGGATAACCTGGCTTCGGTGCTCTTCTAATATATGTGTTTATATTCCCAGGGCAAGTATGCTTTAAAATCCACTTTAGCCTTGCTTGTCACTTGGTAATATATATTTTGCAAGTAGAACCAGCAATGATTTCTGAATCATCCTCCAAACATTTTGTAAGTAAAATCAATATATACCAAAAGATGCCTACTCTTGTGTCATTATGTCAGAAAATGAAGCAAGCTATTATAAGGAAACTGAAACAAAGCTGGGAGATTTCAGCACAACGATACAGCTAACACTGGTCATAAATTATTGTTTTAACAATAAAAATAAAAATGTTATGTTATTAGATTATAAACCAGTGCAATAGATGGACAAATAGTTTGGCAACCTAACCATCACACCCATATGACCTTGTTGGTTTTCCTATTCCATACCAGTGTGCATTATAGGAAGAATTAAATTTTAGTAAATTTTCCTCCCTGTCCCTATTTTTCTATAATATCCAACACTCTTCTCTGAAGGCTTTTAAATATGTCTATGACAATGGATTTCCACATATGAGAGGTCAGGTACTGATTTGGAACAAGAAGACCTTGGAACCAGAGGTGTTCAGGATGAGTTCATGGTTCTATGCAGACCACTCTAGGTTCCCATTACCAAACTAATGAAAGTAACCCTTTTTAAATCTGACTTTGTAAACGTGACGGGCAGGCTGAAACAGAAAAGCCTTGCCTAGACTATTACCCTAAATCTGGAAGTGTTTAGTTTGTAAAATGTCTGCATCAATAACAGTACCCCTCACTAGCAACACATGATGACAATTTATTGGAGGGATATCCACTTACTTTTGGTCATATAAAGTATAGAAAGTCATATAAATTTTGCCGAGAATATGTACCACTTGTGACATTCAAGTGTGAATGGATGAATATTATACATGCAATCTGATGCCACTCCAGTTTTCACCCTATTTAAAAGAATGTTGTACGCCTCATTTCTCTTTATGGACTTTGGTTACTTTCTGCTGCCTCACTTTACAATCTGCATAGTTGTATTATACATTATAATTGCTAGAAATAAAGATAACAAAGACCCAACTAATACTATTGAGAGCTATTTTAATACTATATAAAACACATTTCTTAAACTATAATGTTAAAGTAGAATTTTAGGAAGATATACAATTTAATTTAATCATGTATTGATTAAAAATGTATTTTAAAGAAACACACTAAAGTATGTTTATGTTCTGAACAAGCAGTAAAAGCATTTGTTCATTAGTTTTCTTCCATGAACTGCCCATTTTAAGTATCCTACAATTTTCACTGTGATTCTAATTAGGGCTTAGACAAGGCCAGTCCATAATTTTCCATTTCTTCTTTTTAAGCGATTACTTTTATTACTTATGGATTTACTAGTGTGGTTTGAATCATTATTGTATTGAAACGTCCTTAAGTACTTCAACTTCAGCTTTTAGACAGAAGGCCTCACAATCTTTATAGGTTTTATAGCTGACTTGATAACTGCAAGCTACCCGGGTCCTAAAGCAGCAAAGCAACCTTAATCCCCAACATTTTCATCACCAGGCCTTAAAGTTGGTATGGTGCCTTTCTCCTTAGGACAGATTAAATAAATTATTTTTATTTCATCTGGAGTACCCAGATTTAAACATGTAGATAAAATGTCATCTGAAAAATGCCAGATTTTATGGAGTTTTTGGAGTTATCTATAATCTGTTGCCTTCAGGTATTGTTGCTGCTCACAGAGACAAGCACACAAAACCTAACATTATACAATTGTAAATGGTACTATAGCTCTAAACACAAGTGTTAATGTTCATTACAGCAATAGAAACAGATTCAATGATGAATTAAAGAATATTTTTCTATCAATATATTTTATAATTTTTTACAAGTAAATGTCTGAATTGGAAAGAATTGTAAAGCCAATATAAATGCATTGTAGTACATGGGAAGAATAACATCTGTCTGCTGTTTTTACGGCCATATAGTAAGACCAGTAACATTTCCAGTGCCAAACATGCCTGAAGCAACTACTTAGTTGATGACACAGTTGAACTAATTAGCTTTTTCTTAATTTTTTGTTCAGCCAAAAAGATAGAAGGGGCACCCGGATTTGAACCAGGGACCTCTTGATCTGCAGTCAAATGCTCTACCACTGAACTATACCCCCAACTCTGCATTCCTTAGGGGCCAATGATAGCTATTGAATAGACAGGTTTAAGAGCGAAAAACACTCCATAGAATTTTTTGTTAGGGCTGTTTGTAGATAAACCCAATTACAAAAATGTATATAACATTTAACATGGCAATTTATTTAACATATTATAATATGTATACATATGTGTATATATATATATATATATATATATATATATATTAAAAGGCTGTGGGAAACCAAGAGGCTGTAGTAAATCAACTCCATTAAGAAAAAATAGGATTTAAAATGTGAAATCAAGCATTTTATATAAAAATGTATGATATATAGGGCTCTATTTATACGAGGGGGTGCTGAGAAGTTCCTGGCTTTGCCCCCTTTCAGATAAAATAGAAAAATGAGTGTGAGAAGCTGTGATGGCAGAAGCACAAGCAAGCTTCCTGTCATTGGAGTTACGGGCCGTCATGAAGTTTTTGTTTCTCCAGGGAAAGTCAGCAGAGGACATTCACACTGAGATGTCACAAACACTGAGGGAGAAGTGTCCTTCCTACAGCACTGTCAAAACCTGGATATCTCGTTTCAAGACTGGGCATTTCACATTTGAAGATGAGCCCCGCAGTGGACTTCTCACATATCTCACAGGAGCGTGTTGGGTTTGTTATCACCACTATCCTAGACATGCACAAGCTTTCAGCGAAGTGGGTGCCGAAATGTTTGAACACTGATCAGAAGAAGGAACAAGTTGAAGCATCCAAAGCCGTTTTGGCCCATTTTGACAAGTTGCACAGGACTTTTTGCCTTGGTTGGTGACTGAGGATGAAACCTGGCTCCACATCCATGATCCTGAAACCAAGGAATAGTCAAAGGAATGGCGCCACAGCAGGTTCCCGCAGCCGATGAAGTTCTGAACCTAGAAATCGGACAAAAAATGAATGGCGCCCATCTTCTTGGACAAAGACTGTATTCCTTAGGTGGACTACCTACCTCAGGGCTCTAGTATTACCAGACAGTATTATGCTAACCTCCTGGACCAGCCGAAGGAGGCAACTAGGACGAAACGCTGTGGAAAGTTGACCAAAGGGATAATTTTTTTGCAGGGCAATGCACCTGAGCACATGCCAGATTGAACACCCTGAGTTTCCAATTAGTCCACCATCCCCCCTACTCATCTGACCTGACCCCTTCGGACTATTACCTGTTCCTGAATTTGAAGAAACAACTGAAGGTGCAATGTTTTGAGGACATTTCTGACATCAAAGATGCTGCTGAGAGCTGGTTTGCTGCCCAACCAAAGGACTTTTTTTTTTTGATCCTGGTTGAAATTCAAACCTGGGAGCTAGCGCTGCAAAGGCCAGAGTACTAACCACCATGAGCCACAATAATTTTCTTTTGTCTGTATAAATTTAAATTATGAAAGAACCTAGAGTGAATTGACAGGTCATTTATTTATTAATAGAGCCCATAGTGACTTAGTAAACTAAATAAGATGTGGACTAAATGGATGTTGCAAAGAGTTATGTAATATGTCAACACTATATAAATATCTGATAATAATATTTGTAAATATCTTGCATTTTAAAACATTGTTCATCAGATTTTTGGTTATCTCTTCCAGTGCATAATTATAATTTGCACAAGCCAATCTAAAAAGAACTGCAAACTATTTTTAATATATGATGCCTGATGAGATCTGGCAAGCATGATGGATGCTTCAATTTTAAAGCATATGCTAAGTGAAAGCTACAATAATCTTGTAAGGATATATAGATTTAAAAAAAACAAAGAATGCCTATAATGCTTTCCTGGGATTATACGTTTTTCAGGCCTCTTCCAGTACCTACCATAGTATTTGTGTCTACAAGATAGTTGAGCCAATCTACAACTGAAAAGATCAGCGCCCACTTTGCCCTACAGATAGGCCTACAATGTCTGATCCTAACCAGCAATACCAAAATAATTTAACAAACCTCATTTTATACTCATAATTAAAGTAACACTGTTACTATAAACTAAGAAAAGAAAGTTTGCAGGTTTTGTGTTACTCCTAAACACAAGATCTTCACAAGACGTGACCAGAGATGGATGGGAATTGTCATGTATAGCAGCGCCCTTAGTCAATTACACAAAACTGCTTTGTAACAGACATTATGTTCTTTGCTTCTGAGCAGTGTCCCCTGTGACTGATTCTTCCGATACTATAATGAGACCTTGTGTCTGACAAATATTCTACGTTTCCTAGACACATGAGTGCTTTAGAACAAAATCCTTATTAAAACACCCAGGGGCAAGGTAAACTAATAATATTTTTTGCAGATGCTAACATATTTTATGTATTATCTTTCAATATCTTTCAACTTTTCAAGTTTCAATTCTTATTATAATAGAAGGTTCATACAGCTGCAGATCATTTTTTAAAATAAATCTTGGTTTATTAAGGGCATATTTAGAATGACAATTTTCAGTAATATACTACAGTGCTTTCCTCCCCCACATAAATGGGGAAGGGGTAACATGAATATCAAACTTTCATATGAATCTCAATAAAGGGATAATACGTAAAGTCAATAACGTGTGTATGCAATAATAATCAGATCATGGAAACTGAAAATCCAACATATTTATTATTGCAGAAGGGACAGGTGGCTTACTAGCCTTTTTCTCAGTTAATATTACATAGTATTTTTTATAGCGGTGACATTACACAGCACTTTACAAGGTTCATAGTCGTGTCACTAGCTGTCCCTCAATGGGGCTCACTATCTAATGTCCCTATCATCGTCATATGTCATTATCACAGTCTAAGTTCAATTTTGTGTGGAAGCTAACTAACCTAACTATATGTTTTGTACACTATGCATGAACAGCTCAGCAAAGAATGCCAGATAACATGGCTCTTGGATACTGGTAATGAATGAACAGGAAATGTATCATTCCAACCGGGCCAATTAAGATGTCTGGAGATTTAAAGCCAAAAGAGTAGTGGGCTAAGATGCCAGCACCCGCAACAGAGTGAGGACAGGTAAGTGTAATTAAAAGATTCCATTCAGGTAGCTAAGTTTATTACATCACCTGTTCCTTCTGCAATACAGAACCTGCCTGCTCACAATATTTTAATAATGAAGTGTAATTGCACTTAACTTTTTTTTTCTGACACACCGGTGTTACCCATCTATCACATACCTGGTGGATGCCTGAGAAGGCGAAGGCAGCTCTTCTTACCTCTCTGGCCCAGGTGAACCTGGTGATTGTGCCAAGTGCTAAAAATTGTGGCATACATAAATAAATTACCAGTCATAAAATCTGATTGCGCAAAACATTATGACATGCAAAGAAAGTCCGCAAACATTGGTATTCCGTGGTGCATTTCATTTATAATGATTTTTTCAAAGGCTTCTTTATGTTTATGTGAGGGTAAGGGGAGCGCTATAGTATATTTTTGCTTCATTTATTAATAGGGAAGGGTCACACAGTCCTTTCTGCAAGACACAAAAGTAGAAATCTCTCCACAGTAAGGATGATCTATTTCATACAGTTCACACTAGAACAGGTGTTGCCAGTCAAGGATTTTCTCTCACTTCACTGCTCAGAAGATAACTATAAATGTTTGTTTATTTTCACCTGGACAAATACAGAAGAAGAAGCTAGCTAGTAGGGTCACAATCTGAAATAAAACACGACTGTTCCTTACCTTGCTACAATCCATCCAAAACTAATAATGTTTTGGGCTTTAGATAAATCAGAGACTCCTAATAATAAAACCACTAACAATAAGGTATTCTCTGGCTATAGATTCTTTTTAGGATTACTCTTCTAAAATTGTACTTTTTTTGTGTAAAGAAGAAGACCCTAAAGGGTAAACCATCATCCTAACTGACTGATGGATGACCATGCTGAGCACTCACATACAATTCTCCTTCAGGCCCTGCTGATCCCAGCTACATAACCAGCTCTTAGTAATTGCAAAGCCCAGAACAGAAAAATAAATATTTTATACACTCTGGTCTTTTCCCAGTGAATAACTATTAGTATTGCACCTCAATTGATTCTCTTTGTGCAATAACATCTACAAAGTTATGCTTATGCACTTGTTGAGGGACTACAACAATAACTTAGTTTGCATACATAGAAAGAATCATGCAGATACTTCCCATAACTTCCTATGGTCACTCCATCTACATAAGTTTTGTTCAGTCAGGATTCAAGAATACTTTACTGCTCTCCACATTCTGTAAATCTCTTCAACAGAAACTATAATAGCTTCAAGTCAATTTATAAATTATTACACTGTTACATTTCTGTTTTAATATATTAAAAAAAAAAAAAAAATATATATATATATATACATACAGTGTCTTCGGAAAGTATTTGGACCCCTTAACTTTTTTCAATTTCGTCATTGCTACAATCATTTAAACTCTTTTTCTTCCCAGTAGAGTACACTCATTACCCCTTAATGAGAAAGTGAAAATGGAAATGTCTGCTGAACTGAAGATTCCCAAGATCACAATGGCTACCATAATTCTCAAATAGAAGAAATGTGGCACAATCAGGACTCTTCCAAGAGCTGGTCAATTGGCCAAACTGAGCAATCTAAGGAGAAGGGACTTAGTGAAAGAGGTGACCAAAAACCTGATGGTTACTTGGACTGAGCTCCAGATATCGTGTGTGGAGATGGGACTAAGATCCATAAGAACAATAACTGCAGCCCTCCACGGATCTGCACTTTATGGCAGAGTGACTAAACAAAGTCACTACTCAGTCCAAAGCACTTGAAAGCATGCTTGGAGTTGGCAAAATAGCACCTGAAGGACTTTCAGACTGTGAGGAAAAAGACTATCTAGTCTGATGAAACCCAGAATAAAATGTTTGATCTCAGTCCTAAATGTTATGTCTGGAGGAAACCCGGCACTGCTCATCACCTGTCCAATCTCATCCCAACAGTGATGGTGGCAGCATCATGTTGTGGGGGGGGGGGGGGGTTCAGAAGCAGGAACTGAGAGACTGGTCAGGGTTGAGGGAAAGGTAAATGTAGCAAAGAACAGAGATATCCTCAAACCTGTTCTACAGTGCTCAGCACCTCAGATTGGACCAAAGGGTCATCCTCCAACATGACAATGACCTAAAACACGCAGAAAAGACAGCACAGGAGTGGCTTAGGAACAACTTTTTGAATGTCCTAGAGTGGGCCAGCAAGAACGCTGACTAAAACCCTATCAAACATCTCTGTAAAGACCTGAAAATAGCTGTCCACCAATGGTCCCCATCCAACCTGAGAGAGCTTGAGAGTATTTGCAAAGAAGAAAGGCAAAAAAGTCCCCCGATTCAGGTGTGCAAAGCTTGTATCATATTCAAAAAGACTTTAGGCTGTAATAGCTGACAAAGACGCTGTCAAATAAATACTAAGGAAAGGGTCTAAATAAGTTTGTAAATGTGGTATTTCAGTTTTTTTCTTTTTCATAAATTACGTACACAATTTTCACTTTGACATTATGGGAGTGTAGTTTAATGAGACGAAAAAAATAATTTAAATGATTGTATCATCAGGGTGCAACATAACAAAATTGAAAAAAGTGATAGGGGTCTAAATACTAACTGAAGACACTTCATTTATATATTCTTTTTTTTAAAAAACACAATAACAATAAAATAAAACTACTAACTATACCAATGGATACCCAGAGTGCAATTCTGGAAGTGTTTATAGGCAGTTTGGGTGTTTATGAGTGTTTTGTCCTACTCTTTTTTTTCTCTGCCACTTACCTTGGTTTAAAAGCCATTAAAAATGGCTACAAACTCTTAAAAAAACTTCTAAATCTAAAATGAATAAGAATACAAAAGTTGTATTGTTCAAAATTAAAGACTTAGCCTAAAAGATTCCAGCCTGGCACGCCAGAGATGGTTTATTATTTTAATTATAAGAGGAACATATCTGTGCAACTCATTTTGCTGTTCTGATATCAAACCACATACAATAACCTGCATCTCCTAATTATCTACTGACAGTACAATGGACAGTATACCAATTGAAACTTGTGATTCCCCCAAGAATTCAATTATTCACTTACCATAATGATAATTTATTAGGTTCATTCAGACTTTTGTTAGAATCTCCAGAGTAATGGTGTTGTGAGTTTTGCCCCCTGATAGTGGAGTACCCACACACCATTGTCCCCCTTGGTAGAGAAAAGGATACCAATTGAGATGCCTGACATGATGATTTTGTACTGTTTTAAGGAGAAGGGAATAAAGATTCAAATAAATGCATACAGAAATAAACCCAGCAAAGCAGATTGCCAGGATGAAATGTAAATTGCAGGAAAAGATTTGACAACATTTCTTTGTCTCTGCTAATATGTCTACAAGACAAACCTATAAGAGACTAAAGCATTTCCAATAAAACATTTCACTTGTTTTATTTATGACTTCATAAATATTACTATTTTCTGATTCTGTGTTTGTGTATATATAAATTGCTATTATTTTTTTTTATAAATTAAGAACACAACCAATATCTCACATCCATATACTTGTTTAATAGGCTTCCATACTACTAAATTAATATCCAGGTATGCCTGAAGCAATTCCGCTAGTAAGAGGCTTTCATGTGCCAGACAAAATCAGCTCACAGCTTGGCAGCAAGTGCAAAATGTATCCAGGGGTTTGTGTAAGTATGAATTATTCATCTCTGCTCTTTCCTTTTACCTTGACAGAAATGTAAAAGTAGTGCAGCCTTATAGGTCTGGCACTGAATAAAGTATGTGTATGATTGTGTGTTGTATGCTTCTTCGTCTTTGCTTACGTTGAAAGATTTTTTTGACTGATACCACAGAATATTTATACTTTCTGCCATAAATGCTGATTTACCACATACCTGCTCAGATTAAACTAAACTAGAAACCTAACTCTGGGCAGAAATAATTAAAATAGTTTCTTGCCACTCTGCTGAACAAATAGTTTCCAGAGGATGGGTAATAAACATTTAAATCCACCATAATCAATGGTCTTTCAATCTTCTTTTGGGCCTTTTACAGTTGTAATGACCCATCTTCTGTACTTTTTACTAGTCTCCTGGTCTTGTCAATGCCACCCTTGCAGACATCATCATGGACAGTGTAATACCAGTGGACATGTCATGAGAGGAGCTGGGCATTAAATGTGTTATGTCAGGATACGAACATTGTCACTTGCTTTGCTAACTTGTTTTGATGGTACAGAACTTATAGCTGTAACCCTTATCTTAATGGCTCAAGCCCTGTAGAGATGTCCGAAATCAGAGGATTTTCTGTAGAAATGATCTTTCTTGATTGTTCCAGTGGTAGATGAATGAACAAGCACAAACAGTGCCATGCGGGTCTATGGTGAGTGGAGGGGGGAGGACGAGTGAGCGGCACCCTGTTGTGCTCTTCTCTATAGGAGTAAAAAGCAGTTGTTCTCCACTGGTCATTGGATTGGACAACATTGGAGGAACACTGTGCACATGTCAGTATTTCACCACAGACAAGCACAACTGTTCATCTCAAACGACTGTTATCTGACATATTTACAGTATATAGCCTAAGTGTGTTAGGGGCCCAGAACAAGTATATATACAATATTTGTTAAAGCACCTAATATGTTTTATGCCAGTAGTTTAGCAAGCAGTAAAGATATGGATTTGTCTGCTTGGGGACCAGCCCCAAGGTTTTGTCAGAGAGAGGAAGCAGAACAGTATGCACAGGCCAAATGTATAATGGCAGATTTCCTCTTGTCTGGTGGGGCTGCCTCATTCATACCAAGATGAATGGTATCAGTTAAACTGACCTCAAAAAAACCCCTAGCAAACTCTGAAGGAACCCTAGAGTTCCATGAAATCCTGACTGAGAAACACCGCTCTAACTCTAGCCATTTTTTGTTTGTTTTTCATTGAATGGAAAATAGTTGCATATTGTTTCAGGTTTTTATATGTCTCTGTGACCTTAGGGTGAATTTCCAGAATACTGACCCTGCGATGCTGCCAAAAAAGGGGTTGTCAAAAAGTTGTCACTACAATACAAAGGCAAAAAAAAACATTATTTAGTTTCAACCCTTCTTAGATAATCTACCCATTGAATGTAAAACACTAAACAAAAATATACAATGATAAAAAAAAAACAACCGAGCCTTGTTCTATCCAAAACAAAATGAAATGATTTTGCTGAAGTTAGGTTTTAGCCCTGTGAACTTGAAGCTCCAACATTCAATAGGTGTTCCTTTTAGGAGTAACATTGGCATGGAGTTTATTAATGCTCCCCATGTTTGCTTAGACGTTGTCCATATGGATTCATTTCTTCTATTATACACTGGGCAGTTTACTGGTTTCTGCCTCAGTGGGTCCTGGTGCGTAGCTCTATGTGATATATAAACTATTGTGTAATAAGAGAAGAAAATGTTTGTGAGCTTTAGTCTATTTTCTTTATTGCTTTTTAGTGTCATTTTTTACCCATGAGTAGACAGATTCTGTTAATACGAGAACATCCTGCGTCACCTTTTGTATCGCACTTTTCATCACCTATATGCTGGGAACATTTGCTTTAGAACTGAATTATGTTCAGCGCTGCACCTCTATTCATGTGCTGCAAAGCAGCTTATTAACTTTGTAAAGAATTTTTTTTTTTTAGATACAGTCAGAAACTTTGCTTTGTTTTACTTCAAGTATATCCCTGTATTTGTAGAATAGAGCAGCAAAAATGTCTGATTGGTATAGACTACTGTCGCTTACATTGCTTTATCCCCCAGAGTTGATGAAATCATCCATTCATTATGTGACATTTGGTATATAAGGGTAACATAGCATACCTTCATTAGTTGGTTTATATTTGCATGTAAAAAATATTTCTTCTTCTGTTTTTCATGCAGCTATTCTGTTGATTAAATTATTGTCATGAACACATAAGTAAAAATACTTACTGAAATTTCACTTCATAGAATGTTTAAGTATTTGTATAACTAATGAGAAAGCTGGCTGTATTTATTAACATGAATAAAATATGTCTGCATCCTCATGAAACTATTTAATAAAGCAGATGCTGGAACAGGTGTCCTATGTAAGAACATAATGCACCACCACAGTGGGTACTCTGGATGACAGAACAGCGTGTAAATGGCGTGTTTAAGGCTAGATACATGAGCCTGCTCAAAGGAGACTTCAAAATGAGTTCACAAAAATTACATAGTAAGAGTGCCATTAAAAATATAGCTTTGGAACCCAAACAGTCTCATTCAATCAACATGTGTAACAAGTGTATCATCTGTAACGTGTATCAAGTTTATACTGCATGGACATTAATAAAATAAAGTCTGATTGGTTGCTGCTCTTTGCTGTTGGTAAATACTTTATTGCATAAGAAGCTTCAATAGAAGCAAATGTGCTCATAGCAACCAACTACATTGCAGTTTACAGCATTTAAATGAAACCAAAAACTAATGTCCACCCAAAATCATTATGTCATGTTGCATTGCCTAACTGATTCTTATATTGCTTCTCATAATAATTTCTCACCTTACCCAGATCATCTTTTTTGTACGTTTATGAAGCAATACTGTTATGGTACCCCATTAGAATAAGGGGAAAAAGAAAAAAACACCGCCCCACTACTGGGTTCCAGCTTTAATGGCAGTTCTTCATGGTGAGAATGAACTCCAAGTCCCGTAAGTTGCCCAGAGGAATCCAGATGTCTGCTGTACAAATCAAGTGACAGAAAAAGATATTTGCATGGAGATCGAGGACTAAAACATGAAA
The DNA here is from genome assembly GCF_032062135.1 of Pyxicephalus adspersus. NCBI lineage: Eukaryota > Metazoa > Chordata > Amphibia > Anura > Pyxicephalidae > Pyxicephalus > Pyxicephalus adspersus. The sequence continues at coordinate 113,683,615 of NC_092860.1, read as the reverse complement.
TGTCAAATGCTAAAAATAATTTGACTGGATGTCCTGGAAGGGATGCAGAAAAAAAATTATACCTGTGAATTATTGATGGAGTTGGAAGATGTTGATATGAGGGAGTATTGTCTGCAGATTGTGCAGGTTTATTGTGGAAAATACCTTAGAATTGTTTAGGAACTGGTTTGAAGCTAGTAATTGGTTAGAATGGAAATGGCAAGACATTGTGAGTTGGAACCCAATCAAGGAGGATTTGCAGCACCAGTAGTGCCCAGAAGTTGCAGAGATGTTGGAGCATACTTTGTCTCTACACAGGACAGGACACAGGACAGTTGGCCAAATGTTTTTCCTTGCCAACAATTACTGGATGTATTCTGTGATGTCTTGGCCTTTATTGCAACATTGTGAGCACACAGGGTTGTAGTTTACTAATTTTGGTGCTCTTTACCTAATGAACAATGGAGAATGAGGAGTTGTATGTGAGCTCTGGTGATGCATGCTGAGTATAGGTTTTGGGTGTATGCATGGGCCACCAGGTGGCACAATATTTAAGATTTGGTATAATCAGCTACTTTGAAGAAAGACTACTGCTGTGTAGCTCTGTGAGCTGATACTTGTTGGTTGAGAACAGGGGTGTAGTGGGGTGGGCCGGGGTGTAGTGGGGCGGGCACGGGTGGAAACCTTGTGCCTTCGCTTTTTTTGGGAATGGGCAAGCGTGCCCACTCCAATTTTGAAAACAATTCTTTGGTGGTTCGCGGCGCTGGCTTGTCTGCTCCCCCCACGAAGAAGGAGGAGAAGGACCCCGCTGGGGGGGGCGCACTGGCCAGAGCCGTGGACCATGTCTCCTGTATGGAATTGCAGGCTTGGGCCTTCAAGCTTGAAGGCTTGTGTTCTGTTACTGATGCCCATGTCATTGACCATTATTTTCACTGAGGGCTTAAGTCACTGATAATAAAAACAATATCTTATGCAGAGTTGGAATTTGTGCTCCATTGCCTAAAAATAATTCTGCAAAAAAGTTCAAAATAATTTACATAGAAGTTTCCTTGTATTGTCTGACATTCCAATGTAAATTGTTTTTAATATCTGGCTGATACATATGTTTTTTTCAAAGAGCTTATAGCTGCACATGGTCCTTGCTTTTTATGTTAGCATCAGATGAAGTTTATGGTTTTAATTTTGAAAAAGTGTGCTGGTGGATTCTTTGAAATAATTAAACTTTAAAAAAATGAAAGCCAAACCTTTATTTTACTTTTCCTGGTTCCTTTTGTTCTACTGTTACCACAGCTCCCTGTATTCAGGACTGTGTGTACAGAACGCATTCCGCTCCCTCCCATTACCCTTGATCTGCCTGCACAGCATAGCAAAGGCTTACTGATGATGTCACTGGGTATTAAAAAAAGGAATATATTAACAGCAGAATAATGCCATTAGCATGTTGATGAGGGGAAATAGAAGCAGAAGCAGATTTAAGCAGAATAAACTTTAGATTTAAAGTCTCATGAAATTGCACCTGCTATAACCTGTCTTAGCCTAAAGCCAGATATTTTAAACATAAAGTAGGACACCAGTATTTGTGATAATGATAACCAGTCTGTGAGTGCTCACTTGCCAATTTCCTGCATCCATTCTGTCCTTGGCATTGCTATGTCCTTTTCCTTTTCTTCTAGGTCCATCATCGTTTTGCTCATTGGGCAGTCACTGGGCAGGCATGATGATGTACATTTCAATATCTCAGCACCAAGCTTAATTCCCTGTAAATGTTAAGTGATACTGTACACTGTCCTTGTATAGTCACGTACAAATAAAGAGATTGTAAAGTAGACAATAGTAAGAGCCAGAGTAAGAGTAAGAGTGTTATTAGATTTTTGCTCACATCAAGCATTTTTTGCATTCTTTTGTGAGTATTGCAAAACCCACATAAAACAGGCCAAGGTCAAATGCATCTGTCAATGATTTCTCAGAAGTGATCCAAACTACTGTTAAAGCCCACGAGTGACACAAACCCATAGCTTGTCACAGACTAATAAAGTCTCTTTTACCAACAAATTTAGTGTAACAGATATTTGTGGAGGCAAATATGTATGGACCCACATTTGTTCTACCTAGGGCAATGTCTACCCAATTCCAACAAAAAATAACTACCTTTTAACAACAGCAGCTATATTTAAAAACAAAGTAATTCATTTTTGGTTGTTAGATAATACCTACTTTTAAACTGAAAAAAGAAAGACATTTTGCAAACTACTTATCTCCAATGGTAAAGCATGCTAAATGCCTTGTAGAATAAAATGGGAAATAAAATTCTAATTGACTTCAAAAACTAGCGAGTTCAGCTAGTTGGCAAAACCCCAGTTTGACATTTTTGACTTACTAGTTAACATTTTTACTTCCTGGTAACACTGACCACAATATCAATCAGTTATTGTACAATATTATTTTATTCTATTTGTGTTTTCTTGTCAATAAAAAAGAAAAAATAATTAAAGAATAATATTATTCATCATGTTACAGTCTACTTCATGCTACACCAAAGTGTCCTTCTTCCATGTTTTCCAAGACTCTGATACTATGACCAGAGCAGAGAGGTACTGGGTGCTTTCCAAAAGTGTTTGCAGAAATTAGAGATTAAACCTGTTAACCTCCTTATTGTATGAAAAGAAACATCTTAATCAACTTGTCAACCAATGATCCTGCACATGTCGGTCCGCAGTCCAAGATCGGTGCTTTTTAAAGTCTTTGTTCCTCATGCAGTCTATTCCTGACTTCCCCCCAACAAGAAAGAAAAAAACGGAAGAACATTTCCACTACTTGCCATTCACAGCTACACACTACAGCAGGAAGTGTCCTGAGTAATATTAAAAATGCATTTCACCGTGGTAGCATAGAATATTTTTCCAAAGGTTTTCTGCCCTTGAACCAGCAAGGAAATTCTTTTGAAGTTCTCAGCGGCATCATCTCTCATTCCCATCCATGGTCTTTGGATACGATCTTGTATCTCTAGCCTGTGTGTGTGGCATATTTTAATAATATCCTCACAAAGAGGAAGAGGGATCCTAGATATCAAACCACAGACTCCCATAGCCCGCTGTTACTCTGCTATTGGAGAGATGATTTTGTTGATCTCTATGAGCTGTTGTAAATGTTAAACTTCTGTAATATTGTCATATTGATGTGTTCGAAAATCCACTGCTGTGTTTCAGACAACGGGTCACATCTGTTCATGAAGAGTTTTTTTTCAGCTGGGTTGCAGTCGACACAACTGTTGCTAACCGGATGAAATAAAGTCTTGTCCTGGGGGAAAAGAAGGAAAAATCTAGTTCATGTTTTGTTTTTCAAGGAAAATTGAACATTACATTACATGCTGTAGTTAAAAACCCTTATTCTTGAAATATTAAAGGTACAGCAAAACAAAGAATAAATGTAATTGGGAATTTAGTTTTTAGAAATGTTGCTTAAAGGGAATCTGAGAAATATTTATTTAGAAAATTTAAAGTGATTAAAAGAATAAAAAAAAACGGTGTTTTACAAAACTAGATAAACATAAGTTACTGGTCAGATCCAGCTTGTATCTCCGACAATACATAATAAATAGGCAGCTGCTGTAAAGTGTAAAGAAACGAGAATATATTGTGCCTGAAGTTCTCCAAGACTGGAGACGATAGACTATATTGGGAGAACCTGGGTGATCTAGTAAGCCTGGAATTGATTTTCAGGTTCTATCTTCTCTAGTATTAGAGAACTTTAATAACTCAGGCCCATTATGTCAATCCTATAATCTGACCTGTTATCACTTGCTAATTTTAAAAGATTTAATGCAAATAGAGCAACATTGACTACTGCTGGATATGCCATTGGGGAATGTCCCAAAACGCTGGGGCAGTACCAAACCCAGAGTTACTAGGTTTTTGTATTTGTGTGCAGAGTGGCAGTGGGTTCTCCATGTTGGAATGGTATGACTTTGGAAATTTTTGGTTTGTCTTTACTTTCTTTTTAAAGTGTGGTAAATGTGGTTTTCCTAGCACAGAGCCAATGTCAATGTTCACTTTGGTAATCGTTGCCTTCTTTCATGAACTGGCAAGGGCTCAGGTTAGTAAGGTCATGTCAAGGCTACCACTTACTCAGTATCCTGCACCACATTTTTTACATTGTTACCATTGATATAGGAGTTGCAAAATGCTAAATTGGTGATCTTTGTAAAGAAGCTAACCAACCAAGTTTTTGACACATAGCAAACTGACACTCTAGACAATAAAATAAAAAAAAACTTTTTTTCACAAGCCCTTAACTGGGCATCTCCACTGACAGAGTGAGTGCTAGCCAAGTAGAGATTCAGCCATGTCCCAAGTCACATTGCAATCACTGGAAGATGATCCAGGAGCAAACACACAAGATGGACTGAGAAGTCTCCTTAGTTTGCACTTTATTGCATACAATATTAAAGCCATGTACAATCATATAATTACAAAATTGAAATATAAATCTTAAAGATTAAAGACTAGTTCAAAAGTATCCTAGGAACAGGAATGAAAAGGATGGGGGTAGAGAGAGAGAGGGGAAGAGGAGAAATGGGAAAGAAAAACTAGCAAAAAAAATAGTTAATTCATAATAATGGGTAATGTACAATCCATAGTTTATATCATGAAGAATTCTAGTTTCTAATCTGAAAATCCATTTTTACAATTAGGTTGTTTGATGGTATAGGAGCTTGGTACAAGAATCTTCTTTAATGCACCATCGCCATCTAGTAGGGGTAGGGGTACCAGTAGACTATTCATTTTATTGCCTCAAACGCTGCTACCTTGAGTAATAAAAGTAATACTAAAATTCCAATGATCTATGTCCATCATTGCTTATAACAGGTCACCTCTGTTTTTATTTTTAGCAAAATTATACACATTTTCTACCAAGGACCTCTATAGCTCCTAAAATAAAACCTTGTCAAATTATTGTTTATTTACTTCTGGTATGAACAACAAGTTGGAATAAAACTGCACCACTAAGGGTCTCCTAATTCGAATGGGTAGAAATTTAAATCTTTTTCTAAAAAATCTCTTAGTGCTCAGTTTAAACCAGTGGGTCTTGTGCAACTGTGAAATGAAAGTGGAATTTTGCTACACAAACCATTTTGTATTTGAATTTTAATAAAATGACTGTTCCACTTTAGTGTGTAGCCTATGTGATCCTTGAACTGTCAAAAAAGTCAAAAGGTGATTCCTTGGCATACGGAACCCTGAAGGCTTTCTGTATACCAAATATAAGATGTAATTTCCTGCTTCTGGTAGTGGTTCACTGCTATTACAAGTCCCCACTGTGCTGCAATTATATGGATCCCCATTAACTGCTTAGTATATGTTTGTTTTAACATTAAAGTGTCCAAAGACACAAGGGCAGTCACGGTGACAATGGCTATTTGCATTGATATGCACACTTATAATGCTCAATCTTTTATAAACGTGTATTTATTAATGAAGAAAGTTATTCAAATATATAGTTTTTGTACTTTTAAAAAGTCACATTAGCCTGAGATTTCCCATTAGAACTCACATTAGATGGGAATCCTTAACATATTTCTCTTTGCAGTGCTTTTATTATGCAGATTATTGATTTGGCCAACAGGTCACTCCAGATTGTGTTAGTATAATCTGCTGCCTCATCGCATCTCAGGAATTGCCGCTTGGAAGACTTGAAATGATCGTAAACAGTTTAATGTGGTCTGCTAATGTGCGTGCCATATAACTTGGCTATAATAATGTGTCCTTGTAATAACGATGTAAATACTTCCCAAGTAATTGGATATGATTATGCAGCAGTTAAAATGCATAACATTCTGTTTTTGTAATTTGAAGATAGATAGCATATTTGTGATTCCAGTCATCATTGCAGTTTTAAAGTAACTGTATTTCTCATGTGTTTTCTGACATTTATTTTATGTCCTTGTCATTATATTAAAATGAATGTTCTGACTACTAATGTTATAAGCCATAATATCATGTTAGGTGTAGATGCTAGCATACACAAAATGCATAAAAATTCCATATATTATGGCAATTAGTATTCAGCTCTTACTGAACTATTGTTAAACTATTGTGCATTTCTTGCACCAATGTACCCAAACATTTCAATTAGTGATGTAGCACTGGAAAAAAGGGTCCTTCATGCATGTTGTAGGGACTTTAAAAATAGTATGGATATTTGCAGTGATTAAATTGGGAAATGGAGCAGCAGGGAACATGCAACCAATCACTAGAAGTATGGGATTGTTTTGGATTGAAAAAAAAAGTTTCTTTTATAGGTAATTAAAGAATAGGAAAAGAAAAATCACAATCTTAGGATTTTAATTATAGGTCCATTTACCACCCACCATAGTCTCAGAGCTACAGACAATAGTGGTCATAGAAACAATCATTACTTTACTCCATAGAAGCTTGGGCTTATTTCTACTTCTGAACACTCATTCTTAATTGCAAGGCAAAGCAAACAAAGAGGTACTGCAGAGTAATCACTTACAATTCTTTATTGCAAAGTAATTTGTAATAAAGATTTGTTCCCTGCACTTTTATTATGCTACCACATGATCATGGGATGCATTGTGAAGAGTTATTATACAGTTGGCCCTGGACAGCTTTATTGCCCAGTTCTGAAGATATATCTGATAGCAGTAAAATGGGGAAAATCCAAGCATGGCACTGGGGCCCCAGATTTGTAGCTCTGCCACTGGCTATAAACAGTTTCTATGAAATGTAATACCATTCCAGTGATATCATAGAATTGTTTGACAGCACAATACTGTTAGTTCATATTTCAGACCATTGTAGAAATGAAATCCCTGTGTTATGGGTGGTGTTCAGGCTAGCACTAAGGCATGTAAGAATTAAGGAATAGGAAAGCAAAACAGCATGAAGTGTGAAACTACAAAGCGATTCATTTGCTTACCAAAATGTTTGTTTAAATTCCATAGATGGTTACATGAGGCACTGGAGATTATTATGAACAAATGCTGCCAGCTCTTCTTATTTGTGGCAGGATAGGGCGTTGGTGGGAACAACATTATTTTGTACATGCCCTACAAGTTCCACAAGTATTTCTTTCTTAAGGAGATAGAAGCAAATCAGATAGAAGCAAATCATGGTGTCTCTTCATTCTCTTACTCAATCTGTGCTCCTGGCTAGTCAACGGTTTTGAGGGTTGATAACAATCTGCCTATCCTAGAGCCGTAGTAAAAACCTCTACGCCAGTCTCTTAGTTGCCCTCCCTGTTTGAACAAATAAATCTAAAAAGTCTGTAGCTCTTTGGTACTTTTGCTTGGCTCATGGGCCCCTACAGCCACTGGAGAGTGTGTTTTTCTCCAAGGTGCCTACACAGGTCAGTAAAAAAAATAAATATTTTTTCATACTGGTAATGACTAGATACACTTTTAGTGGGTTTTGGGGGGAAGCAAAATATATGGGGTTAAAGGGTGCACAAATGTATAGTACTTATTTTTTTAAATTAACTTCAGTAATGTGAACTCTTATCTTATGCTCCAAATACTACTATATACTGCCCCCAGTCTTTGACCATCTACTGTATGATGTCAATGGTCTACAGGTTCCTTCAATGTTTATTAAGTGTCTAAGTTCTCATTTTGACGTGATAGTACACTTCGTGTACTCAATTTACATGTTTTCATTGTAATGCTGATGTTGTAAAAAGTGGACGTATTGTTCTGAAAATATATTAATATGTTGCCCGTGGTTGATTCCAGCTGTTACTTTTAAATGCAGAAAAGTTAAGGCTGAAATGAAAGTGGTTGATATGAGCACACTTCTGATTTCCTATGTCCCAATCCTCCAAATTAGTCAATTTCTGTGCAGAGTTGGAACATGTCCTCATTTGAAATCTAAAGTCATCAAATACTTTGTCATTCTATTCTGCTGGCCTTCCAATCAATTTTGTTCTTTGTACATTTATTGTGTTCATTTTTTAATTCCTGGAGAGATGAGCTGACCTGATCCCTGCACATTATGTACACATAAAAGAAAATAAATCTTGTCTTTTTGCAGCTTCCCACTGAATACACTTACTATTCCAGAGAGTGAATTTAATGATGATTGCTTTATGTAATGTGTTATTGTTACATAAAGCTACAGATGGGTTATATGGCATGATACAGTTAGTAAATGTCAGTTACTGTTATCAGAATCTTAATGAGCTCTCACCTGTTTTGTATCTTTATTCCAACACTGCAAATAATCTGAACATAATAATAATGTGAAACATATTCCATTTTTTTATTATAAGGCATGAAATAGGTGAGACATCTTAACCCAAAGTCAGTCAATGTTGTGGACAAAGTCAACTACTCCGGTATTGATTTATTTCTGGGTCATTCTGGGTTATAGACTGCAAGCCAATATGTCATTCTGCTACAACCTAATACAGCCTATACATCTAAAAAAAGTATAATTTTAGCCACACAAACTTTTGCCGCCGGCACGTTAAGCTCTAGAAGAACTGGAAACAGGGTTGTTGTGAAAAGCAGCACAAGGGGCATCTGCCTTTATTGATGTTCAAAAGGTCCTAAAATGGAACTTTTATATGGTGTTAAAAAAACTCCTTGTTAAAACCCCCTACATGATGGATCTTGTTAGCTTTCTAAAGCATCACATCATTCCAAGCATTGGTGGTTGTCTGCTGGTGTACTGAGCGCTTACATTCTTCATCCTTGGCAGTTGTAAAGTGTTGAAATGTATGAAAAGTTGTGCTCTCTGCAAACTGCTACACCACTGCTCACTGTAAGTGCAAGAATTCAGTTATGATGTCCTGCAAAACCTAATGATATAATCCCATTTACAGTTTTCTTTTTTTATATCATATAGAAGTTCCTCTTGGGGAATGGAGATATGGAGATGGCGATTGGATGGGAGGTGTCTGAGATGATTGCCCCCTTTTATTGCTCAAGTATTTACCTATGCTCTTACAGGGCTTCATTGATTTTGCCACTCTACTTGATGATGTTAAATTTCAGGAATATATTTAAGCCTGATTTTTTAACTACTGTGCACCATAGATGGCAACGTTAATATGCAGGTCTGTATATGCTGTATATATATAACTATATATAGGTTTTCTTTTTTATGTATCAATTTTGTTCTTTTGTAATCACTGATTTGGGGTTTAGGTTATGGAACAGATTGTTTCTTATATGTTGAATATTACTTACTTCCTTCTTTCTATAAATGTAAGATCAATGTACCTTTTTAATATGCATGTGCTTCCTTGAAAAGGTGGACTTTGTTCCAAGAAATGTGTTGGATGAACTCATGAAAATTAATTTGTGATGTACCTGAACATGCCAATTTGCAATAGATATATTACTGTTTTCTGTGCTTTTGGAATTTTCTTTCCCATGTTTTGGATGCAAAGGTAACAAATTTGTAAATGTTTAATATATATTAATATGTAAAATATATCACTGATATTCCCCCATCTGCATTATGTTTATTTAATTTCTCCTTGTGGATAGATGCACTCAAAATTATATCTATGTTTATCTTCATATACTTATAACTTGGTTCCATAAAGAAATTAAATGACTGAATGAAAAGGCTTTTCTGGACAAGGTACAAATATTGGTGATATATGCTATTTGGCAGATCCTTTTTAAGTTAACATCTGGAGTAAAACACCAAACAAACAAAACAGCTACATTTTTTATAGAGAGGGTTGAAAGTTCTAGGGTTGGAGCCACTAGGGAAATTCTTTTCAATTACTGACACAACAGGACATGAAGTAACAGGTACATAAATATTATGTTAAAAATACTTTAAACATGCCCAACCCCCTTTCGAGAACTCTATACTCCCTAAAATGCTGTATTTTTGCGAGCCTTCCGATTTCAGTCCCATACACAAGATCATTGGAGGATTGCAGGCCTATGCTTTTGACTTTATTTGGGGATATAAATCACATCGGCTGCCAAAATCTGTACTTGGCAGATGATTTGGAGCATAGTTTTTCTGCCCAGCTTTCTCTCCATACTGGAAACTGGTCAATGATTTGCTTGAGGGTATGTTTGAAGTCTGGGTACCCAAAGATGTAGTTACACATTTATTGGGCCTGCCCCTAATAACTCTCACTAAGCTCACCTTCTGTAAGAGCTTACTGGAAACCGGTATCAACCTTTCTCTCACACACACACTGCTATGTGTTCACTTCAATCACCAATGTCTAAAGCAGTGTTTTTCAACCTTTTTTAAACAACGGCACATTTTTTACTTTAAAAAAATCATGCGGCACACCACAAATTAAAAATGTTACCAAATGGCACTCTGTAGCTAATTCTCTTGTCTCTAAGAATAAACAAGGCAATTAAGCTACCTACTGCCACCCACTGACATGGAGGAGTATTACATTACGCCAGTTACTACAGTACAGACACTCGACAATGGCAATTGGATCATTTCCCATTGGACACCTGAAGATCTCTCACGGCAAACTAGTGTGCACTAGTGCCGCAGCACAGTGCTTGAAAATCACTGGTCTAAAGTTTATTGTAAGCTAACCTATGTATGGCTCTAGAATTTATCCTATCAGTAATGGAACTGTTTTGTAATATATTGCTTTGATTCTCCTGTGTACATTAACTTACAGTTGTTTGAGATGTAATTTATTTTTTTTATTGTTACTCTGTATTTCATGGAAAAATATCAATAAACATGCCAGTTAAAAAAAATACTATAAACTACAATATATACTAAAAGCTAGGGATGAGCGAGAATGCCTCCGGCAATCGCGCAAACCTTTTTTCTCGAACTTCCAATGGTTCCGCGAATTTTCGGCGAACTGATTTTGCAAAACTATCGGAAGAGGAAATTAAACAGGAGGATTCCCAGAGCTGCATTCAGCCATGGGAATCCTCCGGTTTGCAATCCCTGGGGCACTAGAGGTTAATTAACCTCTTGTGCCCGGGGATCACAGAGGATTGAAAGGGCTGCATGATGCAACCCTGGAAATCCTCCTGTTCGGTGGGAGCTGGACTTGTTGGCAAATCAGAAGGCTGTTCTCTCTTACATTTTTGGTAAGCGAGAAAGGCCTGATTTACAGCAAGATCGAACTTAATATTCTCGCTCGTTCATCCTTACAAGAAACAAAGGGGTTGATGGGCTTGCAAATTAACTATTACTCTGCAGGGGATAATTCACTAAGACTAGTGAATGTGCTGAAAAATTACTTCTAGAGAACACCCAATCGCATGCAAAGAAATATAAAAAAATTATTTTTGCTTGCACATGATCAGCAGAGCTTTACCACTCTCTATTCAGTAAGAAGCTGTTAGTTGTATACTAAACTAATGCTAATTTCTAGCTAATTGTGCCAGGTTATGGGATTCAAATACATAATGAATGTAGTGATTGCGGTAATCATTTATGTTTAGAGACCAAACATTAGAAACAGAACCACAATAGTCCTGGCAGGACCCAAATTATTAATAACTTCTCAGTATCCAAAGTTTTTTAGGATATGATTACACTTCATTTGCATGTCTCAGTGCGACCAATCTTTTGCATTAATTAATATGACCTTGTATTGCAAAGTATGGAAGTTGTCAGTTCTTATTCTTTTAATCAGTAGACAGGATCCTAAGACGGTCTGTATAACTAAAGGACAGTGTGTACAGCTAAAACTCTTACAGCAATCTTTAGCTAATTATTCCCTGCTGGGAAAACCTATTCAGACATCTTCTCTGTATTTAACATAAGGGTGCTAAAGTAGTATTTGCACCATATGATTACAGCAAAATGATGTTTAAATGTTAACTCTTAATACCCTGAGTTAGTGGAATCGAGCATCACAGTCCAACATAAAAATAATCAGATATACCATAAAACCACACAGTTTATATAAGAAATCTTAAATATATATATATACGAGAGGCTGTCTAATTTGATCTCTCCTTTTAAACAAAGGTTTATACCCCAGTGAGACAGCCTTCCTACTACTGTGCTGTCCGTTCTAAAGATTGGCTTACTAGTCACTGACTCAGAATTATGCATATAAAACAATGAAAGCATTTCTCCCAATTTCTTAATCAAACACTATATCTATACTAGGTAACTTGTGCTTTCAATGGATCAACATATTGTAAATGCTTTCCCATACTTCTTTTGTGATGTGTTTTTGTTAAGTTAATCAACATAAACCAAGATTACCTTCTTCAAGTAAAACAAAAATACTCTCTAAGAAGTAAAACCTATCATAAACTCATGGGATGAAAGCCCACCTTCCTCTAATTCATCCTGCAGTTCCTACAGTGTCAGTGTCAACTATATCGTAAAAAAAGAAATACCTAAATCCACCATCCAGGCCCATTGACATTTTCTTTGATGGGGGCCTTCTGATCCAACAAACTCTTCTGCTTTCACTCTATTGTCCTCTTTTGTCTCAGTGAACTAAAGTCATAGTTCCTCTGGATTCCCACAGCCCCCCAACACAGTCAACAGGAAATGTTTATGTCACACAGTCAGTAGGTATCTAAAGAAGGACCCCACCAAAAAGAAGACCAAGTGCTGGAGTGCCAGAATTTAATTAATTGTCCTACATAAACAATTACACTCATTCTGTTGTTTATATGCCACCACAAACATTTTTGATCACAAAAAAACAGGCCAAAATTAATAATTAACTAAAGTTAAAAAAAAAGTCAAAGAAAGAGGCTAGTTTGGGGTCCGTAGACCATACTGTAACCATATACCCTTCCTATCTGCATCTTTCCAAAGCAACAATGCAAATAGTCCTCTACTACTGCAATATAATGTATAATATTGACTCCACAACATGTTCAATGGTGTAATTATAAGTGGTGTATATACACACAAATATAGTATACTTTCTGTATGTTATCAAGGAAATACTGCAAATGATTGATTTTCGAAAAATCTAATTAGTCCTTTCCGTTTGTGAGAAAGGAATTATTGTAGGCTTTTTGATACAGAATTGTATTCCATGAAATTGTCCCCGTGGCTGGCATGGAGAAAGGGGGTCAAAAAAAAAAAACAGCCAGGGGCCCTAAATCTCCTATAGAATCCCATCAATTGTCAGGAATCTGTATCCCTGCAAACTTTGCGTTGGATATAAACTTGTTATCACATAAAATATAGTTCTAACAAAATGTAAATTCAAGTATTGTACCATCTGACTAAAGAGTAAAACAGAATTATTCGTAATAAAACTAATTTGGAAATTCTTCAGTTTTAAACCTTGAAAGTCACTTTCAGTTTACTGCAATCTGCTTCTATTTTTAGGAGAGAACTACTCTGTAGCGTTAATGGAAGGGTATTATCAAATAGCTTTTTGCACATCCTGTTATTCTTGTTGTTTCAAGAAGGTCCTCTCAGACAGGTGTGCACTTAATGCCATTTATGTTCATTAAAACTATATTTCTCTATGTCTATAACCAGTACAAGTTAAATTTCATGTTGCAACAATGTGTAAATGTTTTTTTTGTTAATAACTTTGTGTTGTGTTTATGAGAACTAATTATGTTGGTAATTGGTAATCAATCAATTGAAGATAAAATAACAACATAAATAAACATGTGGAAAATGTAATAAAATGTACCCACATATATTTAATATCCAAACTCTACCTAAATAGTTTTCAATGGGAACCATATGCTCTGTACTCATTATTGAAACCAAGAGGAAAGTAAAGGAGTCTTTTTATAATGTTTCTATCTAAAATGAATCCAACTTTTACCCACAGACTATACATTTTTCACACTGGATACAATTATAAAACATGCGAATCAACTTTTAATTATGATTCATACATGTTTCTAATTGAATCCAATGTGAAGCATTGGACATGATTTAATAAAGCTCTCCAAGACTAGAAAGGATACACTTTCATCAGTAAAGCTGGGTGATCCAGCAAACTTGGAATGGATTTTTTCAGTCATTTGCTATTTGCTATCAATTGTTTTGAATCCTGGATCAGATGCATTCCAGGTTTGCTGAATCACCCAACTTCACTGATAAAAGTGTATTCTCTCCAGCTTTGGAGAGCTTTAATAAATCAGACCCAATTTGTAAATTTTAGGGTAATAGCTGGGTAAATTTTAAGTGAAACAATTTAGAAATAGACCCCTGTGTAGTGTGTGTTGTGTTTTGGGTTGCAAGTACATTGGTAGACACTTAAAAAGCACAACTGTTGCTAACCGAGAACAGAATTTAATAAACATTTGCAAGATTACAGAAACCTTAACAATGTAACCTATAGTTGGTACTTGGAAACATAAGCAGTAAAACACTGACATAAGTTTGCACTTTTGCATGAGTATGAACACATGTAAGTGAAACTCACAAGCCTATCGCCGTTTACTACATTCTACCATGTATGTAATATGTAGTTAACCCTGTCACCAACTAAAAATGAAAAATGAACTACAAGTGATAAAGTGCCTTTGTACTTGATTGGAAATTTTTAATCCAGATGGTACCAAATCCCTAGCATAGCCCCTTTACTCCTTGCATGACTTGGCCTCTTCCCTTCTGGTAGTTTACATTAATTTTCTGTGTTGGCCAAGCACCTCCATCTCTCCCTACATAACCTTTTATGCATTTGCTGAGGGGAAATACTACAGAGCAGAGTGTCCACCTCCAGTCCTCAAGGTCCACATACAGGCCAGGATTTTGGTGTAATCATTGTAACTCTTTGAAGCCATACCTTAGCTAATTTACAGCTGTCTGAGCTACACTAAAATCATGTGCGGATCCTGGCCGGCAAAGAATGGAGTTAGAGACACCCTTTGTGAACGTTTCCAGTGGCGGATGAATGCATGTGCACTGTACACACAGTGCCGGTCTGGTCTAAGGCTACGTACACACGTGCAATAATTGTTGTTGCAAGCGAACGTTTGACAACCGATCAGCTTTTATGCACGATTATTCTGTACATGCTGTAACGATATGATTGTTTCTAAGATTTTGTACACATGCTAGATGTGATCTTTGAAGAATGCAGGAAGTGACGTGTACCGGAGGAAGTGACGTACAGGAAATAACGGTTCTTATTATTACAAAAAGAACATGTGTACGAATGATCAGTCTTTTCAAAGAACGTTCATCAGACAGACTGCTCGCTTATATAATCATAATACCAACATACATAAAATGCATATACACACAGTGAAGTGTGGTGCAACAAATGTTTGTTCCTCGTGCATGCTCAGAACTATCCACGATCACTGACTACTGGCACAATGACTGGCCAATGACACAGACGAAGGAGGAAAGTCGCTGGAAAAGAACGACTGTCCCAGCGGATCTGATTGGGTGACGATTATTCACTATCTATTGTGTGTATAGTCAGTGAAAGATCGTGGATGAGCATTTTCGCCCGACACAAATACACAATTCATCTCAGGTGAAAAGAATTTGATATGTGTACGCAGCATTAGTCTGCAGGGTTGCTGTCATCACATCTAATATGTGATAGCAGTCTCAAGACTTTCAGATGTCTACACAATAGAGGCAAAATGTAAAAGGTGCCTAAATACATTAAATGCACATTTATTCTTCTTTAAAATCTGTCATTAAAATGAATAGTCTGATGACAAGGTCTCTTTTTAAATGTACCCTAGCTGTACTCAGCATAATTTAACCAAACATAGGTACAGATTGTAAGCAATTGGCTTTTTTTTTTAATCAGCAATTTATCATTGAGTTTCACAATATTTTGGAGTGAAGGTAAGGTTAGTAGTGAAAAAAGTTATAATACATTGTACATTTTTAGTTATTGTATATTGGAAAGCTAATCTCCAGTCATATATAAAAGAAACAAAAAATGCAACTTTGTAACTAATATATCCATAACTGTACCTCATTAATGTAGGTAGATTCATTTGACTTTGAATCAGCCTCTGTACAGCGGAACTCATGTTGCTATGCATGAAACATTTTTAAAGCAGGAGAGGGCACAGTGACCAAGAGAAAAGCTCATTAGATTCTGCTAACACTGTCCAGTGAAAGTTAATTTAGCTGTGCTGTGTGGCACAGCAGTGTTAAATCTTGAGCTAGGTGGGAAGAAATTTAAACCCTTTTGGTTGGTACAAAAGCTCTCACATTTGTATTTCATCTGTGCATTTATCAGTTTGCTGGAATATATCTTGAAAAATGTTTTATAATGTTCGAGATGTTGTGGTTGGTAAGTTGGGTTTCCAAGAATTGTCGACCCAAAAGGATGACCGCAAAAGCTCATTAAAGAGGAACTATACTCAAAAATAGAAAAAAACAAAACAAAAACACACCTTCAATCCCGCAGAGCAGTCTGATCACTTCAGGGGTGTTCGGCATCAGGTCCCGCGTTGTCTCAGCATCCGTCCTGCTGCCATCTTTGTCTTCTCTTCCGGGTTCTTCATCCTATGTCACCTGACCCAGACGGGAGTTTGGGTGATGTTGGATGAAAAAAAAATTTGCCGATCTAACAACGCATGTGTAAAATCGGCAAATTTTTCTCTTTGAGCAAAAAGGCTCATTCTGCACATGACTGAGATGCTTGGGCATGCGCTGGAGGAGCACCCAAGAGCCTCCCGGGATGCCTGGCGTAGGATGCCCGGGAGGCTTTTTGGTCCTTTTCATTATCGATCGCCTAGGCGGCCAAGAATTAGGGGCTGATGCTGCACCCTTTTTTTTAAAAAACTGAATTTTTACCTTACATAAAAAGGTTCTCTACCCTTTTATGTAAAGTGAAAATTCTGAGTATAAGTTAAATGCTTTTGAAAAGTAAAGTTATCTTCTAAATATCATCATTTTATCAGAATACAGATAGGAATTTTAGTATTTACTTGATGAAGAATAAGCTGTCTGTTCTTGCTACATGGTTATTCTGATGCAGCTAGCCCCAACAATAACCTAAGCTTGACTTTCATGTTGCCAAGAATTGTAGGAAGCTCTGTTTATACGTCCAATTCTTTAAATATTAAGGCTTTAAGCGTTGAAAGACAAGCATCTGACAGACTGGTTGTGTGAATAAATATTTAAGGAGCCTATTTATATGTGGCAAGCAACCCAGAGTACTGAATGACTTTGCTAATTACATTTTTAAAGCACATCAGCATATTATTTTGAGCACTAATCATTCTCAGACACAAGTTTTACAGTATCCTTGAGAGCAATTGCAATTTACTTTTTATGCTTCTTTTTTATTATTTTGTCACACAGAGCAATGATGAATCCAGAAAGATGATTTTATGTGAAGTGTACATAATAGCAGAACATATTTTGTAACATGTAAAAAAAGCAATGCAGAATAAAACCCAAAATATTACCAATAGTATGCCCAGCACTAATGGAAAGATTCTAGCCGGGGAAGCTAATATGATTTATTTTTTTCAGTTTTATTTATCTATAATAAAAGATTGGAATAGAGATCTGAGAATGTAGGATTCAGTGGCAAGTCTTATACTGGCCGCTCCTGGTAGAAGGAGCTGGGAACATCTTTCCTGGTGTCTCCAAGAGAAATGAAATATCGCTGGATAATGGAACCCATCAGTATCTATCCAGTTGTTTATATATAAAAGTCATATAAAAAAAACACCACTGGGAATACTGAGCCCTACGGCTAAATGCTTAGCAATATGCACATACAGAATGGAGAGTAAACTTTGAATGTTATAAAACAGAGCTGTCAACGGGTATCCTGGCATACTTCTGCCTACTGGGAGGTAATGCCATTCCAGTCTGGCCAATCAAGTGTAGATGGTGGTGCACGAGACAGCAAAAACTGGTGTGTTTCAATGAGCAGCTAAACTGTGTTCTGCTTCCAATAATTAAAAAAGGATAGTTTTTGAGTTGAAGAATCTTCATGGTGGTATAGTGGTACAACTTGCTTTAATTGCCAACTTTTCTGGGTTTTTTTAGTTTTGGTAATGTGCTTCTGTAAGCTCTGATCTTTGTGCAATGTGTTTGTGATAAATAAATATTGAATAAATAATTCTCTCCTTTTTGTGCCCTTGAGAGAACGTATTTTACACTTAATTTACTTTACCTTTCTATAGCTCCAGTGCTGATTGCCCTTCATTCCATGACAGTCATAAAGGGTGACAGGACTATTACGAGAAATTGCATCGAAGCAGAATTTTCTTGTGTGAAGTGGCTCCCCAGGGCGAATGTCCTCTCTCCATCCAAAGGTGAAGAGCTAAGGAACAACATGATATATTAACATTACAATTATCAATGCACTCTAGTTGTTATCTGGGGGCACTTTCTATAGCTAAACTACTATATCACACAACATTTATTAATTGTACCTTGTTGATTGCTTTTCAAAACCTAATTTGTGAAAGCTGTTGTCACAAAACTCAGTGTCTATTTGCAAACATTGTGCCATCTACAAACAGTGCAGTGAATTTGTTTGCAGATAAGAACTTCAGTTTAAACCAGCTAAATATATTCCAAGTGTACCAAAATAAAAAGTCTAAGTACCCATTTATACATATGGTTATTTGTATACCATCTGCTGTGCAATGTGGAGGCATGAATTCTTAATGGAACCACAATGCACCAATAGGGGCATAGCATTAATAGCGCAGCTCCATTTTTGCTGTAGAACGTTGGGAAGTAATTTGAAATAAATGGACACCCCTAACACATCAAAGGATAACACACAGCATAAACCCACAGGTGTGCACATACAACAAACACTGTAGCTGAGTGTTCACACACACTATGAGTTCTCTTTATTTAGACATCAGGCATGGCCACAGTAGAAAAGCCTGTAACCTGCTAGCACATTTTAAAGAAGAAGGCGTGTGAAAGTAGTGTCTGTGGTACAATTCTCATAACTTTCTAATCAGGAGGAATTATTTTACTGCATACAGAGATATAGGTCTGAATCAACAGGGGTGTGTTAGGTCTCTGCAAATAAACTATTCTTCCATGTAGACAGCAATGGATCTTTTTTTGAAGCTGTTGGTAGGGAACATGTGCAAGGAAAAAAGATAATTGAATGGTTAAAGTTAGCAGAGATTCACCACCTTCAATTAGCTAAGTGTCATTGCAAAGGGAAACGTTACTTTCCTAAGTAAACAGTCTAAAGTTGTTTAGTTATTCAACACAATTATTTAAATGATCTTTTTGGAGGAAAAATTTCGGGACATTAAATGCTGTAGCAGTTCTGCAACACTTTGCATACATTATCTAATTTGAATACACAATTCAATGGTCTATACAGACACATATGTAAAACAAGAACTAAAACATTTAGATCATACAGAAATTGCTCATCCATATGTACAGTAAGCATTCCAAAGTGCAAAATGTTGCTGTAATTTTAATTAGCCTAAAATTGTCACCTCATTGAACCCTCATAACAACACTAACATCTTTGCCCAGTCTTCTTTTAGGTTTGGAATTATTGGCTGCCTAGATTGGCCACACTAGGAGGAATGATCTCCCATGCATGTCTGAGAATTCATTCAATTTGGCATATGCCAACATTGAATACTCAACTGCACATCCACTTTTTTTTTCATTTTTTTCTGATCACTGCCTTCTCAAAACATTTATGAAAGAATGATCTTGGCAAGAAAAAAGAATGAAGTTGGCAAACAGTGATTGCTATAATTGTAATTGCCCTAAATTAGGGTGAATTCCATTTGCTTACATAGATTGCCATTTTTCCCATCCCTATTGTCACTCATGACCCACATTGAATTCCTAGTGAAGTTCCTATAAAGTTATCTATTCCCTTCATTAAAAGTGGTAAAAAGAAGGCTTACACAGGTGCCATAGACTTGTATTGCTGCCATAGATGTACATGTAGCGCCCCCTAGAGGCTGCTCACCACTACTACATCAAATGTGGCTATAAAAATGTTTGATCACCTTTATCTCCACTATAATAATCTATTAGGGACAAGTCCTGGTAAGTGTTTATATTATATAGCATTTCAGTGGGTCTATCCATTGTGATGGTATATATTCTAATGTGGTATGTATATCTGCCCCTATTCTTGCCCCTTCCATCAATTGCCTGCAAACCCTATTCAAATACCTGTCTAAAATATAGTATTTGTATAGTACTAAAATTATCCTTCCTTAGGTCATTTAGGTACTCAGCACAAAGAAGTGTATTGTGGGAGGAGGGCTGTCAGTAGATGTGACTCCCTACCCTTTTATTGGTGAGACCCCCCCATCCCTATAGTATGTATAGCTATTACAATAATACAACTCTTCCCCAAACTCCCACTGCATTTCTATATTTTATCATAATTGTAATTAAAATCTCTTTTATATGCCAATTTTATGTGTATAGCTCCTGCATTTACACACACTATAGCAATGACAAAGCTGGCTGTAATAGTTACATACAGCAATATTAATATATTTATTACAGATATATAAACAGTGATGTCCTCAGTAGGCCCCCAATGCACAGGAGCCCATAATTTTCATTTGTAAGATGTACATATAAATAAATGATAAGCCCTTAATTATTTACTAACGTTTTATTTTCAAATATTCATGGCAAAGTTACTTTTCATCCAGTAAACGTCCCTATGAGAATTCTGTCTATACCACACTGGTGACTGTGACTTATTTCTGTATCTGTCCTCTTTCCACAAGCAATGACACATATTCTTCTCAATAGGTCATTCTAAAACATTTTCTCCAATGCAATACATTAAAAAATAATGTTATATGACAGGACTTTAACAATTTACACTTTGGATTAGCATGTATGGTCTCCAAAAAAATCACCTGACTGTCCTTTTCATATGTTTAACATATTAAAGTGTCTGTTCACCCTTAACTGGAAAGTTACGCTTGGAACAGCGAGAGAGATATTCATCTGATATAATCCTCAGGAATTTTGGTGGGGAGATCTTTAGCCCAATCTGTTGTGGCCATTACATTGCAGCATTATTAGGAAGGTCAACAGATGACATAACACATAAAAAAGTTACCTTCTAAAAGTTTATTTGTATCATATGAAATGATCTTTCTGAGAACTCTTTTAATAGCGTTTGTTTTATTGGAGTTCTTCCAATGTTATGCAGGTCTTTCTATTGATTAGAGAGTCTTGGAAAATTACATTAAGGGATGTGTGGGTGGCCAAACTCTAGAGCCGAACTTTTACATATTGACAATGACCCTTCTGATTTGGAAGCTACTGCTGAGGAAACTTGTAGATGTCACTAGTTCATTGAACATGTCAGATGAAATAATTTATTTTTTTGTATGAAGAAATACCAAAATTGAAAATAACATAAAATATATGCACTACAGCATATTTCATTTTTTGTAGCAAGAAGAGATTTGTAATATTTTAAATTGTTAATGCACACCAAGTGCTTATTACATTTTTATTTATTTCTGCAATATTAATCATTGTAAATGGTCAGTATCATGTCATCATGAAGATTACCATGAAAGATGTAACTGCTACAGAGGTTTGTGTTCTGAATATTCTGTGAAATCTCATTCATTTTTTATGTAATGCTACCATCTAGTGGAAACATCCTAAATTACTATCCTTACACAGCCAGTATTCCTTCTTTTTAGTAAAATCTCAGTAACATTAGATGGGTTACTCCATTCCAAGGCCTCCTCACACAGCAGTGGGGCTCATCCCACCAACACATAGTTCTACTTGTTCATAAAAAACAGTAATGGGTACTAAAGGTTATAACTAGTTATAGTTGTATCACATCAAATAAGGCCAAAGAGCTCTATTTTCCCGGCTAGATGTGAAGCTGCATCCTACTAACAAGGCAAACAGCTGATCTGTGGAGAGATAAACATGGAAATCCCTTGTCAGCAACAGCCTTCATGTAAAGAGGTTGTCACCCTTGAAGGTGAAATATCTTTTTATATTACAGTCAGAGCAGAACCTGAGATAATGAAGGTATATACAGTTCATTTGAAAAGTGAGATTTTCTGATTTATTAGCTGTTAGAGATTTTGAAAGGTAAAAGCTCAGCTGAAAAAAGGACCTAATACAAAAAAAAAGAAATTACAGTTCACATTCACGTATAAAGTGATAAAACTATACTATGACACATTATGTTAGCCTAGTCACTACTAAAGAATATACAACAATTTGATTTATAATTTATTTAGGGGCCTGTTTAGGTTCAGGTTTGCTAAAACAAATATTAACCCACAAACACTCTTTAAAACTGGTCACAGTGATTAGTCTATCCCTGTCCAACAATCTTCTACTGTAAACCGTATACAGACTTAAACTTCAATTCTTATATCCTTGTAAGGTCAGAATTTCCTGCTACTACCAAAAACAAATGTAATAGTCATGTAATTAAGTGAAAAAAAAATATTGTTCCACCATGCTGTAGGTATATGCACCTTCCTCTACAAATCAAGGCCTAACTGCATATATTGTTGGTTTAAGTAAGAATATTACTGTTAATATTATTAATAAACAGTATTTATATAGCACCAACATATTACACAGTGCTGTACAATAATGAAGGGTAGCAAATGACAGACAGATACAGACAGAGACACAGGAGGAGGAGAGGACTCTGTCTAGAAGAGCTTACAATCTAAGAGGAGGAAGACTCAGCACACAAAGCGGGGGGAGATATGTAGGAGCAAGCCGAATGGGATTTTAGTAATACTAACCAGTGTCAAACATAAAAGGTTGTAATCTGGAGCACCAAGTTATCACTCACTTGGTGAACAAGCTGTTGTACCCAAAAGAATGGTATCAGGTCCAACACTATCTGCATGGAGTTTGCATGTTCTCCCTATGTTGGCGTGAGTTTCTTCTGGGTACTCCAGGTTACTCAAAAAATATGCAGTTAGGTTATTTGGCTTCCCCTTAATTGACCTTAGACTGTGATAATGACATATGACGATGGTAGGGATATTAGATTGTGAGCCCCTTTGAGGGACAGCTAGTGACATGACTATGAACTTTGTAAAGTGCTGTGTAATATGTCAGCGCTATTAAAATACTAGATAATATTAATAATCTACTTGTCTATTTGTATGATCTGCCTAACTGCTAATGACCATGGTGCCTTGGTAATGATGTCCTATAGTCTCCTGATAAAACCTCCCTAACTGGTAATGAATGAAGTGCTAGTATCTCCCAATCTACTGATACAATCTGCCAGACTACTAATGACCCTAATACTGTCTCATGGTTCCTGATAAAAACTTCCCTAACTTCTAGTGATCCCAGTCCCAGCCCCTTTAAGTCTCAATACAACCTGCCTAACTGCTAATGACCCCAATGTTAGGGTCCAATGGTGTCCTGATAAAACCTGAATAACATTAAATGATGCCAATAATGGTGTCTCTTGGATTGGGCAATAAACCTAACCAACAAAAAATCACTTCATTGTTGTTTTTTTTTATGTCTATTAATTCAACCTTTCTGGCTGTGAGTGGTTAGGAATGCGTGGAGTTATTTTGGGAAAATGTTTTGATTGATTGATTTATGGTCTGAGAAATTTAGCGTAAGTGGAAACTCTCAATTTGTATAGGTCCAACACTTGAGAAATACTGTTGTGAATAAATATGTTTTGCATGTTTTAATCCTCTGGTCTTTCCATGAAATGAGTATATTGTCTTCATAGACCACATGTATCATAGAAGCAATGCAGAAATGAGAAGGATACACTTTGCAGATTACCTGTTCATGTGACCACGTCCTCTCAGAGCCATCTTTCACACAGGTGTCCAATCTCAGTTCTGTTCCAGTAGCTCCATGTTTGCTGTCAATGCAGAGGTTAGATGCTACATTTCGTATCTATAAAGAAAAAATAAGCAGGGTATTTAAATAATTATTTCTTCTGTTCCACTTTTAGATCTGACTATTTTATACTTTACCTGCCTAGCTTACATACAAAAAAATAATAGGATTTATATACAAAAATGTTTTGTAATTTTTTGGGGGGCATAGCTGAATATACATCTCAGAAGTTTGTAAACCTACTTTGTTTTTTTATTAATAATAAAAAGGTATCAGGAATGTCTTTCATTTACCCAACAAGTTAAAATAAGTATATTCTAAAACACAGAAAAGAGTGCAAATAACGGGAGAAAGGATTTGCAAATGCCCCTGGGTCCCAAAGCTGTATAGGTACCATTTAACTATTTCCCACCAGCACATTTCCACCCAGTTTATTTAGCCTGGAGCTCCTCACACAAAGTTTTTATACATCTGGGTCATTCTAACTGATCATTTAAGGGTGAACAGGTCCTGGCGGATCCACGGACGATGAACGACGAACGATCCTAATGCAAGGGAAGGGGGAGAGCGCGCAGCAGGGTGACGCTCCATGGTTCTCCCCCTCCCTTCTTCATAGAGCAGAACGGCGCTGTATGTACAGCACTCGTTCATGCATCATGCAGTGCTTAGTCATTGGAAAGGATTGTGAAATATCCTTTCCATGACAATTATTGCACGTGTGTACATAGCCTAATTCACCAAGCCAAAGATCAACAGCGAGATTCCAGTTCCAGGTTGTTCATAATTAGGGATAGAGTGAATGCCACGTCCTATGAAAATAGCTAAGTCATTGAAAATAATAGAAAGTCTATCATTACTATAATCCAGTTTAACTTGGCTTTAATGTAGTAGAAAGGTGATGATACAGCCTGCAACGTGAATAAAATATGATCACCCTACAGTTATAAGTAAACCTTCATGCAAGTATCAAAAATATTAACATGATAATAATAAATAGTAAAAGTAATAATAATTGTACACTCCTAAGGTTTTTATCTAACCATGCTTGCCCAAAGAGAAAGGTAAGAATAGTGTCTGACAGATTTGATTGTTACATCAAAGTACTTTGCCTGCATAGCCATCTGAAAAAAACTTTTTCATATAAGCAAGCAGCAGTACCTACTGTATTATGGTAACTCTCATGCCATTTAAGACTTTAATAGCAGCTAAGTGTATACTGCAGCTTTATGCTACATTCTCCCAACACTCCCATTCAACTGTATAAGAGAAGTTGGAACTACTTTGTGCACACAGTTGTATGTGATTGGGTTTGTGTTGCTGTATATTGTGGCTCAGTTTATGAAAGTGCCATGTAGCTTCTGGCCATGTGGCTGCTTTACCTCCTCTAGAAGAAAAAAACGCAAACACAAGGGCATATCATTTAATTTTGTTAACTTTGTTAACTTAATAAATCCTGTTTTGTATTTTTAATAATAATAATAATAATAATAATAATACTCATACTATTATATATACTGTAAAATAAATGTTCTTGAAAACAATGTACTGCTTTTACACATATAAATCCAATGTATTGCATTCAATATAGTTATTTTGTATTGAATGCAATACAAATGGATTTTGAATTTCCCGCCCGCCGGCAACATACACACGCACCAACGTCACCGGGAACTCCCTGGTGACTCATGGGATGCCGAAGCCAGCCAGAGGAAGAGAGAAGAAGATGGAGATTGCACCAATGGACAGCGATGGACAACGCTGGACGCCGGCGGATCAGGTAAGGCTCTATTTACTAACCTTCCCATAGGTTTACCTACCCGAGTGTGACTCAGGGTTAACGCTTTTAGCAACTGGTTTCTACCCCAAGTCACACTCGGGGTTACCTCTAGGGAGGTTAAAGAATATTTTTATTAGTGTACTTGTGTTATGTCCTTTAAATAGACTACTATTAGGCTGCGTACACAGGTCAGATGTTTCCCATCCAATTATTGCTTTAAGGCTGGTATCGGATGAGAATCTGACATGTGTACAGTGCTCATCTGGCATAGTTCATGGATCCAACCTGGCGGATTCATGGATGACAAACCATAAATGACTGTGATACAAGTGAAGGGGAGAGAGCGCAGCGCGGTGCTGCTTGCAAATTTTCCCCCCTCCCCTTTCCATAGAGCAGAATGGCGCTGTATGAACAGTGCTCGTTCATGCATGTTTCAGTCTTTTGTTGTCGGAAAGGATCATGAAAGATACTTTACAACGACAAAAGTCTAACGTGTATACACAGCCATGTGTACCACAAAAAAAAAAGACTTAGGTGTAAACCATACTTGTTGGGCCATGGGTTCCAGTCTCCTTTACTAGGTGCTTGTGACATCCCTCTACCTTATCACGGGAAAGCTAAGAATCTCAAAGGAATGTTCTTTGGATGTGTATTCATTTTTATATATTTGCTCCTTTTGTGACCTCAACTAAACATTAATAAATTATATACTTCTTTATGTTCCCTTATATAGTACAGTAATAAGATTTTTAGTCCTACTTAAATTTTCCTTGTTTCCTTGTTTCCTATTAATTGGAGTTCTTACTACTTTTTTACTATTTTACTACATATTCAGAATTTGGCTGAAATTTCAAGATCTAAATGTTATTATCTCTACTGCTTTTTTTTAAAAGACAGGAATGAATTAAGTGAGCTCCTGACCCCTCTCTATGCTCTGCTGAACAAAATATCTATTGTGCTTGTTCTCACTGTTCTTCTTGCTGTCTGTTACAACTGTATCCAAAAGCAAGAACCATGGAACCCAGCAGAGGAGGAAAAGTGTGGGATAGCAGGGTCAACCATAACTCTTCATGAGAGTGAAGGTTCAACACACCACCTGCAGGAAAGCTAAGGATTCTTGTATGGAGCTGCTTGAGTAGATACTGCCCACCACATCCTGTCCCTTTCTCCGTAAAAAGAATATTTTTGTCTTCTTTGCCTGCATGTACTAATAATGAATGAAGCATGAACTACTAAAAAACTACTTCCAACTTTCTTTTTTGACTTCTAAATCCTGTGGCTGTTGAAGTTAGTGTGACTTCACAGCTGAGATGGCCAGAAGTGGGGTCAACAATTCTCAGCTTTAAGGCTTGGCTTTAACTGATATACTAAGTTTATTAAAAGTAAAATATGGTAAGGTAATACTGATATGGAGCTTATAGTTTTTATTAAAACTGTAGAAAAAAAATTGAGGGGAGAGCATTGAACAATGCAAGGGATGAGTAACTGGGATGGGATGAGTAAGTGGGATGGAGACAAATAATATATAATGTGGATTTACACTTTAAATGACCTGGAGAAAAAAATTAATTGGATTGTATGTCAATAGCCATAACATACCTAAAATGTCACTTTATCTTGAATAATTTGTGATGTTTATAAATCATACTTATTAGTTTCCAGTCTTATTCACAGGTACTGCATAATTTGATGATCATAAAGATACCAAGCCAAATCTAATTAATCAGTTAGTTGAACAGGAAATTAATAAAGCTGTTTATTGTCTACTGACACAAAGTATAAAGCACTCTTGTAGTCTGAAATGTACAGAAAAGAACAATGTCTAGCAAGAAAGAGTTCTTTGATCAAGAAAAGAGAGAGAATATAAGAACAGATTGGAGAATGGCTCAGCATTATAAAAGGGTAGCCGACATCCAGTGCAAACAAAACAGCTATCCATTATTATTAGCTATCCAAAATATTACAGCAAATAATAATGTCGAATTGGTATGGTATTGGTATTTAAATGGTATTTAAATGTACAAATATCTTGTACATTGTTAACTGACACAAGCTATATATATATATATATATATATATATATACACAAACATTCAGAGATTTCATGTGAAGAATATCAATACAAAGCAGACTTTGCACTTCCTTCCATGGTATTTCTTTAAATATATGTGTACTCTTTTTTTTTTTTTTGCATTTGTACCCCTGATGGCCTGACACTGAGACATTTAGCTTCCTTGTTGCCTCTGCTACCCCCTGGGATATTTGAATTGGGTATCTGGGGAGGATGCAGGATTAAGCTATCCATCATCCTTGTTTAGTCAGTAATAAATAGTTTAGTTTCACTTTTATTTCTTCTTTCCTATTAATTACAGTGCATTTTGCTACAATTTCAATAAAATCTGTAATGTTTTATTATGTAATTATGTTTAAGAGGGTTATTTCAAGTTTTGTTAATGTCTGAAGGGAAGACATGGCAGATACCATCAGAATGACTTGTGGAAAACGTGTCCCAGAAGAAAATAAATGTTAAAAGATATAATATTTTGCCATAAATAAAATTAGTATAGGCAGAAAAACATTGTTTAAAGCTGGCAGGGGGAGTTTTGTCTTCAAAAAGTTTTTGTACTTTTCTTTTAACTCTATTTATGTAAAATATCAAAAACAAATTAAATCACTTTCCTACTTAGTCACCATCCTTTTTGATGCATCTTTCCTGGGGTTTTACACCTTAGGCAAAAATGTTTTTGGTTGGGAGTGTAACCACTGATGCACTGCTGCATTCATATCATTATCACATGAAAATCTTCTTCTCCTTAAAGCTTCTTTAAGCAGTGCAAAACGATAGAAATGAGATGGCGCTAAATTAGTCAAACTAGAATGGCAATTCTCCAAGAAAGAGGGAACTTTATCCCCAAACTGAGCACACATGTTCAGTATTTAGGAATCGCAATATTACTTTAACTATGGGTGGCATGGTGGCATGGTGGCTCAGTGGTTAGCACTCTGGCCTTTGCAACACTGGGTCCCAGGTTTAAATCTTAGCCAGGGCCTATCTGCATGGAGTTTGCAGGTTCTTCCTGCGTTAGTTTGGGTTTCCCACATTCCAAAAACATGCAGTTAGGTTACTTGGCTTCCCCTTAGAATTGACCTTAGACCGTGATAATGACATATGACTATGGTAGGGACGTTAGATTGTGAGCTCCTTTGAGGGACAACTAATGATATGACTAAGTACAGTGCTGTGTAATATGTTGGCGCTATATAAATACTGTGTAACAAATGTGAATCTATGAAAATGTATTTTATTGAAATACAAACAAAAAATACTATATTTATGTAGCATTGGTGTTCATTATAAAAAATGTTTCCACAGTGTGTATGTACTCATTTCCCAGAGTAAAGCCCACTGGTTTCAGGGATAAAACAATGTCCTTCAACATGGGCTAGTCCCACTGTTTGAAAGGTCCATAGAGGGAAGCACCCCATCCATACCTTAAACAAAGCACAGGATATCTGCTATTTTCAGGGAGTGTGATCCAGGAATTACATTAGGGTAGGGCAAACTGGGCAATTGCCCAGGACCCCATTGAGTGGCAGGGGTACAGGGCACTGTAATGCTGTACATTTGGGAACCCCTCTTCATATTTGTCCAGGGACTCATTTTGTTACATAATATCAGCCTGGAAGCTACACATTTGACATGCTTGGATTTTCCATAACAACAATGATCAGAAATAGGCCATGTTAATCTTTTAGTGGCTGCGGCAGAAAAAAAGTGAAGGTTCTAGAGTGTTCATCATAATTTGCTAACCACAATATCACCTGAACAGTTAAGTAGATACCAAGTTGTAAGACAACCAAAGAAATTACATAACCTAGAGTCCGAAGGACACCCGACGCTGGAGAGGGAGATCGGCGGACGACGATCGACGGAGGACGACCCTTGACACACGAACACGACGCTGGATGAGCACAACGGGACCAGGTAAGTAAGGATGTGAAAAAACTCGGGGTTAACCATCCTAGCCATTTTTTTTTTGCCCGTACGAAGGTCGGGCTTAACGGCTAGGAGGTTAAAGGCTTACCTTTACATTAGGAAGGTTTAATTTTAGCATTGGAGTTACAGGTCGTGTTAGTGTGAGAAGGAATATGTAGGTTTACACTCTTAGCATTAGGAATTCTATGAGAACTATAACACTACCCTAATGTTTAAACATATGTTCGGATAATGAAATGGGAACTGTTGCTATGCGCCCAGGGGCTGCAAACTATAGGAAGAAATACAAAGGCATAGCCAGAAGCAACATGACACTTCCGGGAACCATGCAATATCTGCAACTCAACTACAACATAACTGCAAACACATGCACAAAATGGTTCCCAACCGCTCCCATTTGGTACAGTGCTGCAGTCAACTGTAAGTCTGAAATGAGCCTTAGTCGTAATGATCTGATTATGCTACTTAATCATAAACAGATGATTTATTACTATCAATTGTAAACATGACACACATGACATTGAACATCCATAAGTACCTCTCCCCAGGCTGCAGGTGGAGGCTCTACTGGTGGGTAATACTTTGGTATATCCCAGGCTACTTCAGACATGAACCATTTGAAGTCCTTGCACTTGAGGTGTTTGCGCAGCTCCTTTTGGGAAGAAAGATCCCCAGTAGAAAGGTGTCGGTATTCAGGTCTTCTCTGATAAATGTACTCAGCATACTCATCCATCCACGTCTCTGCCACGCGTTTCAGATTCTAACATAGAAGAACAGTAAGTCTGTTACTGGCAGAGTCTTTTTCAAATATTTCATGCAGCATTGTACATCAACTAATTATGACCTTTGTGTGATACAGTCAGATTAATGGCTCAATTAGTTTATTAAACGAAAAAGTACTGAAATGTAACTGCACTGCTGGGATTAATGAGACTCAAATTAATCAAGAGCAGGCAAAAGCATTAATCAGATTGCTTTTCTCTTAACCTTTTATTGTTCTAGGCAACAGGGATACTTTAATAAGATAAGTTTAAGTACTGAAGGTTACCTTTCTGTTTTACATAATTCCAATTTACTTTCTGGAGCTAATTTTTAAAACTATAGCAATCAATGAACAATTAGAAATATTAAGTCCATGCATACATTTCACAATTTTTTTTAAAATACCACCCATCAGAAAATGCAATAGAATTGTAGAATTATTCAACAAAAGTTTTTATATTTTTCACTTTTTAATGTCAGGTAAATAAAAAATTTTGTATACAAAATATATATTTACTTTTTCCAACCAGCAAGTGGAGTTTTGGTTTTATTTCATATGTTTAGTAGGCTACCAATATCTCAATATCATTTTTCACAAATCCTAAAGTTCAATCTAAATAGCTAGATAGACCATATTGGAATACAGTTAGAGAGCCACAAAAGAAAAAAACTTCCACTGTGATATATTTTTTTTGAAAAGCTATTATTATACAATAGCTATTATTATACTATTATTAATATATCATAGTTTTGTCCTGTAATACACATTTTTTCATTATATATATAACATATGTTCAGAAACCTAAAAACGTTTAAGTGAACAAAATCTTCCCAAAGCTATCCAACATAACAGTATATTTTAACCTAAATAACACTTGGTTATCAATTAAAAACAATTTAATGCAAACCAACTTAAAATGGAGCAAGTTTGTTAAAACCTCATGGCTACATTACTTTACATCCCTATGGACAAATTTGTTCCCTTCAGGTGAGTTTGAACTGCATCAATCTTAACGAAATAAAAACACTCTGCATTAAATCAAGCACTAAAACGTTTTAAAAGTATAAAACCCTGCCTTGTGCTCTCATGACAATGACAAATTCACAAAATTTGTTGACTTTAAAAATACCTTTATGGCGTTCCACTTCATAAAGCAAATTTACTAAAGCATCGTTACAATAGGACTACTAAAACTATCATAGGAAGAATTCTTTACACCTACGGCAATTAATCTAAAGCAGTACGCCATATTTTAATTTTACTGACATGTCTGCATGAAAAAATCACACTTTAGCTTGCAGCATTATCAGAATGTCATGATACACTTTATGGCTTCAGCTCCCGTAATTTGATTAATAACACACATTACTTTTAACCTGTTAACAAGGCTGTTTATGTTCTCCACAAAGCTGTCTGTATTTATGGCACAATACTCTGGAGTTATCAGCTTTCCCTGCTTTAGCTTTCAGGTATAGATTGGTCGCTTTTAAGTCATTTTCAGGAAGTAAAGGTTTTGCTGCCCATCAATAACTTTCCTCTCTAGGGATTAGCCATATAGGAAAGAAATGAAAAACAAAAGCCTAGTGAATTTTTAGCTCCTACATATTTTATTTAACAATTTAATAAAAAATAAAATTCAACAATTAACAAGTTGTAATTGATACTAATGAATTTAGCGGGATATGTGTAAAAATTGTGTGAGATAAATTCAACAAATTATATTTTTTAATTCTGTGTGAATCAGGATACAATAGTGAATTAGGTCAATAGGTTCCTTTATATTACTGGTGGTTTTGTAAATGGTAGCAAAG
Organism: Pyxicephalus adspersus; assembly: GCF_032062135.1. Classification (NCBI taxonomy): domain Eukaryota; kingdom Metazoa; phylum Chordata; class Amphibia; order Anura; family Pyxicephalidae; genus Pyxicephalus; species Pyxicephalus adspersus. The sequence continues at coordinate 113,651,580 of NC_092860.1, read as the reverse complement.
TTTTTTAGCTGCATTAGAGGGTTGCTGTTGGGCAAATGTAAAAAATTGTAAGGTATTAGCTGGAATTGGAAGGATGTACTTGAAAGATATTAAAGTAGAACTATACCCCTCCTTGCTCCATTATTGATGCCAACATCTTCACTCAATCCTTTTTGTGGTTCTGGTCTTCGGCCATCTTTGTTGGCAAGGCTGGAATGACATAACTCCTGTATGCGCATGGGAGGTTATTCATTCCCAGCAGCCAGCTCTTTCAGGATCATATACAGAGTATCACATGTCCCTTGCCAGAAGAGCATACAATCTAAGAGCTTGTTTTTCCTATATACTATACATATAGTATACACCATTCAGGCAATTAGGCTATGTACACACATCTGATGATTCCCAGACGATACGAGCCTCAGGGCTCCTCTTGCACGAGGATCTCACATGTGTACAATGGCTCACATTGGACGTTTCCAATGACAAAAAAATCTAGTGTGTGTACATAGCCTAAGTCCCAGGTTGTGATCACAATTACAGATAACGAAACTACATTAGACTATATTAAACATTTGTTTTAACACCTGGTACTGCAATTCTCTCATATCTGCCTAATACTTTCAAGCGCATTTTCCCTTTCCTAGTTAATAACTTTTGAATGCGCTCACCCCCCTTTTGTTAACACATTTCAAGTACATTCTTATTCAGTAAAACCAGTAATTCCTTCTTCCTGGAAAGAATGTTGCATTCACCTAAAATTTATATCTTTCTAAAAAGATTTCTTTAGGGGTCCAATACCAACACATCCCCAGCTGAACTCCCAGTCCTGCCCAAGTACTGCAGTCTTTAGTGGGAAATTCTGTTTTATTAGATTGAACCATTCTAAAAATTTCTCTTTTCAAGGATAGAAAAGAATCGATTTTAAGGTAATCTTGCAGGCTCTGGGGTCCATGATGCTCTTTTTCTACACTCTCTCCAAATACATATTTCTTGTAAAATGGTGCCCATATTTGAACTGCAAATTCAAAATTAAACCTTACTAATTATTTGTAAAGGGGCAATACTGAAAATCTATCTTATCATTTTATGGGATTTTTAATACAGGTAAATTGGGAAAATATGCTCTTTTTGCCACACCCAACCCAAAACAGGCAGAAGAATAGTAAGAATGGCAGATAAAAAAGCCAATGACGGGTTCTTAGGAGATACTACCTGGGCTGTAGATCAGAGTCTATCAGTGTTAGGTCACACCATCTGCCACTATTTCAATTAAGCTCAACAGAAGAAGACCCAGGAAGAAGACTTCACTGACATTAAACATAAAAAAGCAAGACTTATATTTACTTATGATATTATCAGCAACCCACAATGATTCTTTGGACAGACAACACTGGAGGTTTTTGGCAAGTCACATCTGCTCTATGTCCGCAGACAAAAACTAAATCCAAATCTTTTAATTTGTGTTATAGGTAGTCTATGTTGCCTTGGTGAAGGGTATCTTGGCGACAATTGGAATGAATAGTTGATGCCTTATCTGATGTATGTGAGCTTTTCTTTTTTTCATTGGAAATGCAGACATTATTTTAATTAAATGCCATTAGTTGTTCTGTGCGTGTACATGTGATGCATGTAGTGTTTCACCAAAGGAAGTGGTTCCAAGGTGTGAGAAAGAGGTAAGGGCACTGCCACCTGACTGCCAGTCTATACATAACCTGAGCCTGTGGGACCAAGGAAAGAAATCATAAATGGATCGATTTTAAAATGACTCTATTTTTAACTGATAAAGACTTTGGAGGGAAATTATAAACACACACAACTCTCATGCAGGCAATTGTTCTCATTATTTTTAAGGCACAATGCAGTGATTTTTAATTATTTTGTGAGAAAAATCATTTTGCAAAACTGCATGCTATAAGCCAAATTCAGAAATTCCAATATTTTATGCCTGTGAAAGTTTTACATAAGCCCAATATTTTATTTTGAAGCCATATTGTAAAAACTCTGAGTGCTGTTTTAATTAAAAATGAAAAGTGCTTGTTTGGTTCAGGTCTACCAAGAAACTTGCAGGTGTTGGAACTAGAAATAACATTGTAGCTACAAACAGGGTAGAGAAATATATAAGTACTATATGTAAAAAGAATTTATTGCCTCTTCTATGCCAATCACTATTGCTCCACTTTTTACCTACCCAATTGCCAAGCTACTCTCTCTTCGCACATGATCCCAGTTTTATGCTTGCCTTCAACAGAAGTCACCTAGGGACCTGTAGCATGTTTGTAACATCTCCCTAGGTGTAATAAGTCTATGCCTGCTTTATTTTTCAGACACAGCCCACAGAAGACTCATTAACAATAGTTTTATATTCCCTGACATAAGTCGGCTATATCACAGCTTGTGTCCATCCCATTGGTTTTTGTATTTAAACAGGCTAGCTACCCTCTGCATGAAATGTTTACTTGCAATTATTTGCATTCTGTACATTAAGTATCTGTCTTAATAGCTTGCCCTTAGAGTTTAATGAAATGCTGTATTATAAGTGACAGGTTACATTTTAAGTTCCTTTGTACTTTTACATTTTATATTGGAAAGCAAGCCTCAAATGTCATACTTTGACAATACAAGAATTCAAATTTGAATAATAAAATAGCTAAAAGTATATATGTAGAGCGTTTAACTCTTCACATACTTTTCATGAAATGGAGGTAATAATAGCAAATCATTTACTTACTGAACAGTTGCAGTTTATGTGTTTCACTTCTAATCTTAAGAAATAAATTAAAACACTTGACACTAATTGATATGTAACTACAAATATCAAGTGGAAGCCACTGATTTATATGTATCTCACAGAAGGTTATTAAAAATCACCTAGGGAAGAACATGCTAATAATGACCTACAATTATTTTGGTGGTATGAAATACCTGCTGGCTCTGGCTGTATTGGTAAATTTTCTAACAGGTAGATGGACTTTGTTTAGTAAGCCATGCCTTCCAATTTTGTATTTCCAATTTCTGTATAGCTTTGAAAATTATTACAGCTCAGCTGACTTCCTTACACGCTGACAGGTGTGGATTTGCAGACTTTAGGATAGCTGAATGTAAACCTGTCTCTACTTTTTTTTTTTATTATTGATGAATAAACTAACCAATCTAGGCACTGTAGGAAAGACGTCCTGACCAGGAGGCAGAATGAATAGTCTGATTCAACCTTTCTGTGCCCTCTATACTTTCCTGTGATTACATTTCCAGGAAGGTACGGGATAGTTCAAACTGAAGTCATTGGATTACTATACAACATGCTTTTCTTGTGACGGTTCTGTTGGCTGGTATCTTTTAGTTATTTTGTTACAGAGTCATAAAAATCGTAATAACTTAGGTAATGGTAAAGCTTGATCAGACAAAAGAAGAATAGAGAAGAAATCCTCTCTATGTGGGAGCTAAAAACATTTAAAACCTTCTTGAAAAATCTCCCCACCGGGAACCTAGGCAGGGTTACAGCTCTATACAATCCCTCCTGCTAATTCCCCAAATAGCTAGAGTTTTGGTCAGCCTTTTTACATGAGGGAAGCCTTGAATTTCTTTATGGAACACTCAGAGATCAGAGGTTTTAGGGAACTTCTGACGATATCCTAAGCTCAAGTACATTACCTGGTGGGCTTCGGAAAGAAAGCTTCTCATATTGCTGGCCAGTAGGAAGAATGTCTTCCTTGCAGATAGCCACACAGGGCATTGGTGTCAGTTAAGCTGTCCTAAGAGGTACAAATCGCCTATTGTTCAAGGAACCCCTAACAAATTTTTAAGTAGCCCTAATTGAGAAAAACTGGTATTAAGCATATACAATTAAGAGCTGTAATGGAACAATGGGTTTTATTTATTAGCCAACTGCCCCAAAAATTGTTTTTATAACAAATTCTATCTGTCATAAAGCCACCTTGTGTGTATAAGAGAATGATTCAGAAATGGCACCCACATCTCTACAACAGAATTGAATACCAACCACTGAAGAAAGAAAAGCTCCCCACAAGAGGTCCCACGTGAACAGACTGAACACAGCCCAAAAATGTTTCTATACCAACTAAAATAATACCCAATTGATTGGGGCTGCAATTTACAACATATTTAAAGATAATCCTATGGTATTACCTGTGTATCCTAATGTTCAGACTCCAGCTTTAGGGTCTCACTGTTGTCTACACAAGCATTAAATAAAGGGATAATCCTCCAATTTTAACATTTAGATGGGCAAACAAGCTGATGGATTTTCAGCTAAATTGGAAACTCCCTTTCAAATAGGCTCAGTGAAGACAAATTATTATAAAACAGTATGATGTATATCCCAGTACGAGTGGCAGACCTTTGTAAAATGCAGTTTTAATGTTTAAACCGTTAGCTATTATTTTCACGTCAATATGTTAAAAAAACAGAGTTAAAAATATCTTGATTATACCATCATGGGGCATAGTGGGTGAATTACATATAGAGATAATCTTATTATTTTCACTTTACTAAAAAAGAAACAGCAATTGTATTTCTACAGAAAACAACTGAAATATTTCATGGTCAGAGCTTTGCATTATCAGCATGTGCCGTGTTCACATGTTTATAAGTTTTAATGTTCAAGCTGTGCTATTATTAAAACTGCCCATACCCCAAATCAGCATGGCAATTTACTGAGCTTTAGACTTTGTATTTAATTTTAAATTCCCAAACAGTTGGACATGCAACACGGGATTCATTTTAATTCAATCTTAAGCACTTTGTCTGGTGGTTGTCTAAGAAATTTCCCTGTAATGAAAGTAAAACCTAACATATGGCATGGTAACATGTTTTAATGTTATGTCTCCCTGTGAGCTTTTGTGCCTCTTGTGACATTTTCTGCTAGAAAAAAACAATATATATAACTAATTTTAACACATGGATACCAGTCATTAAAAAGACTCCCGAGGATAGCCAGAAAATGTACTTTGCAAGTCATACCATTGAGGCACAGATTGTATTCTAGCTTAAAGGAACCGATAAATCTTTTGTACTAGTGCTTACATATGGAAAATACTTTCTACATGCTTGATATTTCAAACAAATTTAAATAAATAAATGTGAAAAACCTTTAGGAAACAATATATTGGGCTTGATTTAATAAAGCTTTCCAAGCCAGAAAAGGATACACTTTCATTAGTGAACCTGGGTGATCCAGAAAACCTGGAATGGTTTTCCTAAAGTAATTTGCTATTTGTTAAAAAATGCTTTGAATCCTGGACCAGATCCATTCCAGATTTCTTTTTTGGGATCTCCCAGGTTAGTATCGTCTCCGGTCATGGACAGCTTTAATAAATCAGGCCCATAGTATCTATTTTTTAGTTTTATGCGGTCATTAAAAAAAAATATATTACCCTGTTCATTTATTTACCAATTCAGCATATTACTATCCACCAAATAACATAAACCCTCAAAAACAGTAAAATTCAAAACATTCAAATACACACACAGATCTAAAAACAGACATAGTAGTGAAAATAAAACCTATACCTAAGATTTCCTTGTCAACTATAATAAATTCATAAAACATTTTGATGCAAATGATCTAGTTCCACTTCCCATTAACTATCAATAGGCGATGGCCACCTTTGTGAGCCCACAAGATCACAAGGTAATAATGGCCTGCTATAAAATAAACAATTTAAATAGCATTTAGCAGGAGGATCTTCCTTCCCTAACTTCTTACCAGTTCATCCAGGTTAAGCCAGAAGTAATGTCTTGGGGTAAAACCTCACTTTTACTCAACCCAAATATGTCCCAGTGACAATGTCCAATATTCAGAAAAGAAGTAAAAAACCTTCTTTATTAAAAACCACACATATCGACAGAAAGTATTTACATATTCTGAGTGCTCAGAGGTGCCTATCCCAAGCGCCTAATCCTGTACATATTTTGGATCATGAGTATGTGTAATGTGCACTGGATACGACACTGCTAACTGCGCCTAATACTCATGTCATAATGCGTTCATCAGGAGTGGCCTTATTAATATTACCAGAGCATCCTAATTTACACATAGGTTACCTGTCCTTACTATATTCTCCTCCCACATATACTATAAGGCATAAATATTAAAAACAAACAGTGCTGCAAAATATTCCATGCAATGTACATCTCATATCTTGTTCACTGAATATAATAATATGATTCCCAATTCCCTTTCTATTGTTACAAATAAAGCTTGAATTGTGAATCTTACATTTAAGAACTTCTATAAACATGAAACTGTTTTCAAATTTTTAGATTTATATAACATTGTGTCTAATAATAATAATAATAATATTGATTAATTATAAAACATAATCACAAATTGTACACATAAAGCATGATGTGCCATAGAATCCCCCCCCCCCCCAACAAAAAATTGGTAGAAATAAAACATATAGGGCACTATTTATGAATCAGGGAATCTGGCAATCCCTCGAGCCTTATCTGTTGGCAAATAATTACTGCCATTAAAAACATGGACTCTTCAAACTGGAATCCATACACTGCTTGCTTATTCTACAACTAGACTTACAGAATGTAAGCAAAAAAATCCCCATAGTGACATAGTGAGATCTCCTAGTGAGAGGACACACAACCCCTTTTATATATTTCTGTGTTCCACTGTTCTCTGTTGTCATTTTCCTAAAGGTTCTTTCCACATTCAAGGGTCTTTTTTTTATATACCAATCATATGATTGTCTTCAATTTTTCATGTGTTAATCTGAATATTTTAATGATATTTTGTTTTTCTTGGCTGTTAAAAAAACATGCATGTCATTTAAAAGTACTGTATTATTTTGGGTTTCTGTGGTTAAACATGCATTTATTAACTTTGTATTGACATTGGGTGCTGCTTACATTCTTTTGCAAGGTACTTTTTTTTACAGCCTGGTTATGTGTTTAATCACATTATACTGAGCAAATTAGAAAGTACTAATTAAATCAGATGGAATTAATTTTTGCAGCACTGGCAAATGTGAAAAATGTATAATGATCAAATCTAACAGGAGTGCTTTCTGACAGATGAACTGATCAGTGACTGCTTTAAGAACATTCCAATATAAATATTTCTTTACTTCTATTTCTATATATTTTCTTTTTTAAGCAAGGAAGAAGACACTACATCCAATAGGTACAAAGTAAATTCAGAGTACAATTATAAAGGCCAAATGGTGTAACTCAAAACATTTAATTAGATTTCAGTTTGCTGTATAAAAGATTAAAAAACATGCATCTACATTGTTGCATTCTGCACATTTGCATCAATATCTTTTGGCCTCATAGTAGACTTATTTTGACATTCATGGTTTGGACATCCATCCAAGGTTTACATATTTATGCAGCCATATGTATTTAGATTCAGAATTTGCATTCACAGACAGTGGTACTGTATGAGATTATACAGAATACAGTATTTTTTGACACACATCAACTTTTAAACTGAACTTTTGAAACTCTTACACTGGACAAAAACAAAAATAAAACTGTGTATGACTTTGTATTTTATGATGGCGCTCTTCCTCTCTCTCTCTCTCTCTCTCTCTCTCTCTCCCTGTGGTACTAGCAAACACCGTGGATATCCAAGGATTTATTGGTCTTTTTTGAAAATCTTGTATATTGCAATAATGTTCCCTCTAATAAATGCTCCCCAGAGGTGTCTGCAGTGTGACTAAACCCAGCACCCTTCTTAGGATAAACCAGAAGCGATGTTAGTTTTTTTTGAGAGTAACTGGTAGATTTTGATGACTGCCTCTGACGTCCATAGGTGACTTTAGTTTCTGGTCCTACTTACAGAAACAATGGACCTGATTTATTAAGACTAGAGAAGGTAGACTATCATATGTGAACCTGGGTAATCCAGCAAACCTGGAAAATATCTAGCCCAAGATTGAAAACTTTTGCCAACTTATAGCAAATGGTTTTAAGAAATCCATTCCAGGTTTGCTGGATCACCGAGTTTCTCCCATATTAGTCTTTTTTTTCCAGTCTTGGAGAGCTTTGATAAATCAGGCCATGTGTGTGAACTAATTAGCAGTGTAGTTAGAAAAGGAAATTATGCCCTTCTAAGAAAAATATTCTCTGTTAACTCTGAAGTCATACCAGTAAAATACAGAATTATTCATCTATATATTTTTTTTGTTCCATTAACCTTGGATGAAATTAAGCATTTAAGAAACTAGAACTCTGACTATGATCTTATACACTGCAAGACATACTTGTTGTGATAATTATATTTGATTAATAAGGTGCCAACAGGATCCCCAGCCTATACACTGTTGTCACAAATCACAGGACATTAAAAGACAGTTTAAATACACTTTGTAAGAAGCAGACCAAAGGCTCACAAAGGTCAAAGCTGGCAGTCTAGACACGAAGGAAAAAAAAGCCAAATATAGAATACACACAAGATGATATAGGAATGTTGACAGTGCACTTTAACCTGCTATTATGTGTTTATGCACTGTTTGTTGCATGTGTCTTTTTAGCCATGAGTAATGTACGAATAATGTAATGAAAGTGATTTTAATGAGATGCTTTAAAGAGCTCAGTCTTTGTCTGATTGTTGTCAGAAGCAGGACCATCCATAGTCATTAAGGCAATGAGGAATTGTGAAGCAAAGAAACCCTTAGGGCTTGTTCACACTATCACAAGGATTCAATCAATTGTACTGCAATGATCTGCTAACAAGAAGCATGATAATCAGAGGAAAGGAAATAATCAGTCTACTGCTTCTCATTCCACTGCCCAATCACAGGCTATGGGAAGACCTATAAGTGTTACCAACCCGCAGAAGAAAAATCATTTCTCTTGCCCTGCCAGACACGGATTTGTTGGGCAGCGGAGCTGCAGGACTCCATGGACTACAACCAATATTTAACAGATTGTGGTAGTTTTCATAATGCAATTTGGTATATTAGGGTCATTTTAAACAAAATGAGTGCATAGCAGAGATTACAAACTGGTTTATTTAACAAAGTACAGGTAGTCCCCAAGTTAAGGACATCCAACATATGGATGACTCCTAGATACATACGGACTTCCCTGCTTGCTCATGTGCAGGACGGAGGCTTGAAAGGAGGCTTGGAGGGGGCGGTTTGCATGATTTACAAAAGAAATCTTTTGCTAAACACACCTGGGACTGAGCTCTCCTGCAACCTCTTGTAACTCTTTATTGACCAAGACAAACTCTGTAGATGTTTCTTTTTGCATATCAAAGCACAGCTTGCTCCAGAAGTTAATGAATGTCTAGGGTCCATCAATTTTTTTTTTTGCTTTGTGTGTGAGTAACTAACAATGAGGATTTTACACAGTAACTGACACCATGCTGCCTAATAATATGTTGAGACAAACATCTGTCCTAATTGCATTTAGAAAAATATTGTACCTGTTCCGACTCACATACAAATTCAACTTAAGAACAAACCTAACGTCCCTATTTCGTATGTAACCTAGGGACTACCTTTAATGTAAATTGTGGGAGCTCAGAGCATCCAAATCATGCTTTAACCATCTGTGAGTAAACTGAATTGTAATGATATAGTCTGCTGGAGCATTTTGTACTTACTTGTTTTCTTACTTGTAACACTTGCACTGACTTAAAAAGTATTCATTTGTGTATAATGACATATAAAACCTTCTAAGTGTCAAAAAAATATATTGTATGTTTTTTAATTGTACAGAAACTTAAGGCAATTCGCTATATTTCTTTCCTGGTTTTCTCTTACAAAGTAAAAATATTGCACAACAATATTTGGGGTTTATAATATGAATTCATCAGTTTTGAAAGGCCTAAAGGGTTAATATTTCATCAAACAGTCTTGCAGAAAATAAATCATATATAAAGAAATGAATATTGATTTTGGACTGTCAGGTTTTGAGTAAGGATAGTATAACATCTGCCTGATCCCAGGAACCCTGCAAATGAGGCAGAACAGTCCGTGCAGCAGGTATGTTTTGTTTAAAGTCTCAAGCAAATATTCTGAAATTCGGTCTGGAATTGTACACATTCTATAAAAGCACCACAGTCTTGTAATAATGCACATTATATTACAAGGATATTAAATAATATAAAAAACAAACTCAGACATTATTATTTGGTTACAATTAAGAAACATAGAAATAGATTATAATATGTGGTATAAATTCTTTTGCATATTTAATTTTAAGCCATTGGTTCAAAGTACAAGAAAAGGCAGAGATAATAGAAGTAACAACACACTAGAACTTTTATTACAACATTTATCAATTTTTCTTCCTGGCTCAGACAAGAATATAACTATACAAATTAAAATTTGGGCTGTGATTTGGAGAAGACGTGAATATGTGACTGTCAAGCTGATTTACTGTTGATAGTGTTAGATATTAGGAAACAAATGACAAGAACATATGTATTCGTCAGATTTACATGCCTCGGACTCAAGCAATATGCTTATCACTGAAACTCTATCAAAAGATCAACAAATCAAATAAATCAAACAATGAGCTCCTTCTTTTATCCAGTTTCCTAAAAAAAAAGGTCTGCCATATGAATCTAACAATTTAGGATTTTGAACACTGTAAACATGTTATCACTTTTTACTAATGAATAAGAATTGGAAGAAATCTGTGGTGTTCGTTTCATCTTTCCAACATATCTTCTGCTTATCAACAGTGGCGGTACTTTATTTAGGAGAATTACGTTTTTTATTGTTACTTTCAAGCTGCCATTTTCAATTGGGATTTCTAAAGAGGTTGCTAGGGGTTCCTCAAAGTGTTGTAGATTGACCTTCCATTTGAGAATGTCTGCATAGTTCTGGGGCCACCACCACTTTGTAGAGACAGCTGTATAACAATATTTTGTTTTTAGTAGCCAAGTAGGATTTGGCTACCAATATACAAAAAAGGCTTTTCCTTCATTGAGTCCCAAATATTTAGTTTTTACAGTAGTTCCCTTAGACTCTGAATAATTTGGTCTTAGTAGGGGTTCCCTGAGACCTAAAATTTTATCAAGGGTTCCTCAGAGGTAGAAAGATTATGGAAGGCTACTTGGGAGGCATTACAGTAACGTTATTCTCCACTTTTAGAAGCCCATTCGCCAGGGAACAAACCTGTTCCTACTTTAAAAAATCCAGTGGTAGTCTCTACCACCATTAAGTAGAGTCACACCCCCTTGTTGGCCTGGCTTCAATCAAAAAGATGGGAAATGATGGGAAAATTCAAATGTTGGTGTTGTCCCTGGAACGTGAGGAGAAATTTTGCATCCGGGTCATCTTTTTCAGACACAACTTTCTAAAAGCGGTTTTCTTCATTTTAAAGATAACTTCCCTTGTCTTATCCGTCTCTCCAGGACAAGAATTAAGGGGACAGAGACACCCTATAGATATACTTTAAATATATAAAACATTTCTTAACACTTTGTATAAATTTCAGTGCAAGACCACACTTAAACAAGGAGTTTATTTATATACTTAAAATGTTTTGAGGCTTTCCAAGCTCTTTAGTTTGTTCTACTTTTACAAATTACACAAGAATAACAATGTATTTATCCTACAGATTCCTTTTCAGCTGATGCATGGATTATATTTGTTATCTGGTAAGTACTGTCACTAAGGTTTACTATGTAACTGTGTAGATGGAACAGTTGAAGGTGATAAGTTTGGTTTCATCAGGAAGTATAGTGGAATGGCTTCTATCTGGGCCAGACAGAATTATACACAACAGTATCCGCTATCGTGGAACAGATCTTGATTTAACAACGAGCTCTACCAAAAGCTCAGCTAGTAGATGCTTAAATTACTTTTGTTGCTTCCAATTTAGAGGCATGGCAGTTTTAGGAACTTACCAATTCTAGTTTAACTTGTTCATTAAGACACACAACTGAACTAATATTATTTTATAAGCTTTTTATGTTATACCTCTTTTTTTAATATGAACAGCATTCAACCAAGTGGGGGGCAATCAACAGGATTCATGTGACTGTTTTAACCCTTATACTTCTAGGAGTGATTATATTTTTTTATTCTTGATAAATAGGCAAGAAAAATATTTTGAGTCCTTAATTTCATTAAGGAGATATATCATTTATAAAATAGCAATCAGCAGTGGTCTCAGATTTGGACATTTAAGTTCTCATACAGCATATGTTGTGGAATTTAGCGAAACTAAATATGCTGAATATATATTATAGCAGGAATATGTTTACTCCACTATAGAAGTACAGCGATACATTACACTGCATCACAAAAAAATAAATATTGTCTGCTACTTGGTCTAATCCATGTGTCCTATACTAAATCAAGTGCCTGAATCCGAATCTGAAGTCCGATTCTGCCTAGGACCGCAGGATCCTAAGTTAATTACGCGTATAGATGCGATTAGCTACTTTCTCTCGTTCGGCAGTTACTATGTAATCTCTATACATAACTAACTTTTGCCTCTTAGTTCCATGACATTACAAAAACATTTGTTTTATTTTCCAATAACATATACAATTACACATAATTCACAGAAGTGTTTCAGGCACTTGCTTTTGCGTTTGTGGCTCTCCGCTGTCTCCTGTTGCAGAAACCAGCATGTTGCAGTCGCCCATCATGTTGGGGTTGCACCGGCCTTGATATCTTGTTTCCATAACAGAAATGCCCTGGTGGAATCTCTCCCTTTGTTCATCACTCACATCACCCAAATTTTATGAGAAGTCCAGATGGGAATGTAAGAAATAATTTTTAGTGACATTCGGCAGCCAAGTTGATGGTATGCTGTTAGCATGTTGTTCATGAGTTCAGCATGGTTTTCAGCTCGCGGGTTGGCCAAAAAGTTTTGTGCAACTAGCACAAATTAATCCCAAGCAGCAAGTTCAAGTGGGTTGGGTTTGTCTCTGAATGTGGCATCACGCATCAAATTGCAAATTTGGGGATTAACAAAAATGCCTACTTTGTTTAGCATCTGTTATAACTTTTCCAAACTTGTCCTTCAGATACTGAAAACCCATACCATCACGATCCATTTCAAAAAAAAAGTTTTTCATTAATCCAAGATTAATATGAAATGGCTGAAGGTAAACTTTCTGTGGATCAATGAGTGATTTATGCTTCACGTTGTACTGGCCAACAGTGTGGTCAGGTCTGGGTGGCCATTCTTTCACTTTGTAATGGTTGCTGTCATCACGAATGTTCCACAAGCACAGAAAGCACATATATATTCCAATTGCAGGCCAAGAAGGAGTGCCACCAACTTCAGGTCACCACAAATGTTCCACATGTGTTCTGAATAGAATTTCAATTTCAAAAAGACCTCCATGGTTTTGTATGTCTTATTCATTACCTCGGCATGAGCGAGAGGAACAGAAGGTTTTTCTTTACCTTTATGCAGCAATACAGCTTTCAAACTTGCTTTGCTCGAGTCTATGAACAATCTCCACTACTCTGGTATGTATTCACAACCTAACTCCATCATCAGACCACGCATGTTGGTACAGAAGCAAATGTTGTTTCCCAGCTTGTATTAAAACTTTGTGTGATGATTACGAATGCAAACTTTGTGTGACGATTACGAAAGTGTTTAAGTTGTCGTTTCTTTTTGTAGCAAATTCCACTTCTTTAATCTGGAGGCTAACAGTTCAGAGTTCTCTTTTGTCAAAGACAGGTCTCTTACTAGATCATTTAAATCTGATTGGCTTATAAAATGTGGCTTACTCTCTTCAAATTGGGGTTCATAACATTCATTACATCGACATCATCCTCCTGTTACTCATCCGACATGTCACTGTAAGTAACAAGAGATGTAGGAGGGACTGGCACTGGATTCTCTGCATCATGTGGCACTGGCTTCAGAGCAGATTACCAATCAGGATAGACGATTTTTGACTTAGTCTTCTTTGACTAAACCAAGCAATTTTACAGAAGTAGCAGTCTGGGTGATGGTCTGTTGGCTCACGCCAAACCATAGGCACAGCAAAAGGCATTTTATTCATTTTCCCATTCAACCGTTGTTTTAGGCCAACATAACGCACCTGATGGCAGATATGAGGTGCCCAACTTTTATCCAGATCTCCAATTTCACATCCAAAGTAATACTTGTAAGCAAATCTCACCCTCTTGGTTAGGTTCTTGCATTGATCACATGGGCTATAATTGTCACAAATGTAGCAAAAATTGTCCGGTTTATTAACACAGCTTCGCCTACTCATCTTTAGCTCAAAACAGACTCACTATGGCCTAGCTGTACTATCTAATAAGATGGCTTTGCACTAGAGACAAGCTCTTGGTCCATCTCGCCTTAAACAGAACCTAAATATGGCATTTATTATAGCTGCATTCACTTTCCACTATTCCACTATATGGACTATGGAACATAATAACTCTTTTCTGTAGGAGATACATAGTGGCCAACACAGGCACACCTATTCTCTCCCCACCTTATATTCAGGTCTTCTGTCAAATTATTCTCTTTTGTCCGCTCTAGTATTGAAGATAAAAAAGAAAACAGGAGTGTAGAAAAAAAATAAATACAGCACATCCACTATTCATAATAAGTTTCACCCTTAAGAACATCAAGAGTATACATTTACACATACACACAAATCATTTTGCATCACTCTACTCCCTTTAGTAGTCTGAAGAGGCAACACAAATATGTGCAGCCATTTGTACTTAGAATGATTCAATTTCAGAGGTGCTACTAATACTGAATCAGTAAGTTGTATTTTCCTGTGTTCAGATGTTCTGCATTATCCCCATTTCATACAGGCACTTGGCTGGCTAGGATGGTGTTGTTGCAGTCAATTCCATTGAACAGATTTGAGCTCCTTTAGGTTAATAATGAACAACAAAAGTAATCCCTGAACCTCTCACTGTCTACCTAGGTGCACTAAAGAAGTTGCATGAAAAAGTATTTAAGCAGAAAAGTAATGCACCATAAGAACAGGAATACATTAATGATATGGCTTATTCAATCTGTAAGAACAGTCATTCTGTGCATTGGTCAGTAAATACAATGTAACCTGTAGTCAAAAGATGAAAATTGGCAGCAGCGGCTTATTCATTTCAGCCACGTGAAACTGCAACAAGAATAATTTCATCCACATCATCTCAGTCCAGTAGATGTTGATCATTTTCCTAGCAAAGATGAGCAGACAAGGATACAGGTACTGTGATATTTGTGAAAGGAAATATCTGTATGGTGCACATATTGTATATGTATGTAGTTAGTGTTAAACTGAAATGTATTAGTTCCTAAGATTGTTCTTAGACAATAGAGGCTGCTGTAAAGTGAGAAGGGTACACATTTCAGCATCAGTCATAGTATGGAGAGTGGGAACAAAAGGCTGCTGCTATACTGCATTCAGTATCATTTCCATTTTTCTCTGTGCCTTTTCTATTTTCAAATATACAGGAATTTCAAATTCATATATTACAAATTGGATTTTTAGTTTTACCTTTTAGTTTCCGGAAGTATTAGTAAAAAGTATTACTAGCTGACTCCAGTCACCACCTTGCCAGTGTATTCGCCAAACTGCAAACCAATTAATGAATGAGTCGACGGTGAAGGAGAAATCTACCTGTAACTTAATTTTCTTGTCACCACAATCTGGATGTCACTGAGATACCTGATACTGGGTAATCTACCTGTCTCTGGAGTATCTGCCTATTAGAGAAATCTTTCTCTTGGTAATATATGCTTGTCATTGGTAATATTTACATTTAGTTATTAACAGCTACCTATTTCTGGTATTATTTGGATATCATTATTATCTGCCTATCATTGGTATCTGACTGTTGTTGGTAATGTCTGCCTGTCTTTGGTATTGTTCTGTTGTTGCCAATATCTGCATGCCAATGGATATTGCTTCTTGATTGCAATATCTGCAAATCAATAGAGTTTGTCAAAATTGTCAAAGATAAATGCCTTTCAGTGGTGTGATCCAGATAGGTTGCCCTCTTCCTCTATCTGTTAACAGTCAGTGCAGTACCCCAATCTCTGTTAGCACTGTGGTCCCAGACTGTAAACTGTAAAACACAGGAAAGTAGTAGATACATTGCAGGAGTCAGTACAAAATGAGCACTGTATACAGTAGTGGACAGAGCAAAGAGTTGGCCCCTGTGCAAAACTGACCAGTGGCACCATGACACCCTGCCGTGGTGAGCAGCAAAGCAAAAGAAAAAAAATCAGCAGGTGTAGGGAATGATGGGAGAATTCATTCACCTGACACAGAATAGGGGTGGGCATCTTACTTCCCTAGTCTGGAGCAAAGGAATTGATAGCTGATCTGCATGAATAGGGTTCTAAGGGCGTACTAGGGAAGACAGGTGAGCATGCAGATGAATGTAAGACCATGCAAGCTGGTCTGGCTGCGAGTTTCCAGGGCCCTTGAGCAGTGGCACAGTTTGCACACTGCTTGGTCTGTCCATGACTGTATATCTGGAACACAATTTGGGGGCACTGAAAAGATAGAGCACATTGTAGTTGGCAAATGAGGGCTTTACCAATATATAGAAGGGACTAAATGCCCACTATGGGGGTGGGGACACAACATGGTGTATGGCGTGACACATTATGGAGCGGGAGGATTTTCAGTCCTAAATATGGCTAGAACTGAATTGAAAGATTAGTCTCTCACTCATTAGACTTTGGTTCTAACTTCTTGCTCTATAACCATTAAAGTTTTGCTGACCCTTCACAAGCCCAGGGAGTTTTAATTATCCCGAAAATGGGAGATGAAAATGTTTGAGGGGAGATAGAGCTTTTACCCTGTTGTGGTAAACAATTCTGTTTTTACAAGATCCTTTGCTGGTGCCTAAATAACAACCCCTTCATACTCTGATGATTAAGTCTAGCAGACTACAATTTTCCAAACACCTAATCTTGTGTCCCCTGTCCTTTCTAGGATCCCAATGCAATCACGGCTTGTAGAGAAAGTTCTTTGTCCTTCTACTTGTCTTGTTTGGAAACACAACATGTCCAGTCAGCAATTAGATCACTTAGAAAACATTACTTCATTCTGTCTTGCTGGGGAATTTAATTATCCCCTGCTTTACCTACTATAATCTCTACACCATGTGAATGCTATGCTTCTCACAGTCTGTGAATGTCACGGGCAATATAGCTTTTTCATTTCAGACACATTTCCTTATGTGTGCTATCGGTTTTTCCCTTTGTAAATGTTCATTTTTTATTTATTTAAACAACAAAAGCAAGAGCGCATGATACAGAGGCACAATAATAGAGAAGATTGCAGGAGCTGTTATTTCGTTGTTCAGAGCCCACCTTATTTTCCTTCTCTATCTTAACACCAAAATGAGAACTGCTGATGTTGCTTCTTGAAACAAAGATTTTCTCTTAACCTATTTTCAGTTGTAGGTGATGTCATAACCAGATAAGGATGAAACATCTACTGCAGAGAGGCCTTTAAACTAAATTGCAGACAAACAACTGAAAAGTGAACTAAAAAAGTGAATATTGTCTATGTTATAGGGGACAGTTAAAATTTTTGGTTGTGCAGTACCTTGAAAAAATCTACATTTTGTTCTACATTCTAAAAAAAAAAAATCAGTGCATTTTCTATGTGATTATGCCTAGATAATCCTGGGCGTACTTAGTCACTACAGTTGCTCCTTTCTTAACAACCAGGTTCCATTCCTGCTGGTCATTAAGCAAATTCGTCGTTAAGCGAGGAGCATAGGATAGACCCAGTCTGCAGGGATCAGGAGGATTGGGGAGGAGGATAACAGAGGGAGCCCAGTTTTGTACAGTAAACTTGTCCGAATAGCCATTCGTAGGTGCGGGTGGTTGGTAAGCAGCTAAGTCGTAAAACGAGGACTACCTGTATTCATTGTAAATATACCCCTGCAGAAAAGCCCAATGCCCATCCTAAGGTTACTGCTAAAGGAGTGGCAGCTGACAGCTCTACAAGGAACATGTCAGACTGCAGTACAGGGACTGCTGCTCTTACACAGCACACAGTGAGGATTTGCTGCTGGGCATGGAGCAGGACTATTTCCTTAAAGTTTCAATGAAGTACAGCATCAATTGGGGATAATTGAAGGGCCACAAATAACCTTCACCTCCTAAGATGACTAACATGGAAGACTCAAAGACTTGTTAAAGACTTGGAGAGTGAATCACTATGCCCTGATGATGCAAGGATTTGTATATGGGATGGCCATGCACGTAAAACAAGAATTATTTCTATCACTTTGGTCTCAATGAAAAAATATGTGGGGGCAGTTTATGCTGCCATTGGAAAGCATATTGAACAGATCACACATCTTGGAAGCAGGGTTCATACTTTAGTAATCCAGGATTTATGCATTTTACAGCATTTAACATGATGTGTAAATACTGCCTGCAATCACTACTTGACAAAATATTGTACCTGGAAAACAGGTCTCAGGTTTACAGACTGGCAGAGCCAAATTGTCCTCTGAGCTGCATGATAAAAATTAAAGATACAGCAATATGCCATTTTTACCACTCCTGTTGGTGTTGAATATTCTATACTATTGTTATGCAATTTATAAAATCACATTTTATGCACCTACCCCTATGCACATATCTTTTGTATTTGGCAGCCTTATTCTCAACAAGCAGACAGTAAGGCTCCTTCATTAAAATAAATGTGATGAAAATGTGTGGTTTCTCATAGCATTGCTATTTGTGGTTTCTCATTTTACACTATTTAAATTCTCTCATGATAATCAAAGCAGTTGATCAGACAGTCTTTCTGTCATACAGACAAAAAACTGCATCAGCCTTTACAGATGTTAGAAAATCTATGGGTCTGATGTTCCTTTTGCCATGCATTCTATAAGAAAACATAACTGCATAGAGATATGCTAATTTCAGCAACAAAGATTTTGCTCAAGATCATGTGCATGAGAAGTCAATAAAAAGAATTTTCCGCATGCAGAAATACTATCCCATCAGTGGGAAGAAAATGGCCAACTCACATGATTCCAACAGACTGTATGGCGTACCCAGGCTTTTTAGGAACCAGGTGTGTCTAACAATCTGTCATGCTGATTTAAGTCTACTTCTTTCCTATAGAGAAAAATTGTAGTCCTGCCCCTATTTGGACTTGCTGATAGAGCTAAAAAAATCGAAACCTTTTTACCATCGGTAAAGCCTTGAAAGAACTTTCAGGTTTTAGAGAACGCCCCACTGTAATTACTATATGCACAGTACACCAGTGGTCAGTAAGCTCTTATATTGCTGGCCGGTGGGAAGAATGTCACCCTAACAGACAGCCAAAAATATATTTGTGTCAGTTAAAACAACCTGAGAGGAACACATTGCTCATTGCTCAAGGAACCCCTAAAACCTCTGGAGGATAGGACTAGAATAGTTCTTTGTGCATTATTGTTGGCCACCATGGTGCTCATGGTGTCCTCATATAAAGTGTTGGAAACTCAGATGGCAAGAGTTTCTTTCACACTTTATATGAAAACACAGTGGTCAAAGTAAAAACCAACTGTGTATATGGTAAACATAATGAAGCATAATGCTTTTCTGTCAGCTTTTTCTGCTCATAGCTCTTCTTATGAAATAGGACAAAACCATTGACATCCTATGCAGTCATATTGGTACCTAATAGAACTGATTTTGATATAGATTTTTTGGTATGGTGACAAATTTGGGCAATTATTGTCATCAGACAATCTCTTACCTTATTCAAATATTTTACAAAAAAACGAAGTGCAGATGTTGCCCTCAGCAGCCTATTGTGAGCCACATTGTTGATTGAAATTTTAAGCAGTTGACAAATTACAGGTGAAATAAGCTAATATTCCGTTTGTAATGCCTCTATTTTGTATGTTACATTTATCCTAGTGTCCATTATGAATAGATTTGCAAGAACAGGGAAAAAAAAGATCTTGGTATGACCTAGGTCACACTGATTTACATTACTGAGAACTAATAGCAAGAGTTTTCTTTTTAAATTGTACTCATATCTAGATATAGTAATTGCAATGGAAGAGCAATCTCTGGCAAACAGGGATTCACCTGCTATTATAAAGATAACTGAAAACCTTGAAATATTACATAGAGACAATCATTTAATAGCATATCATGAACTGAGATTATGTTATTAGTGGGAAGGGACCAAAATCTATTCCAGGTAATTTAATAAGCTTTTGTATTTGATGGGGTTTTTTTTTTTAAATAAATAATACATGTATAAAACGAAAAAAATAACAAAAGCTACTGAGTAATCTTTTCCAGAACTCACTTCAAGATGATGACAGTAAATGAAAGGTTAAACATTGTTCAGTGAAGATGACAGGGTGGTGGTACATTGATGAAAGTGTCTTTTCTCCAAACAAATACGCAAAAAGTTGTGAGAAAGGAAATGTAGTTTGTGACACAGTGATCACACAGTGATGCTGAGTAATCAATGTATTTCACCTGACACAGCATTCCCTGGTGGTGTTATCAGTTTTAAATTTGCACTCAGAGAGCTCAAAAAGCTCTCAAGAGCCCATGGAAAAGTATTGACCTGTAAAACATCCCATCTCTCTGGTAAACAAATAAATAGATTAAAATGTTGCGGAATGCAAAAGAGTAGTGCCTGGGATAAGATGAGAAATGAGTATAAGTGTAAGATGAACATGCTATAATGGTTTACAGTTGAAAACATTACTTTAGCCTTACAGACAGCCTTTTAATTAGGTCTGAATGTGTGAGAAATGAGAATTTACTGTATTGCATTACAGGGAATCTAGTACCAACTAATATATTTATTTATCACTCTGCATTACACATGTTTCTAATTTTAACAGGTGCAGAAATTAAAGCTAAACTGAAAAAAGAGTGATTATGCCCCCTGTCTACCTTAGCTGCTCCCCCCAAAAAATGCAAAACAAAAAACAAGTAATAATAACAGTGTTAAAAAATGTACCTATTTCCCATATTTCCCAGAATAGTCTCTCTTTAAATCTAAATAAATAAATCATCTGCTTCTCTTATACTTCTTTAAACAAGCTGCATGGGGGCTCTCGCCTAGAGCTGGTCCACTCTTAAGCTACGTATGTACACAAGTAAGATGATTTTTCTCCAAATATCACTGCAGGGCTGGTATCAGACGGGAATCTGACGTGTACACAGTGCTCGTCCAATATCGTTCATGGATCCGTCGAGGTGGCTCCAGGAACGCCGACCGCCAAACGATCATAATACAGGTAAAGGGAAGAGAGAGCAGTGGGGTGCTGCTTGCTAGTTCCTCCCCTCCCATCTCCATAGAGCAGAACAGCACTGTATATAGAGCGTTTGTTCATGCATCCTTCAGTTTTTTGTCTCAAAGATAAAAATCTAACATGTGTATGTATCTTGTATGTAAATTGTACCTTAAAGTCACAACTTTATTGACCTTCATTGACTCTGCCATAACCTTTGCAGTTTCTACCAGGTTCAATGTTCTTTCTGTTTGGCCTTTTGGCAGCCAGTGATGATGTAGCTCCTGCAAATATCCAAAGAAGCCAGGAGAACACAATGCCCCATGTAAACAATACAGGCAGTGTATTCACAATTAAAAAAGTTAGCAACATGAGGAGGAAATATTTTGCATAGTCTTTGCATGTCTCTTCTGCCAACGAAAAACAAACCTGTACTGCCAACCATTTTTTTTCACAATTTAGCACCAGCGTGTTACCAAAACCAAACCTGCAATCAGTGTAACCAATGCATATTGATTTTTGATATATATTCTTTGAGGGAGGTACAGGTATTTGTAACAAGTTGAGAAAGTATGCTGGAAATGAAAGTGACAGTTTACCTACATTACCTACCTAGTACACTACATTTTTGAAGCTGATTTCTAATAATGGTATATTTTAGAAGATAAAGGAAGTTTAAGAACTTCAAACTTTTTAGGTGAAGGTTCACAAGTGTTATTGCATCACCTAGTAGAACGAGAAAGGTGTGGAAGCTCTACCAAACATATTGCATTGCTGTCTGTGCCCCCATGAAGAAAATTTCCCACAAAAATGGGTGCTAGATCAGGAAGAGAAAAAAACAGACAGTATTTCAAATCTGACAGTAAAATTATATATCAAACACTAAAAATTATATTCTAATTAAACCTTGGTTTGAAAATAGTTTTGTGGTATTTACTTCATAACGCTCCTACTCACCCTTGCAAGGCTTGTCCCTGTTGGAACTTTGTAAGGCACATACTTTCTGTAAATATGGCCAACTCTGGAACATGGGACGTCAAACATTTGCCCTCCACACATCCATACCTAAAACAAAAGGGAATATATAATAAATAAAAGAAATAAATAAAGAAGAACAACATTATTCCCATGGTGCAGATATACAGGATTTATAAATACATCACCACTGGCCAAAGTTGTCAAACTTCTATATCATACATAGTATTCACAAAGAGATCAACGACAAAGCGGCCTAATTTTCTGGGTGTCTCATATGCACATAAAACAGAGCTTCCAGTGGGTCTGCTGTCACTTGTAAGCTGTTCAGTCTGTGCATGTTGATATCACTAGACTCATTGAAGATCATATTCACCGAGAGGCTTTTAAGCTCCCCAATTCCCTGACAAGCAGCAGCTCTGTGTATAAATAGTGGTTATCCAATAACAGTGCCCCTGGCAAGTAACCAACACAAGTAGTTTTCTCTCTGAAGTGACAGCAAGCTTTGTTGAAGGATGGCAGTCTGGAGTTATTTTATATTGGAAAAAAACTATATTTCTGTTTCTTACACTTTTTAATTTATTTCTTGCACTGGGAGACTACACCCTATGTTTATTGGGGGTGACCTAAAGTAAATTTTTTATCCGGATATTTATCTGAATATTCTGACTGCAGCTGACTGTATAATATCTGAGACAGGACAACAAAGGGTTAATAAGGAGGCTTAAAAAAAAAAAAAAACAGATAAAAGTTTGCTGGTAATGTTTCCTAAAATGAATGAAATAGTAGACACACTGTAACAATGTATTGTGTTCACTCACTGACACTTGCTCACTAACTAAAAGTGTAATTTTACACATTGATTAGTAAATACCAGCACGCGCCTATTACTGCCATAGTCGGATTTACAAGAAATCATGCATTTTCGCATGCGATCTTCTATACAGTGATAAACGTAGACTTAAATTCATGTTGTTAAAGCTTAAAGTCTCTGGTTGAACATAATATAATAAAAACAGAAAATGGTTCAAGATATTTATCTTGAACCATTTATCTTTTCTCAGATCTGTAGCTTTCATTAAAATAAAACACTAATAAAAACTAATCAAAACTTCTCCTCCTGGTAATCCGAGCTATTGACTGACTTTACCCCACCTCAACAGAAAAAGATTCTCCTTTTCACACAAGTCATCTATCAGTAGTAGATGGCAGACGTTGGGCTATACGGTGGTATCTTCATGGTGCAGAACAATTGCTTTTTTCCAGTCTTTCTCAATTTATGGTGAAGGTGTAATGGAAAATGTTTATTGACATTTTTTAGTCTTGTCTGCTGTTTAGATCTTTTTGGGACATTGTGATTGCCATATTCCCAATGACCCTGCATTCTTTTTTAAACCACAACAAATATTCCAATAAGTCATACAAAAACGTATTGCTCAGTCCCCCCTTCATTACCGTCAGACTAAACTGGACTCTCCTCCCATATGATCGTGACTGACTAAGGTCTATAAGATCAAAAACATTAGGGATCGCTTAGGCTACAGTCAGTGGGACATGGTTTCTTTGGATTAAGTTCCTTGATTTCTCCATCCCACACCATCTGAACCTCGTATGAAATTCAGTACTAAATCTACACACAAGCCTTCCCCATCCCTTTCCCCCCAATATCGTACCTGTTTATTGCCCATTCCCATCTTCCCTCTTCTCCTCCTCCTATCCACCTTCTCATTTCCTTTGCTGTTTTCTCATTTGTAGGTATTTATTTTTTTAAAAATGAAATTAGTTTTTGAAGAAGGGGTAACATTTGCCCCATATTATACCCCATTCAGAATTTACAGTAATGATTACCAGTAGTGGACTTGGGTTTTGATAATGATGTCTAGATGTCTCCTTCACCTATACAGCTTTTTGCTATAGTATTAACTTCTAAATATATTCAAATATTGGATAACCACAATTAAATGAATACATTTAAATCCTAAATAGTCTATTATTGTTTGGAGGAATAGCACCTTGCTCTCATGTTTGGCTGTTATGACTTTGGTATTATATTTACTCAATTCTTGCTGTATATCCAAGAACAAATGTTAATGGCAATCCCCTTTCTTTTAAATAATGGTGGACCTATATATTCACTGAATTGTTATATAGTCCATAGTCATGTCACTAATTGTATAGTATAGGTGCTCACATGCTTACATCCCAATTTTTATCAAACAGGAATTGAACTAGAGCTAAACCTATGCAAAACTCATAAAGAGAAAAACAGATCATTTTGTAAAATGTGTGAAAAAAAAATTACAATCACTATTGTAATTACTTGTACTGTTGAACAGCCGCGGTAACCATCTGTGGCCTACATAATGGATCACACAGCAGTGTTGCAGGCCTCTGCTCCACGTAGGAAGTAACACAAACAAATTGAATTAAACAGGACCCAACCGATGATACAGACACTGAAGCGCCATTGCCCTTGTTGTAAGCTGGAAGGCTAAAGTAGGGCCATGTTCAAATATATTTAAACTTCTACATGTAGGCTTAAAATTCCTGTGGAGTATCTGTTGAAGTTATTATTCGTTTACCTTCTAGAATACTTTGATTTTAATTTAGTAAAACAACCAAAGACCATTTCCATGGTAAAGCTAAGGCAGCCTAGTGCAAACACTATTTTAATTAACAAGGATAAGAGGACACCATTATCTGTATTTGCTCAACAGCCTTGTCACATTAGAACAAATATTATTAAAACTAGTAATGAACAAGCCTAGCTGCTGTCATAGGTTGAATTATGGACTCATCTTTTTATCTTATGTGCTCTGTAACTGTTTAGTGACTCCTTAAAGGGCAATTATCACTCTATTACAAGCAATGGCAATTAAATGAAGACTGATAAGAAACATAAGATGGAAATTAAGGCAGATTTAAAAGCAGAAGAACTTAAACAATCACTTTGAGGAGTAAAAGATCTATAAATGTTTAACCCACTCATTAACGAACTTTCTTGTGTATTGTTCTGGCAAAAACCGACATTTCTTGTCTGCCTCTAAAAGGTCCATACTTCTCAAGTCAATGACTTGAACATGTGTTATAAAAGAATATTGTAGTGTTTTTGTATTATGTAGTGAGCACCATGGATGTGATGAACTAGCCTGCAGAACGGGCTCAATGTGTGAATTAATTTGTGAGTGTTCAGCTGATTCATATATGGAAATACAGTGGTACCTCGGTATAAGTCTGCTTTGGAATAAGTCCAACTTTGTATAAGTCCTGTTTGGACATGAAAAATTTTGTTTGGTATACAACCTTTGTGCTAGAACTTGTATGGGTAAAAATTAGTCACAATACCCCGTGCTACCCTTATTTACCTCTCGCGAGACAAAGCCACGACTGCCCACAAGCATCAGTATGTCAGTTGCCACCATTCAGTGAACAACCCGCGCTATAACTGTCTGTGAATTACAAAACATCTTCTCCTCCTCCCTTCCCAGCACCATCCTAGTAGGCACACGACTCTTCTCAGCAAGGTAAAGAGAGGTTACATTTTCATTTATTTCATCTAATTGCTTTTGTATTTATGTACTTTAGTACTTAGCAGTGTTTAAATTATTTTATACAGCCCCATCAATGTATAATATGCCAATAACAATAGGATTTTGTTTTCATGGGAACAGAATAATCATTTTTCTTATATTTCTTATGGGAAAATTTTGTTTGGTAAAAGTCCTGTTTGGTATAAGCCCAAGGATCTGGAACGGATTAAGGACTTATACCAAGGTACCACTGTATACAGAAAATGGTGATGCCCTCTCTTTTTGATTCACATGTTCTCATGTGACTTTTGCAATTCATTTTGTATAAAGTAGAAACTATATAGCTATATACAAAAGTACAAGAAGTATGATTGATACAAAAAAATATTTCTATCCCAGTTTGTATAAAGTTACCCACACAAAGCTTCATTTGCGTAGTTACATTTGGAATGTTAGCCTCTCTTGACTACATTCTGAGCAATTGGAGGTTAACCAATACATAGACTTTACTTATGTACATGTCCACCAAGCTAACATATACTTGGTTAAGTGTCCTGATGAAAGAAACTACCACACAGGACACAGCAGCATTTTGCTACTTGCCAGCTAATGATCTCTCATTACAAATATACACAAAGCCTCCATCCTTATGCTAAGTTCCTGGGCCATTAGATCAATTTCTGTACACATGTTAATTGTCCCTTGAGCTGAATAAAGTTGCATGTTTCTATTTGTTGCAGAGCTGTGGATTGATTTGTCTGTCAGCTCTGTAGAAATAGAAATATGTCTACATTTAGGAAGTCTTTACCAGAACATCTGCTGCTAACATTAAAATGCATCCCATGAAAATAAATAGCTAGTATTTTATATTTATTGCTTCCTTAATTGTCCTTAGAACTATTTAATTGTTTATTTTACATCTTGAAAAGACAAATAAAAATGCATGAATAGACAAGTGATAACAAAGGCAAGATTGGGGAACTGTGGCAAATGCCTCTTAGGAACACTGTAAGCTAAATTTAACAAATTTTACTTTTAGGAAGTGTAACAAAAAGCAGCATTAGAAAAGAAAACTGTTAATTCCTTGCCTAAACTTTTGGTATGTATGGATTGATTAAACTTTCAAGACTGATCAGGATTTACTAGAATCATATTAAAAACTGAAGCCTGAGTTTTGTGAAATAAAAAAAATCAGTGGTATAACACTAGTAGTCTGTTGTGACATGTCTATAGTCAATGACTGTCTCCTGAGGTTTGTCCCCAGTCCTCAGCAACTCTTTCGGCGTTTCTGCAGTCTCTGGCTATCTACTGTAGAATGTCTGCAGTCTCTAACCATCTCCTATGGAATGGGCCTGATTTAATAAAGCTCTCCAAAACTCCAGAAGACAATCATAGGTGAACCTTGGTGATCAAGTGAACCTGAAATGTATCTGATCCAGATTTGAAAACATTTGCCAAATAATAGCAAATGATTTTCAAGAAATCCATTCCAAGTTTGTTGGAATACCTAGGTTTTCCCATGATAGTCTATCTTCTTCAATGTTGGGGAGCTTTAATAAATCAGACCCGTTGCATTAGAGATGGTCAAAAACTACAGAGAGGCTGAAAGAATTGTTGGGGACAGGGGACAAGTCCCAGGAGACAGTCATTGACTGATGATAAAATAAAATGATTTATAGACTTTGAATGGAAGGAGAAGAGTGAGTTATACAAGACCTTATTCCTAGAGTTCATATATAAAGTGGAACTAAACCTGTTGAGACAGGAGAGGCTTTATTTTTAAGTTTAGCTCTAATATACAAACTTCAAACTTGACTTAACCTAAAGTAAAATACATATATTGCTCTGGCTAAAACTAAAAACTCACTTTTGCTAACTTTTTATCTGTTAAAAGATTGATCCATCAAGCAGAAACTAAATAGAAGCATTATAAAGCTTTAACACACATTCAGAGTAACAAGCCTTTTTATTTACTGCTCAGATACCTGTAAAATGTGCAGTTGTGTGTAGGTGACAGGTAGTCTTTAAATGTGACATGCAGGCTAGTAAAAATTGTACTTTGTATTGATGATAAACATTTTAGGACTGTTATTTCCTCCTAGGGAGGGAAGCTGATCTAGAAGATGCTGAAAGCCATGCAAAAGGCTCTGGTATAATGCATTTCCTTAGTTCTTTGGTTTATGTAATGCAGATGAGGCAGAAGAAAGGACACAAGAGGTTTAAGCACTGAGCTAAAGAAAGAATATTTAAATAAATAGCAAAAGTCATGGGGATAGGCAGATTTTGTATTTCAGACACCAGTGCAGATACAAAAGCATTAAAACTGAACTCCAAGCAAATATAAATGCAGCATTGTACGCAGTTTGTTTTAATTCAATACATTTTTACATGCAATTATCATGTGTACTGAAATATGTTCTGATTTTCTCCTCCTATTATCCATTGCATCATACATTGGAAAGGATTCATTAAAAAACATTTATTAGTTAGCAACTGTTTTCAATCCTGGACCAAATCCATTCCAGGTTTGTTGGATCACTCAGGTTCACATCTGATAGTCCATCATCTCCAGTCTTGGAGACCTTTATTAAATCAGGCTCTTTAAAAGAAGGAAAGGTAGCACTAGGAGCTGAGGCTCTGTTGTATGTTCATGTGCAACAGCTAACATGCTCACAGACGTCAAGAGTGTGCAGCATGGATGACAGTGTGTTGCTACTATTTTACTGTCCCATCAATAGGCTGCAGGCAAGAATATATATAATATAGCTGTATGTATCATATATGGTGTCTGAATAGTGACAAATCCCTTAGAAGTAAGACATTTCATAAATGTATTTTAATACAACAGCTGATGTTGAAATTGATTCTGAAAAGTTGTTTTTTGGTTTACCTATAGTAAACTTTGGAGAAAACTTGGTAGGATTCTTTTTAGTGGAAGTTTGGAAGCAGACTAACATTATATCATCCAAAAAAACTGGGTACCAAGTTGTAATTTGCTATAAAACAGTGTCTTAAAGAGAAATCATTATGCTATGGCAGGTACAGGGGGATTTCCAGGTACCCAAAATTTTTATTGCAGAGTAAAATGCTTGTTTTTTTATGTAAAAAAGATTTTGGGGCTGTAGACTTGCAGTATTCAAATAACTAATGTTCAAAATATATGGTTATGTTATACTTTCTATAATATCTGCATTCAG
This sequence comes from Pyxicephalus adspersus, assembly GCF_032062135.1. Lineage (NCBI taxonomy): Eukaryota > Metazoa > Chordata > Amphibia > Anura > Pyxicephalidae > Pyxicephalus > Pyxicephalus adspersus. Next base: position 113,622,726 of record NC_092860.1, on the reverse strand, counting down.
TAATAGTATGTCTTTTCTGCCAAAAAAGGATCTTTATCTGCTATATGGACAGTATAGAGTACAATCCTGTAGATAGAAAATTGTAGGTGGTAGAGTAACATAATATAGGTATAACACAGTGTTGATCTACTTTAAAAGCAGAATTGGAATACCCTTTTTAAATCCTACACTTGCCCTTGATTATGATACACCATCAATTACTTTGTGAGGCTTTTGCAGCCTGTAATGAAATAGCATTTATCCGAATGACTAGACCCGAGTCAGCTCCACATGCATCATTGTAGATATTTCATTTCTATCTGCTTATAGAAATCATTTCCTTTTATGGTTCCTTTCTAAATATTCTCAGGTTCTGTAGCTCAAAACATTTAACTTGTCATGTTTTACTTTATATTTCTAGCTATTCATTGCATGGATCTGTTCATTATAAATTTGCAGGTATTTATTGTTTGATATTTATTTGCTTGTGATAAATGGTTTGTAACTGCTTAGAATGGATCTAACAATACATATTTTATTTCAGGGGTTACATTTTTTGCTGTGGAATTGGTAAATGTAAACTGCAATTTGATGTGTCTTGATGTACTAGTTTTGAAAATGGGATATCAAGAAAAAAGAATAGACACACAAGTAAAGATCTTTTCCTCCACCCAGCCGTGTTCCATGTGATTTCTCTTTTTGATAGCTTCCTACTCTGATAGAATGTGTAAAGTGCATACCAGATTTTATCTATCTGACTCCGCTAAAGTGAAATCTGTTTGCTGTGTTACTGCACTTTTCATGGCATCATATCTATTTGCATTGCTTCACCGAATCACTCTGTAAGTCTCAAATAAAACATGGTCTATCAAAGTGCAGCCTATAAAATGCAGAAATATACAGAAAAAATAATGCAGAATATTTGATACTGACATCATATTTCAGTTTTTAATACGTAATATTCCAACTATTCTAATTTATATAGGTACATTTTAGTTAAAGCTACTCCAGTGCCTCCTAAAAGTAATAATACTCTTCTGTAGGTGATACATTTCTGGGTGTGTAAGATGTCCCCTTTTTAACTTGGTATTACCTGCCAGTCTCAAAATGTGCTGTAGTAATATAGAGGCAGATGGGATTGCAGAGCACAGATATCACTAATGGAAGCATGTCAGATGCAGAAGATTAAACATAGTGACCCTTTTTAGATCCTACAGAAAAACACTTATTTTTGCAGACACCTTTAAAATGGAGTGATATATAATTATGAAGAATTTTCATCCAGGGAAAAAGCATTTTAGAAAGAGAGGACAGTAATGTCACCTCCCATAATTATTTCACAAAGCTTAACTAGATTACTAATAAGGATTCCGAAAAGTTGCCCATGTAACAATTTGAATTAAATATCATTCTGAGCAATTAAAGTGAATAGTTGCCATCAAACATATCTGTAAAAAATGTTACTTGTAAAACACAGTGCTAGGAGTCTTCATATATTATAAAAAATATTTTTTGGGTGATAAAACAAGTGAATGAAGAGCTAGAATATTGTCTAGGAAATATATCCAAAGTCAGGATACAGAGATTTAAGCAGAACATAATGCATCTTCATAGCAAAACTTTATCAGTGCACTTAGTCTGGTCTGTGATTGGTATTAAAATTCTGTGTGCACCAGGCAGTTTTGGAAGTTGTCATATAAAATAGGCAGAAACTAACTTTATCCCTTCAGGGGCCAGCAAAAAATCTCCGATTACATAAGTTAAAGAAAAAAAGGTGACTTGGCTGAATTTTCTGTTATACTGCAAAACAGACCAGATAACCTTTGCTCCTGGTTCTTCAAATACAGCTTACAGCATAAATGACTTTATCCCAATGATGTGCTGTGCAACAAAGGGCTGTCACAAGGTAAGTGGCAAGTGACCTACATTTAGCAGGATATAAGCATGATGGAAAAAAGTAATGTACTTTGCAATCATTTTCTGTTTCATTTCCGAAATATAAAAAAAAGTAAATATTTACCTTAAAAGATATTTCATACTGCTCTCCTCCCCAGATTTCTAAGCCAGGATCGTAGCCTCCCAGTTCCCAAAACCATTTTCGATTGATGGCAAACAGTCCGCCGGCCATAACTGGAGACCTGAAGAACAAACATTTATAAATAAGAGAAGCACTATTTGCATGTGTGCAGAAAATGGGTATGTAGATGCCAATCTTAGCATGACCTTCCCCCATATAAGATCATCTGCACAGCAAAAAACTTTCCATAGTGTGAAGATACCTAACATGTCAAATTATGAAACTAATCAGTCAAACAAATCAAGTCATCAAAAATTATTTAAATCCATACATGCCTTGATAAAAAAATAAGAAAACTCTTTTAGTGGAGTAATATAGTTCAGTAAAGTCATCCTTCTTAAACCACAAATTATTTAAATGTTATTTAAATGTTACTTAAATTTAACTGGGCATCAGATATAATAATATATTCTGTATGTGTATCACATATAAGTATGTTTTACCTCTAACAAATCAAAGACTGTACTTTCCTTCATTATGCTTTCATCTGCTTTTCTGTACAGGAGAACAGAACAGAGACATTTTCAGAAATCAATTAGGGTCAGCATTTATTGGATACTTTTTTGGGTAATCCTGGTCAACTGTTCTGTCCTGGTCCTGTTAGTACAAATATCTAATCCAGCAATCACATGGCATCAATTTAATGCATTTAGTCATGTAGACATTGCCAACAAGACCTGCTAAAGGTAAAACTGAGCATCAGAATGGAGAAGAAAATTGTTAGTCTGAGTAATTCAGAAACTACTGATTTGCTGGAAATTTCAAACTCAACCACCTCTAAGGTTTACAAAGAATGGTTCCAAACAGGGAAACTATCTAATGAACAGTGAAAATGCATTGCCAATGTCTGAGGTTTGAGGAGAGTGTCCAGACTGGTTCGGACTGATAGAAAGGCAACAGTAACTCAAATCACCATTTGTTAAATCTGAGGCATGCAGAAGGGTCAAGGCCAAGCACCTGAAGCTACAGTTTGCAAATGCTTACCTGTGCACTAGGCTAAACTGGACAAGAGAGAATTGATAGAAAAGTTCCCTGATATGACACATCTTAATTTCTGCTGTGACCTTTGGATGGTAGGGTCAGAATTGGGCATCAACAACATAAAAGCATGGGTCCATGCTGCCTTGTATCAATGGTTCAGGCTAGTAGTTATACTGTAATAGTGTGGTGGACATTTTCTGGCACACCTAGGCTCCTTAGTACCAATTGAGCATTGTTTAAATATCACAGCCTACCTTAGTAATGCTGACCATGTTCATCCCTTTATGATTACAGTGTACCTATCTTCTGATGGCTATTGCATTACACCATAACACAAAGCTCATATCATTCCAAACTTGTTTCTTGAACATGGCACTGTACGCAAATGGCCTGCACAGTACCCAAATCTCAATCCGGTAGAAAACCTTTGTGATCTGGTGGAACAGAAGATTTGCACCATGAATGTGCAACTGACAAATCTGTAGCAATTGCATGATCTTGTCAATATGTAACAAAAACCTTGAGGAATGTTTCTAGCTCCTTGCTGAATCAATAAACAAGGAATTGTTCTGAGAACAAAATGAAGTGCAACTTGGTACTAGAAAGGTGTACTTACTATATACCTACTATGTACCTCTATTGTGACATGACAGATATACATTTATACAGAACTATAATGTTACTGAAAGGTCCAGGAGATTTAGCAAGTGTATGTTTTTAAAGGGGTTTACCAACTTAAAAGAACTTGGTTAATTGAATCTTATCTTGGAAGCCTTAAGCTTCATTAATAGCCTCCAATGCATTATTCTGGGATAATCACATTCAGCAATGGTGCTGTACAAGTACATTCAGATGTGGCCTTAGGGTCTTAGATGGGTAATAACTGCTTGGTAGGGCCAAGTTAGTATCAGAAAACAAATTTTTTTCAAACACAGCACACCATAGAGTGCAATAAATGGCAACAATGTACACAGAATTGCATGTGAATACAGCCTAAATGTTCAGCAATATTTTATGACAGTCTAAATATTGAGATTTAAGTCCACCAGGTAATGACAATAGTATTACTTTTGTTCATACAGGGACTGTGTGGCATCACCTTGATATTTTCAGAACCAAGTAAGAGATTTTTATATGAACCAGGAGTCTTTAAATCTATCATCCGTCCTATTTTTGTTTACTGTAACCAATTAAATTGCTACACTAGTTGTAGGACTGCTAAGCCAAGGATCAATGAAAAAACAGACCAGAAGAATAATTTCTTTCTGTGATATGACTGTAAGTCAATTCATCACTAGCTCAGAGGACAGACATGAATTCAGTGGTTTGTAGGCTCCTAAACCAACTACACTGCCTCAACTCTAAATGGGACTTCTGGAAACACGTACAATCATATTTTGATTATGCTGTGATCTTCACGACATTCACTGTCAACTTTGCAATGGTACTTGGAATAAAATTGACAGAGAACAGTGCACAGCTGACAATCAAGGGCAAAAACTTTGGCAGTGTTACAGAACGTCAAATGTCTTCCAGCTATTATTGTGTCTCGTTTTCCTTTGTCAGCAGGCTACGTTTTTAATGTAAAAATGGCACTATAGACCTTAAAAGCTGGACAGATGGTAACCGTAATGGCTTGCTGGTAAATAGCTTTGCTTCCCCTGCAATAATTTGCTATGACCTGATACAAACCAAGTAATAGAAGCAGTTACTTTTGACAGCAAGGGTTGATCACAGTGCTGTTTTTGTTGGTTTGCTGCTCATTGTTAACGACTTGACAAGAAACCTTGAAAAATGTATGCTAGGACCCATGGAGGAAATTACACCAGAGCGAGTAATCAATTCCACATTACAATGTAGTTGTGTCACACATAGGATGTGATTTAAACTGCTTATCCTCTTAGCTGCAATCATGATGTGTACTTTCAACTAATGTATGAAAAAGTTACAATGAAAATTTTTTAAAGTACATATGAATGAACTTTGGGTTCACCATTACCATGAGTTAGAGATCCTGCAGGTTTCAGATTGAACTCTTTGGTCTTTAAACTACTTCCACCGGGTTTAGAATAGGAAATTAGGGGGCTTTTTGATAATGCTAGCGCAATCACCTTAAAGGAGGAGGACACAGAGGAGGCATAGTAACAGTTTATTAGAAGTAGGAAAAGCAAAAGAAAAGCTGACAAACTGCATAGGAAGAGGTCCGGTACAAAAATGTACTTTACTTCTGATTGCTAGCTCTCTGGCAAATCAACCCATTTGCTGCCTATTTTTTTTTATTTGGCGCTCTTTTGTCTTTTAATTATTTGGTGGTTTGTTTGGGGTCACAGGTGACTTTTAGCCACTGACCTGCTCGTAACATTCTTTTCTTGCTTCAAGGCTTTCCTTTAAAGAAACAGGCTTTTCATTCACAGGTAGTATTTTATGTTTTTTATGTTTTTTTTTTTTTAATTTTCATATGTTGATAGGTCCTTTAAGTTTGGTACTGGTTCCCTGTTCATAAAATTCCCTTTCATCCACTGCACTCTACTACATTATTTCAATTTATACCAATCACATTCATCACACCCCCTATTCCCAAAGATAGAAGTTAGGTATATACTGGTTACGTCTATAATGCTTGGTAAACCTGTCCTTCTGCTGGCCAATTATACACTACTTGTTTAGTATTCTGTTCAGCACAGTGTAGAGTTTCAGCTTTGCTTGGTTGAAAAACAGAAGCACAGGACAACCAAGCCTTCACTTATGTTCCCCTCAAACTGCAGAGTAACTGATCGGAAGGAATAAAAATGTGACATGTCACTTCCACAAAATGTACCAACCCCACCTCAACTGTACCACAACCCCATGCAAACGTGTGCACAAAATGGTTCCCAACCACTCCATTCCATTGAATAGAAATGGTTTAGGCCTGCAGTACAACACTGAAGAGGACCTCAAATATGAAATCACTAAGCCATGAAGCCACTAGTATTGCTGTCTGTTGTACTGCACAGAAAAATGGACAGAAATTGCATGAAACAGTGCATGTCAGACATTGCTTTCTATGTGATAATTAATGTTCTAACATAGCGCACACTATGTGAGGCACGGCTGTACATATATGCACATATGACAAAAGCTCTCATGCACAGACTTCAGTTCTGCTTTAAGGTATACAGTGATTGAATTTTGGTCATTTATATCCTCTATAATCCAAATATCCAAGTTTAACATGAATGAACCTCTATGAATCTAATTCTGCCTTCCAATGTAGTCTACAAATGACTAATCCAATAGTTTTTACTAGCCTCAAATAAATAGTATAATCAACCAATAACCTTTAAAAACATTTGATACACTAATTTACTATAGCCTAAAGCACATATTTTATGATACATAAGGAAAACCATCAAAACACCAAATAACGGTGATTGATCATACACTGTGTTGTATGATAACACTTTATTATAATCAACAATTTGTATTGTTTATATAAAAACTAATTCACCAACGTTATATCAATATACATATAAACTTAGTCTCTGCGTAACACATCGAATATTCTGCTGAGACTAAAGGATATATTGTTTTATTGATGTCCAAATGTGATTTTTAAAGGCAATTGCACCTTGAAAGGGCTTTGCATAAAGCAAACAATACAAAGTTTCCCAACACACCTGCAAAACACATTGGGTCTGATTTAATAAAGCTCCCTATGGCTGGAGAGGATACATTTTCATCAGTATAGCTGGGCTATACAGAAAACCTGGAATGGATCTGGTCCAGGGGTGAAAACATGTGCTAACAAATAGTAAAAGTCTTTTAGGAAACCCATTCCAGGGTTGCTGGATCACCCAGCCCCTTAGTAAAGTGTGGTTTTTGAATAATTGAATACTAATTTACTTACCAGTGCCCTAAATATTACCATAGGCCATGCTCTCAAAGAAACGTTAATACCTATACTACCCTCATACACATCCACAGTAGTTTGAGGTTGGGTTGGCACCTAGGTACATTTTTGGCTTGAGGGAAGAAATCAAAGCTTTCAGACCTAAGCAACACACAAACTGAGGAAGCCTACATACACATTCTAAGATGATGTCCTAATGATTAATTGAAGACCATGCAGTGCGATTTAACTGGGCCACAGGCTTCAACTCAAGTCATGATCAAAACATTAATTTGGGTGGAATCGAGGATCCACCCAAAACAAAAAACCCCAAAAAACTTTTATAATGTAAAAGTAAATGTATATGTAAAAGTTCTGCATAGGACAATTGCCCTTTGTTTTCTTTTGGATTGCAAATTCCCTTAGTTAATTGTGGATATTCAGAATGCCATTGCAGGCCATAATGCCACCACACACTGAGCAAACCTAGCAGATTTTGCTATTGAAGCTTAACAGCTGCTGGTTGCTGAGTTTTACCCTTCAACACAGCCAATTTTGTAGCTCATAAAATGGACATAAATACTCTTATTTTTGGCCTGACTGGACTTCTCCTTTAATGGCGCACTGCAGTACTGAACTGTATCCAGATGCTCGGCTGTTCCTCACATTTAGCTTCAGCTGAGGAAGCAGCAGATGATCTGAGGAGAATAACATCAGACTGATTTACTCTCTAGCGGTTACATTGTGCTAAGCACCATGTTCCAAAATGAATTAAAATAATTCAGATGTAAAGTTAATCCACTTTTTAATTCTTGTCTACACCCGTCTTGTCTTTTACAATTACTTTATGGAAAGTCACTGAAGTCTGCTTACATGGGAGATTAGACAGAAGCTTTTTGCATTTTAATTGTTTTGAAGCATTTTGTGTAACCTAACAACCATTTCATTTTTATGTATTAGGAAATTATGTATTTTGATTTTGTCTTGAAGTTATTGACACAACAAAATTAAAGTGTAATAGGGTTGTGCTATGCTTGGCTCTGAGTTACTGCTAAAAGCCAATCAGCTCTCATTACTCATGCTGTCATGGTGTAATTCTATTATTTAGTCGGGATTCATATTACTAAACCATATTTCCTGGATGGCATTTCTCAAATGACTCCATGTCCTGACAGTAGTGGGGGCTGGAAGGTGGTTGGTGTACCCCCACCACTATAACAAAAGCATGCAGTTAAAGTTATGGGCTTTAGTTTTATCACTGGGGCCATATGAGGAAAGACTTTCATGCATTATTGAAAATTATTTTTCTAATGGAATTATTCCCATTTCTTCTTGGTCTTGTGACCTAAGCAGGGAATATCATCTACCATCCAAGGGAAAACCATCTGAGACTCATTACTTTATGGGCCTGTGCTGTCAGGCTTTGTGCTTGTGCACAAAGATATAGCTACCTTTGGACATTAGTGTGAGGCACATTCACTGATACTATTCCACATTCACTGATAGGTGCATTGAAGCTGCATTTGACCTCTTGATGAACTCCATTAGGCCTATTCCAAGCTACGTTTCAAGTCTGTACTGCTTTCAATGACCTTCAAGCTTGACCGATAGCTGTGCAGCACTACAGACATTTGTAGGGATAGTTTAATCTACACGGCCTGACTAAAACAGTCACAAACACTACTATTTAATTAAAAAGATTTTGATTACGGCACACTTTCACTGTGAAATTGTTTAAAAAATCTTATGTCACACCATTTAGTTCCATCCAAAGTTGCATTCATTTTTTTGCTAAGATCTTGTATTGGCGATGGACGAATCAGACTGCTGAGTCATCTCCATCCCAAAGACTATCAATGAAGTTAGGTTCTGAACTTTGTGGTGGTCAATCCATGGTATAAAAGATCCCTCATGCTTTCATAGTTTCACAATTTGAGCCTAATGCATTCTGGTTTGTCAACTTGATATATGCCCATGCTATCAGGTATGAAAACAATGGATGTTAAACCTGCCTGCTTGTTCAGTATATTCAGGGCACCTGACCTCATTTCTTGACCACATACCGTTGCTGAACCTAGACCTGTCTGAAGCAATGCCAGATTATAACAATGCACCCCAGATCATACCAATGTCCCCACAGGCACCCTAGACCCATCCTAAGGTACATATCAATACAGATAACTGTTAAAAAAGAGAAATTGATATTTCTGTACATGCTACAGACAGGAACAGTATATATATAAACATTAGAGACACATACTTAAAGAGAAAACTTTTGATGTCTGAAACATGTATAATAAACATTTGTAGTGTTCCTGGAGAAAGTGAAAAAAAAAAAAGTTGAAATATTTTACCATTCATCTCATGTGTTTCCTGTTTTCAGCTGGACATACAAAGTCAAACAAATGTGCATTCCCCTGATATGAAAAAGTTGTACACATAATAGGCACATAAATACACTTTCAGTACATTCTCTATGCAACATGTCACTTCTCTATTTGCTGCCCCAGTTCTTGTGCTGTGATGTATGACTCTCCTGGTGTGCGGAGTCATTTGCAAACAAGCAGAGGGAGAGATTCATATGTGAAGTTGTCACTTCATTCTGCAGAATATTGGACTCTGTATGGAAATCAATATGTCTAATTTTGTACAAGAAATAACTCACTATTAAACTGGTTATAAATCACACAGAACAGACTCTGATGAAAAGTGTGAATATTCAGTGCCAAGTAATTAGCAGGAAAACCACTTGCACTCAAGAGAGATTATACAATCCTGGCCATAAGATATGAAGAATAACAAATATAAAATTCTTTGCAAACATTGTGTATGTATATATAAATACTTATGGTAATTTGACAGATGTAAAAAATAAATTAACGGTCTTAAGTATAAAGTCTTTGGTGGAAATAGTATTTTCAACACATACATTTCAAAACAATATCTTAATGTTTTTCTGATTAGTTAACACTTCTGTGCATTTTTTATATTACATTTTTAGAAGACACTTGCAGTATATTTTTTAATCCAGTGTGCAGTTGACAACATTACCATTGCTGCTCTAACATTTCGTTTTTCCCCAGAACATCCCCCTTGTTAAGAGATGAGCAGTGGGGATGTGTTTATCAGTCCAACTAAGACCCTAAATAGGGCTGATAACACTACTGACATTTAAGTGCAGCCAAGGTAGCATTGTTAATTCCTTAAAGGAAATCAGGAGTTCACAGGATTTCTGGCACAAATAATAGGTACCTTTTCCATGCTTTCAGATCATTTGTATGTATTGTACAAATGCAAACAAATAGCACAGGTGCATTTTTTTTAAACACATTTATCATTATTCATGTGAACAGCAATGTCCCAGCCTATGAATGTGGAAAGGGTCTATGTTATTTCCGGCAACAAATCCTAATACTCTTTATGATGTGTGTTTTCAAAGAGTTTACATAATCACAGCTCAAATCAGGAAAAGCGATAACGCTTACTGATGAAGTCTGAATATTCTCCCTGTGTATGTGTCGGTTTCTCCCACTTTCCCAAAAATTACCCTTAGATTGTGTTACTAATATATGACTATGGTAGGACATTAGATTGTGAGCATCTTCCAGGGACAATTAATGTCATGACTATGGACTGTGTAATATGCTGGCATTTTATAGATACAAGATAATAATAATGCTCGAGAAAGAGTATGTTGATATAAACGCTCATGTATGAAACATAAAAACATGAAGTTCATAAAACATCCACAACTGTAATAGTTTTAGGTTACTATAAACTTCTGTATTATATCTACTTCTTTACTATATGTTAACAATTTTTGTTTTACAAATAAAAACAATACAAAATGGCAAAGGATTCCCAGAGCACAATAGATTTGTACAGAAATGATAGCTGTAGCCTCTTGGTATGAAGACCCATGTTGCTGAATAAATCTTGTATTTGGCAATATGACAAAGGGGCAGTCACCACTGTGAAGACTTATTTCAGTTTTTGTTAATGTTTGTCTTTCTTCAGCATCTAGCATTTAGTATCTGTAAAGTCATTTATAAAAGAAAATAGAGCATAATCTACAGGTCAGTTTTGTTATATCTATAGACAGAAGTACCTAATGCAAGTACTACGTGACAGATACATTGAAGGAGGTGAGAATCTTCACATTACACACTGGCTGAATACTTACATAAAACAAATCTATTATTTGTGTCACATTCTCCACTTTATTCTGCTTCATGTAGAATGAGGCAATGTATATACTTATCTCAAGACATAAGACAGCTAAAAAATATTGTAGTTATTGACATGGTCCTTATATATGAAAGTGAGGGGAAGATGAACTATCGTCTGTATGCTGCCCATAGTAACCCATCAATCTCTCTTTCTCCTATGTACAAGAGAAAGAAAGGCTAGATACAAATAATTATTATGGATTAGATAGACATTCTTATTATAATGGAATCCCTGCTACATTGCTTTTCTAGGGTTTGAATAAAGGGTTGGAATTTCTTTTAACTTTTTTTTTTTTTTTACTGTCCATGTCTCCGATTAGCCTTACTTCTCATTTTGGTGACAGCCAACAGCAGGATAGAAAGTGAAGAAAAATCCAAAGTGTGATAGTTGTCATTATGTAAGAAAATGAGAGAACCCTCTTTAGTGATAACTGTAAAAGTGGAATTTGCATCACCTTTCGGTATCTTTTTTATTTATTCATTTTTATTATGTGGGTTCTATCCAAGTACACCGGTCTCATCTCAGAAAAACTGGCAATTACAATTCTTAGATTATTGTCTATAACAAGCTTTCTCAAGCAGGGTTCTTGAACCTTATGGGTTTCCTATAAATGCTGCTAGAGGTTCAGTGAGACTTGAACTGATCTCCAACCTATACTGAACATCCGACCACTAAATCAAGGGTTTGATTGGCCACTACAATTTTTACTTGTGCTTTTTTGTGTTAATATTCATTATTATTAATGGTATTATTAGGAAATAATTTGTTGGATGGTTTTTGTCTGTTTGTGTATCGAAGTGTCATTCCTTTTTCTTCTTTTAAAACCTTCTGTAGGTTACTGATCACATTAAAGAAAATATAATTACCATAAGATATAATTTTTAGCAGAGGTTCCCCAAGACCCTTATAATGAAAATAATTCTTTTGGGGTAAAAACGTCGAAGAACACTACTCTACTGGGAAGATGCTGCAGATTTTTAACTAATTTAATCATCAATAATATTTTTCTTATTACAAATGAGAAGTGAAAATTACCTAACTGAAATACAAGTACAAACGAAACGCCCAACAGAGGTTCTGTTCTCCACTCCACTTGGAATCCATGTGGTTCTATTAGTGACCAGTTTCACTTATTTACAAATAAAAATGTTGTAGTCCTAATATGTAATTTTCTTTAGTTATTCTAATCTAAAATGTGCTTTATATTCCTTAATCATATTTATTTTTGCACTTCTCCAAATAAAACAAATTCAAATTGCAGTAATCTATGACACACTTGCAACAAAAAAGCCTGTCACTGCTAATTAGAATAAACTGAGCATTTTATAGTAATGCAATTATTTTGCTAATCACAAGAAATATGAATAGAAATTGGACAGATTTATTCCAAGGTTAAAACATTCAGTTTGTCCTCTGCATGAAAATACGCATTCAGAAAATCACAGTAAAGCCCAAGAGGTATTGTCATAGCTTTATGACAGAAATCTAATTATTCGTATTATTGAAGAAATAACCCCACAAAGTTCAGCTGGTGGAATGCAAGTGGACACGCTGAAGTTACTAATGTCTGATCTACTCACCAGGGTAAGGTAAGTTATGAAGCCGGTGTGTCAAAGCTTGACAAATGTAATAACATCCAATATACATCTAATTTTTTAATATGAAAAACTATCCTCCCTAACATGCCTGTGGGTATTATAGAAAGATATTCAAAATTGAAATGCCATTTGAATACAGGATTCTATTTTCAAACAAAATAAACTGATCTGGAACACTGCCTGGCTCCTGGGACACCTGCAGGAAATCTGCCCAGCAAATTAACATACACAGATGAGATGTCACTATCATCAAATAAAAATGCATTGCCTTTTTATAAACTTTAGAAGAAATAGAAAAAAAACTGGTATACAAATCTGTCTGCCTCTCATGCTCACCTTATTTTCATTTACTCAGTTATAAGTAAGAAATGCATTTTTGAACTCCTTTCCAATTGGAGGCTTGTGGTCCTTTCATTACACTTTGCCTCTCATTCATTACACATTTTCTCTCCATTAATGTCCACTTGCCTTCCTAATTAGACAGTCCATCTTTGTATTTGTAATTATATCATCAGGGCATTGAATTGAATGCTATAAGGCTTGAAGTTAGTAAGATCAGAAGCTACAAGACAGTGAGAGCAATTTACCAAAACTGGAGTAATGAAAATAAGAAATCAATGATGAGTATGGTGATTTGGGCAAAATTTTTGTCAAACCCAAATTGGGTAATTTGTATTGAAATCTGCAATGAATGAATCTTAAATAATTCTGGACATTTAGGGGCTAATGAAAAATCTATTAAAATATTAATCTGGTTTTCTCAATGCCAAAAACAAATATAAAGAGAGGATAGGGTTTAATTTATATGGGACAAGGGTAAAAAAAAAGTTACTAGTTTGGGGGATGGTTTTAAACTGAGCATCTTTCCATGAAACAACATGATTTTTAGGGACAGCCTTGCTGCCAGTGCCCAGTGCAGCACATATCTGTCTGTGATTTTTTTTATTATTATTTTAAACTAGCTTTGGGGGATGGTAGGGCAAAAAACTGAAATTTCACTTTAAATGCTTATTGACGGTTATCGTATTAGCATCACATTACTTTCCATGTGCTGCAAACAAGATGACTGGAGGTTAAATCATTCAGTAGCAGAGATTAAATTGCCAATCTCAGCCTAAATTTTAAATCCAAGTAAATTCTGCAGCTGTGGGCTTCAACTGCACAATGTTTGGACCAATGACTATATTAGTGGAAAGATAGGGGGACATTGTTTAAAGTTAGGGATACCTATAACGTTGTTTTTAAATGGGGTAAATAGTGTTATCTCAGTTTTGGAAAGGTCTTTTTAGGGTAAATTGCTTTTAAGATTTTAGTGTGTAAAAATAAAAGTTGCTGAAAAGGGCAGAGAAAAGGTGAAAAACCATTGGAGGTATGGTGTTCCTAAAATGGTTGGTGGTTAATGTATTATGAATAGGTGTCGGTTAAAGAGGCTAAGGAGATGGTTTTTGAGGAGGCAGGATTTATTCCTAAGGCAGTGATAAGTGGCTAGAGGCCACAATAATTTAAAAGGGTATCCGTAGAAAAGTGGTTTATTGGACCTTGGCCCAGGTTAATTTATGTATTAAAAGGGTCCAAGTCTTCACTTTTTATTATGTTGTTGTTAAAGTAATATGTTTGTAATAATAAAAAAAAAAATGTGTACTTAAAGGTAATGTGCATTTGTGGTTATTGTGGAGGATAAATTGGTCATGGGGGGTGGTTTGAAGGGCTCCAAGGTTGAAGGAGTGGGACTCCATCTGTTCTACCCTAGTCATGTCCTGGACCCAGCCATGCCAAACAGTACAGTGATAAGATAATGCATTTGTCACTTTCTATCTTTCAGCATGCTTCTTTTCATTATATAAACCAATAAGTGCTATAATTTCTATCTAGCATCTCTAAACTAAAATAAACCATGATTCAAACATAACCCAGACAAGCCTTCATAACATCTGTAAACAGCTGGAAGTCCTGCACATTAGGTCAGTAACATACTAACAACAGCTAGTAATCTTTCATTCCTTCTCATTTATTTTCTTTTTTGTCTATTTACAACAGCTTGCTCCACAGATGGAGTTTGCGAATAGAGAAAAATCTACATTTCATATACATTTAGGTTCTTTGCTGAAACAGTCCTTTTGTAGTTGAGCAAACTGTCTACATACAGTTAACCAGGACCTCACTAGTGATATCTACCTCTTTCTTAATTATTCTTCCTTTATTCTTAACATTATTATCAAGTCCAGTTTCATTGTCGAGATGTAAGTTATTTTCCAAATAGCAACTCTTTTTTTGCATTTCTGCGTTAAATGGGTATGTTAAATAAAGAAGCAACTATATATAATAAAATCAAAAGAAATCATTTAACACAATGGGTAAATTCTGCAAAACTGTAGTTTTTTGAATTCCCTGGAATATATACTTGTAGTCTGTAGATAATCATAAATTCACAAGCTGCAATTGCCTGGATTGCCTGCATGCTTGATCCGGTCATGTAATTACGGTGTATTTAATTAGCAATATTGAACTTTGCAGTGGAATTAAAGAGCATTACATTGTAAATAGTTGGCAATCTAATAGATATTGAGAACATTCACCTGTTCAAATAAAAAAGACAAAAAAGGTCTCAGTGAAAATGGAATACAGTGCACAATTACATATTTAGGGGATAACGCAGCTCACATTTTCTGTTTTCTGCTCATTTGTCACACCTGGAAATGTATATTTATAAACCCAGTCTGCTGTAGCTGAAGTATCTCCTGGACGTCCACAGAATGAACCTGATTTAAGTGGACAGATGTCTTCCATCTTGTTAAACAAAAGAGACACTCGGCTAATGATGCAGCCAAGGTTTCGCCACACATCTGGGAGGAGACTGGAGACAATTTCAGTGATCAGGTCATTAATAATATTTCAAGTAAACCTTTACTACACTTTCTTTTTCACATTTCTATATTAGGTTGGCAGGAAAACCGACACAAGGCAATTATAAGGCTTCACTTAATTCTTCTCCCAAGGGATTCATTCGGGAGCCCAAATCAATTGTACAATTGCAGGGCTGGCTGCATTCTTTGTAGCTACATGTTTGTATTCTGCAAAGCAAGACACCTTGCTATAGATGGGCAAAAGATACAAAGCAGTGCAATAATTAGATTTTGAAAAATTGCAAGTATAGAAGACATTTATTTAATCATTTACTCATGAAAATGCACCCAAGGTGAGCTAATTAATTGAATCATTATAAGCACTAATTAGATATGAATAAAGAGATTTCGTATTTTGCAAGAATACTCTGTGCCCATTCGGCCTTAATCTTAATATTCTGTCTGTTACCAGTAAAGTGAACCTATACAAGTGATGCAGAATTAAAGAGGCTTTATAAAAAGGGTTAAATTATTTTCACTTACAGAATGGGAGGATAACTGATTTACAGCCCTTAGCTCATTATCTCCTACAAGGAGAGCTCAGGGCTGTTTAAATTCTGAGACCTAATCAGGGTGGCACACTCTTTAATCAGTAACACACTTTTTAATTAGTAACATATATGAATGACTCAGATTTGCAGATAAAGCAATATGGTGTGTCTACTGTTAGGATTTATTATCTTAGGTTCAAAACTACCTCTAGCCAGGATTACTGCAGGAGACTGTTAGAATTGCTCTCATAAGAAATTTATTTGAGGCATGAGGCTCGAGTGTCCTTGGTTTCCATACTGAGTTACTGACCCAAAAAATCATGTACCCATTGAAGTCAAACATCTTTATCTTCATTCTCGTTCCAAGTTAGTACTTGCATTAAGGAAGAGGGTGAGAATGGAAACCAACAAACATTTTCAGAGCGAGATCAGCAATGACAGCCCTTGTATATCCCTGATGACAAATTTACCTTAATAGGCAGTTAATTTCCTTCTCTCCTTTAAGCTTATAAATGAGAAGAATCACTAATGTTCTCTTTACTAGAACAATTAATTGAATCAATGTGCTATCTCAGGAAATTGATCGCACAATCAAACATTTGCAAATGAAGAAACTCTCATAAAAACGAATGTGATTCAGATAGTGAAAATGGGTTAATGAATAGTTTTAACAATTTAGAAGACAATAACACTCCAAGACCCATGCCCGGATGTCTACTTCAAATTTAGGGGGCATGATTCTGTCTCTGATCACAGTCCATAAAACATTATGCTCTTTGCCAAGTCCCATTTATATATGCATATGCTATGTTAAAAAGTCTAAAGATCACCCCATCTAAGGGTGAGGATCCCAGGTGGGTTGATCATCATGTTTCATATCGAATAAAGAAGGGTCTAGTGTATGGTGCTCGCTCAATATTATTTGCCATATGATATTGTAGTCAGGTGATGATGAGAGTAAATTTAAAATAGGCATCAGATGTATTTATTTAGGTTAAGTATATGCATATGTGTACGTGTGATAATCACTTTATCTTTTACAAAGGTCATGGTACTTCTCATAAAAATGCCTTCATCTACTCTTCCCTCCAGGACAGAGCCATGCTTGAGCATCATCATCAGCAGGGTCAACACATATAAATCCTGATGCAAATTAAGTTCCCCAGAGATGTCACTTAATTCTGCCCCTGTATCTTTCATCTAGCAAACTTGGAGTGTATTTGTGGTGAAGCCACAGTGAGGATTAATAACTTGGCTGAGCTGTCTGGAAGGGTCTGGATCACAGAAATTACAAATCTTTTGGCAGGTAAAACCATTTCTACATATGTATTTAACTGATTGCCTGGAATTCAGCATTAATGATTTATGTGGAGAGGAACACCTTCTGTCCTGAATTTCTGGAACCGGTAGTCTCTGAGACTTTCCAAAAGTTTGGGTCTGGCCAAAATTCATTACTTTTTCTGCATTGCTATGATAGTTATTAATCTCTTAATAAAGTAGTCTTTCCACTGTGTAAAAGTCATCCTCTGTTCTAACTTATATGTCCTAAATTTATAAGCCTGTGAGTTTAAGGACTTGTGCCTTGAAATTTATCTAAGCACAACTGTTACTGTATTTTAATGAAGCAAGAGAGTAGGTAATAATACATATTGCTTTATTACAGTATATTTATTGAGGTAAAGATGCAGATGATAGAGGATTTAGCATAAAAATCTAAAGTCACAGTAAAAAGGGTCACGTGGCATCATTTTTCACTTTATTATAGGAAAACTGGCTAATGAAAAATAAAGCGCAGCGGGGTATTGGAGAAAAGTTATGTTAATGTGCATTGTTTCTGAGAGATTAAAGTAATTGCTTTAATTACTTTTGCAATAATGCTTATACAATTATGCATTTTTAAGATCATATCGAAGAAATGTATTATTTGATTTTAACTAAATGTTCTCAATCAGTGAAATCTCATATAAGCTTTAACATGTTAATGTAATCCAAAAGTCATTTTAATACTGTGAAAAAAAAATCAGCTTTTATTAAATTAATATTTGTTAGTGCCGCAATGAGGGACTTTGTTCAGACACTTCCTATTAAAGGTGACACCAGTTGTCACTGGTCTCCTCTTGCTTTTGAACAATGTCACATGGACTGTTGGTGGAGACTACATTGGTGGTATTGGTTGTAAGGAAAATGATTTATTCTTCAAAAAAAATTATTTCGTCAATGAAACACACCACGCATGGAAGTAATATCAGGAGCTCCAGCATACATGTGCACATGAGAACACAGGAAAGCTTTGGTAAGTTCAGTGTACCATAATGATTTGTATTGTGATTATCCCAGTGCTGGAAAAACACTGGGATAATCACAATATTTAATAAATTTAATAAATATTTACTCTTCTTTCTATGAGCCATATTGTCCTGCATTTATGCTTGGATTACTTTTGGAGTAACCAGTTGTTTTCAGACCACCAATGGGCACACTTGCTGACCATTGGTGGTCTGAAAGTCTTAGGTACATTTCCATAGAGGTTTTGGTTGAACATGTTTCATATTTATTCACTTGATGTATCTTTACTTGAAAATGGTTCTAACCCCTCACCACTCTACCCAAGTATAAAAAATTTTTACATTAGTTTTATTATAAGTCTCCCACCCCTCGCCATCATACTCTATGCCAACATTTCCTTTGCTGACTTGGCATGCCAGTCAGGGATGAAGGCAGAAGGCAGTATATGATACCTGTGTGTATGGAGGAACATGTCCACATGAAACATGAGTCCACGTGAAAGCATTGAACCAGTCAGTACATTTTACAGTCATGTGTAAGCTACACGTCATCGCCTTGTGAGGGCAAAGAAAGTTTACTTTAAAGCAAATATTACAACAATATTGTAAAATAAATTCACAAAGAAAATAAGCATTGTTATCTTTTAAAGTAATCCTGTTCTAAATAATACAGGGGCTGTCTCACTGACTCAAAAGGCCTGTTTTTTTAAAGCTCTTCAAGGCTTGGTAGGATAAACTTTCATCAGTGAAGCTGAGTGATCCAGCAAACCTGGAATGGATCTGTACCAGAATTCAAAACATTTGTTAGCAAATAGCAAATGACTTTGAGGAAATCCATTCCAGGTTTGCTGGATCACCCAGCTTCACGGATGAAAGTGTATCCTCTCCAGCCTTTGAGAGCTTTAATAAATCAGTCCCACTGTGTGAAGAATTTCATAGTCACAATTTACCTGTTTGAAAAGCTTCTCTAGGCAACGCATTGTATTAACCCAAGTGGGTTAGTATGAGAACCAGGCATCTATCAGATGGAGATCATCAATGGCAGCCAGTATGTTTTAGACCTGACAGGTTTACATGAAAAACAGAAAACTTTTATTGAAAATTAAAGTGAAATCTTAAAGTACTGGGGAAGTATGCGTCAGACAGGGAGATTGGTTAAATTCCCAGAATGAAGATGTCAGATTTAAGATTTTTGTCTGTAAATCATGTAACATGTGGTTCTCCCGCAGCACTTCACTTCTGCTTGAATATTTCTGTTCCTGGATGTGGTTTGATGAATTGGCAAATGTATCCCAGACGCTCTTTGAAAAAATGGTCACTGATGTGAAACAAGCAATTATGTGTTAAAAGTAAAGGTGTGAATATTTTTCATCACAGCGGGGAATGATAAAATGTAGAATGTTATTAGAGTATGTAAAGGAAAAATGTCCTGCATTTCCAGGTCATCACTAAGGTGAAAAATAACATGTTTCAGAACTTATAGACTCTGTGACCTTTATTTATTGAGACAAAATGCAACGTACAGGGTGTAATAACCCATGGCATCTAATCAGATATCTCTTAATAAAGTCCTGAAATCTAGCAGTTACTCTCTCAGTATTCTAACTTCTTTTCAGCCTGAGGAATATATTTGCAGTTGTTTTTATAATTGGCTTATTATAAAGGATTGCACGTACAAAGATTAACACAGATAGCAAGATACAGATCTTTCTTGTGGCCATGTGACTATAATTTTAAAATGTCATTGGATTTAACTGAAAATAGTTGTCACCCTTTTAAAACTAAACATCTCTGTCCTATTGTGTTAGTTTTTTGAACTAAATCCAACATTTATACCATTTAAAAATAAAGGAACACTAGAACCACATACCAGAGCGATGGAAGCTAAAATCATTAATATACTGAGGACTGGGTTAAAAATCATAATGAAATTTAAAGTAAAAAACTGAAATCACAGACTGATCAAATATGGGTGAATTTCATCAGGAGAACTCATAATGTAAATGCTTGCAATGATATGGCAGATGGTGACCTGGATCGAGGTATGAGTGAGCTCTTGGACAGTGTGTTGTGCTATTTGGCGACTTCTTGGAGTTGGATGCACTGATACATATTGTCCTAGAGCAGTGTGTCTTGAACATTTTATCAGAGAAAACCTGTGAAATATCTTTCAGGTTTTTGGAAACCCCTGCAATAAATACTATATCCACAGCTCACAGTATATTATCATGGGGTCACTGTAAAGAATGATTTTTACATTGCTGCCCAGTGGGAATAATGCCCCCCCCCCAAATGATCACTGGTGTCAGTTAAATTGATCTCAAAGGTCCAAATTGCTCATAGCTCTCAGAACCCCTAGCAACCTCAGTAGGAACCTTGGCTTAGAAACACTGCTCTAGAGGGTCTTTATGGATTCATGTTTGTGGAATGTAGGGGGTCAGTCAATGGGTTCAATGGCTTTGCCATCAGGGAACATTGTACACACTCCGGCCACAGCAGAAATACTGTACAGACATGCCATGCATTGTTGTGTGCATCATATCTGATGCTTTAATGTGTTAAGGTATGCTGCTACTTCATTCAAAGTTACATTACCTAATGAATTGTACAGTGTTAATAAGCACAAAAAGATATATAAAAATACGTTTTGAAATGCTAACTGCTACAATGCTACAAGCCATATTGCAGATAATAAAATACATTTTGCTTTTTGCATTTATACATTTTGAAAATAGTCATTGAGCTTCCTTGATGGAAAATGTGGGCTAAAGCCGACGTGTTGGCAAAATTAAATAACAAAAAAATATATATTTAGCATTGCTCTCCAGTATTTGCCCATCTTTCCTGTGTAGTGCCGAGCAGGAAAGAAAAATACGTAATGACAAATAATAGGTTTGTGAATTAGTTTGTGTCAGTTATTTCTATTGTTCTTTATTTATTTCTAGATTGTTTCTGTGTGTAATTCAGGCATGTCATCTAATTTTATGTTTTTTGGGGACATAAACACCCCCAATGTGTCAGTTTACACAGGTCTCTATCAGAAAGCTTTATGATCAAATGATTATTTGGTAACTTCATCACAACCAAGAATGAGATTATCAATCTCCACTTACCTGTCATATAAGCCCACTCCACACTTATATGAGGTCAGTCGTTTAGCAGTATGATGGGGCATGTTGGAAACTAATATGTACCTTAGTACTGGGACTAGTCACTCCAAATAAAGTCCTGGTGCCAGGAGAATGTAGAAGGCATCGCTTCATTAAGCTACTTAACCTAATTTTGGCTGTAGGATAACACCTAATTATAATTAAATCTGACCAGCTCACATTTTTTTTATATTTGTTCAGCTTTGAAAATAAAAAAAAAGTTTAGAAGCAGATTTTTTAAAGTTTTCATATGAATCTCTGTGAGGTATTATGGCAGACCTAAAAAAGGTTTATGTGTAAAAATTCTGCAAAACTAAAGCAGATCTGGACAGAGTACAGAGATGCTATTTCACGGTAAGTGGTACGACATTCTGAGCAGCTGTGGGAAAAGTATAGGGTGAATCCAGTTACTGCCCATGTCATTATTTCTCACCATAATTAAATGACAAGAAAACAATGCTAGCTAAATAATGATATCAATTTCTTCTCTTCCAGCTGATAAAAAAGTATGTATTGGCCTGAGACATCTATATGAAGCCGTCAAAATTCCACTGAAAATAAAGATGTTTCCTATTTTCCTTGTCAGTCCTACATAGTTGAGCCTTTGCCTAAATAACTCGGAAATCCCTGATCTGAAAATCCTTCCTTAACAATGTAATGTCAATCGACTTTAACTTCAAACAGGTACAACATTTCAAGCAAAGCTTCAAACCTTTTGCAAATTCTCTGTCTTATGCACAGCATGTGCTTTTGTCATTTTAATTGCATGAGATATAACAGAACAGCCAAACATTGCACCTCAGTGTAACCAGTTAATATATTATCATATATGCTTTAACGAAAGAAAAGTTTGGAATCTGAAATTTTCATTAAAAAAATATCTGCTATAAAAATTCTTTGTACAGGTTCTTTCTCTTATAGGGTGAAAACAGTCTGTGGACCTGATTTATTAAAGCTCTTTAAGACTGGGGAAATTAGATAATCATGGGGGAACCTGGTTGATTCAGCAAACCTGGAATCAATGTCAGAAAAATCATTTGCTATTATGTAGCTAATGTTTCAGTCCTGGAATAGATACATACCAGGTTTGCTGGATCAACCAGGTTCTCCTATGATAGTCTATCTCTTTCAGTCTTAATAAATCAAGCCCTCTGTCCTCTGTTTGTGCTCTTGCACTGTCTGGCAAGCCTAACAACGGATTCTGCAAAGTGCTTATTTGAACATGCATTATGCAGCCATGATTCAACGTTACTGGAGTTTTTACATGTAGACACAAAGTCACGGTAAAGAAATAGTTAGAGATCATAAACACTATGACACAACAAATGATGGAAAATGTTCGAACGAAAATAAGCAGCAGTTGTCTGTGTTCCACAATGCTAGGAGCCTATAAGAATAAAGATCCCCACTTTCATAATACTTAATTTATTAAAATGAAAGCAGTATTGTTATGAAAGTGATCATTGATTGAATCATTGCGTTACTATAATTACCCTAAATTGGGAATTGGAAACTTCATTACCAGTAATGGAGTACTAATTGACCCTTTTTATGCCTAATTGCTATTTTTAAAAATAGCAGTAAGGGCCCATAGGCTTAGTGCTGAAGCTACTAATTGTCAGCAATGCAGTGGCGGTGGCCACTCACCAGCACTACATCCAAAAGTAGTAATCCAGGTATTTATAGCAAACACCTCTGATACCAATTGTAGCCTATGACATTCTCCACTCTCTCCAGTAGCAAATGCTAGCTGATAACCATAAGATTGTAATCAGACTGATTGACACTTTATAGATCTAGCAATCATATTTATACTTTGTTTCTAATCACATTTAAGCCATGCCAGAAAGCTTATGTTTGTAACCGTCATTTTCATGTGTTAAATTCTCTTAGACAGTTTATATTTGTGAAGAACTAAAATGTTCTTGTAGAGATTTTCAAAGAAACTGCAGAGAATTCCATTAGGAGATAATGTACCAGGAAGAAAAAGCACCTTAAACCCGTTACTTCTGAAAAGTTTTTTTTGAGCTTTAGAAAGCAATACTTTGATGATCTTCACTGTATTAAAAGATTTAAGGAAACATCTTTCTCAAGATGTAAAAAGAAATTCAGACTAAATTTGAAGGTTCAATAAAACCGCAACTCACACTAACTCTAAGAAGTAAAGAAAACTTTAGACAGATACTTGTAAGTCATAGAACTCTATTTTCATTACAATTGTTGGCCATTTGTGATGAGTAAAGCTATTCACAATGCTTTGAAATTCTCAAGTTCATGACATCTTATCTATTTAATGTGATAGTTTGACTTGAAGAAAAAAAACTATCATGGGAATATTAGATGGGATGGGCACACAGTGGTATTATCTGCACTTTAAATTGCTATTGTTAAAAGAAAATGTGCAAAAAATGAACCCAGCACTAGGCTGCTATTATTACAGAAAATAATAATAATGGGCATCCTCAAAACCCAATTTTAGCTGTGTTCTTTATCTGTTTATAGCAAATGGTAGGATAATAAATTGGCCTCGTTCTGGTTGTTCAGCTATCCTCCCAAACACAAATAAACCAGAACTCTTTTTTCAATTTTCATGTTTTTCGGAATATCTAGAAATTGTACCTATGCTGCATCTTAAAAATTTACATTTGATTCCTCCTGGTTTGGGGTGCTTCTTCTGTGCTGCAATTGTGTACTTGCACACCCAAATTTATCTCCATTCATCCAAAACTGAAGAAAATAGACTATTATAGGAGAACCTGGGTATTCCTTCAAACCTAGAATGGATCTTGTCCAGGATTGAAAAGATTTATCAACTGATAACAAATTATTTTTAGGAAATTTTCAGGTTTGCTGGATCACCCAGGTTCACCTATGATAGTCTATTTTTTCTCTTGGAAAGCTTTAATAAATCAGGCACAAAGTGTCCAATACAAAATATACCAAGTCCAATAGAGCTACCTAATTTCCTGACTGATATCCTGTCTCATATAGCATTTTCCTTCCCAGCCTTTCTGTCCATAACTCACCCATATTCATTGGAATTGAATCCCTTCTATTATGAAGGCTGCGTATCACATGCAGGTGTTGCCAAGGGTGGTCTTACCAAGAGTCTTTTACCTTTGAAGAGATTATGTTTTACTTACTCCCATTATCTTTTGTTAATGCCATATAGATCACATAAACAGTGTCCCCATCATATAGCAATGGCAGAAAAATTACTATAAACTGTATTACTTTATTCTTTCCCATTGATTTCTGTGTGCAGAGGAACTCTAAAGCTCCAAGGATATTTAATGGCATCAGGCTGTAATATGCATAAAAGCTCATCTGACCACTGCATGTAAAAACTGATCTTTAGATATTTAGAAGAACAAGATTTAGAATAAACTATGCAGAATGAGAAATGTGTGTCATGTATATCTTTAAATGCCATTTGTAGCACAAATTGTTTTCCTTTTCTCTCATCAAATTTAATGTTACCTGGACCATAACAAAAATATTAGCATAAGAAAGCAAAAAAAAAATTGTTAAAAATTTAGTCAGAACCTAGAATCTAAATGGAGCTTAGTGTAGTGCAATTATGAATATTTTAAAAGCACTGACTGTAAAGCAAAGAAGCATGAAGTCATTTTGCAGCAGCATATTTGATTAGGACATCAGCTTGTTGGAAATAAAGTAACCTTTGGTAAAAAGAGACTATGTGGGATCATTCTTTTAGCATATTTTAACAATGCAACAAACTATAATTTATTCAATACTGCAAGCCATAAAAAGCAGAACATAGTCAATTTGCCCTGCTTGATGAATGACATTTTGGACAGGGTTGAGAGAAAGGTTTCAGGTTTTGCATAAGCTGCCAACTCAGAGGGTAAATACTGGGGGAGATTTACACAGGTCATCGACAGGGAATGACAGAATAAATAACTAGGCAGTTAAATGGTACAAGACATTTAATGTAGCCACTGCTATCTGATGCACTTTAGAACAAAAAAACATTTCAAATAAAACAAAGCTGGAAAGATAGAACAAATTAAAATGTTGAAGCGTTGAAGGCAAATGGCACTAGGGTTAACAAGGTTAAAAAAAGATTCCAAGCTTTAAAATGTTTTAGGCATTCTGCAATACACTTTCTTTTTTCTACTATGACATTTTAACAAAACTTTGATTTTGTCAGGCAAAAAGCCATTGTCTCCAGACTAGTTATATATCACACACATTTCCTAATAGCAGTTATAGACTTGTATATATTTTGTAGCTGAAGAAAGGTTTGGATTTGCAACGTAATATGCTAAAGTAGTTCACTGTTCACAGTCAGTACTACTTGTCCCTTTTATATTATTACCTGTCAAATTGTATAAATGCCTGCAGAATGTAGTCTGCTTTGGACATATGTAACCTGTGATGCTTCATTGCTCACTATTAATATGTTCGTAAATAGAATGTACAGGACAAGGTATATTCTGCCTACCATGTGTTGCATGACTAGGATGCGCATTCTTCTGCTTCATTGCCTGTAGTTTGGGCATTCGGTGTTCTCACTGCTGTCTGTTGTGCCCACATTGTTCATACACTGATCAGCTATTGTTCATACACAGTTCGGTTTTTGGCAGGCTTACTGGCTTTGAAATGACAAATGTTGATAGCACAGCCTGGAGCCAGGACCTGATCAGTGACACAGTGGCCACTGTCTCCAATGCTGATGGGCTATTACCATGCCTACTTAGGTCAATGCTGCTGCCCACTGACCCAAATGCTTTTATATTACTGTGCCAACTGGTACCAATACTGGGGATGTATATTGTTTGTGCATTTCCCCTACAAATTTAAATTCTTTTGTAAGGTTAGACCCTATAACAGTGTTGACTGTATGGGCCTAATTTGTTAAAGCTCTCCAAGGTTGGAGAGGATACACTTTTATCAGTGAAGCTGGGTGATTCAGCAAACCTTGAATGAATTTTTTCAAAGTCATTTGCTATTTGGGAGCAAATGTTTTCAGTTCTGGAACAGATATATTCCAGGTTTGCTGGATCATCCAGCTTCATTGATGAAAATGTATCCTCTCTAGCCTTAGAGAGCATTAATAAATCAGGCCCTATGTCTGTGTTAAGAAAAAGTAGTTGGCATAGAGTTATTTCATTTTAGTAGTTTTTCGTAATTGTTACATGTGTTTTTCAGTCGTTTGTAATGTGTGGGAAGTCCCTATAACCTAATTATCTAAAATAACTTTAGAATAATTTATATGTTATATAAGAATAAGTTATATAAGAATATAAGTTATATAAGAATAAGTTTAAACTATACATTTTTAGCCTTACCCATATTTTAACACCAGTCATGATCTGTTATGTGTTGGACCCATTCCCACCCTCTGCAATAACCCGGTATGACCCTGTTCAAGATCAAACACTATTGCTATTTACAATATTCAATCTTTCTCAGACTGGCATTTGGTCAGTTCAAGACATAAAGTACATTTGTTAATGTAAAGAAGAACTAAAATGTGCTTATAGCAAACCAAACCAATAGTTTTGTTTTAATTCTCCAACATCACATACTTCCCTTTTCACTCCTGAAAAAAAATGTTACAACTCTAGTGCTTGAAGACTGGTCTAACATTGTAAAAAATGAGTAGGAAGAGTAACAGCCTTTAATTTGCTCCAAATAACATGACTTAGTACTTACACAGGTTTTCTGGGGAATGAATAGAGCATTGAAGGAGCAAACAAAAGTTAAAAACGTGAAGTCAGGAAAGTACGGTAAATCTATTGATTTGTCCTACATGGGCAAAGCACATATTTTCATGTATTTAAGTATTTTTTTTCCAAATTCCCTTGCACATTGTTGATGCATGCAGTTAGTGCACTTCATCTCACTTTACTCTTCAGTAGGTATTGCTCAGGTTGTAGTATTTTAAAAATCAGTTAACAATATAAAACTAACCAAAAACCATCTGCAACATATTTCAGACAGCAGCCTATCAGCATCATAATTATGAAGTTTGTCCTCTTGACTTGACATGACTGGCCAGAGCAGGGAATTATTCATTGGAGGTTCTCTACTGAATTCATGACCACTTTTCCACATTCATCTGCACAATGACAGACTTGGCTAAAATTTTACTTTGTCTAATTACTGAATTGCTGCATGTCCGAGCATTCTTAGGAGAGGTGACATATTTTCTGGCATAATGAACAGAATTGGAGGAACCACATGAGATTTCTGTCCATTCCTACTAGCTGTCTTTTATTTAGCAGTATACATAATGGTGAGTTTTCCTAGAATGTTCTGCTAGTCCTGCTAGCTCTTCGCACTGACTGTTGCAGAGAATTTACCAAGCTACAGTTCTTTATCCTGGAAAGAAAACACTAGAAAAATGTGACAGCACATCTGCAAAATGTCACACATTTTCTGTGATGGGCATTTTCTGTCCTATCAAATTTTCCTGGATGTCTGATGAAATGCCACTCATGCAGGATAATGTCAAAGTGCACAAAATATATTCTGCTCCTTTCACTGGCCGGGCTGCATTAACACAAGAATGATATGTATGGCCTCTATAGAATCTGCTAATATCTTTAGAAATACAGACTGATGCTGACACTCCAGGAAGGATATAAACACTGGATTTAAAGACCTAATAAAGGTAAAATCCAGAGCATCTATTATAAAAGGATTCAATTTGTGATTCATACAGTAAATGTTTGCTGGACATTTGTTCATCTTTATTTTTTTAAAAGAGGACTCATGAGCATAAAACACAATAGCGAGAATCCGATTACAAGATTGGATTGTAAGTACAGCTTGTCACTTTTAAAATCAAGCAAAATTCAACTGGATATTATCTTTGTAAAGTTTCTGACATTAAGTTAGTAGTATTTTTCATCATTTTCTCTTTGGGGACAACTTCTTGTTTGATAGAAAGTGAAGGATAATCCACAATGGGAAAATAAAAATGAATGGCTGTCTTAAGGCAGCTAGTTTTTCAGGCCCAGGTTTACTGTTGTCAACAAGTCTTCAACTACACTGAACCCTATTTATCATTGAAATAATAATGAGCAGTTCAGATATATCTTTTTTGTAAGATGTTTTAAGTCAGACTTCCAACCTCTTCAGTGTCAAAAACACTATAGAACCTTAATGAACGACTACTGGTAAAAAAAATGTACCATGTGGTATCCATGTGATTGACAAATCACTTATCTTAACTTAGTAGTACTTTTGCCTGTATTGCTCTTTCCTGGCTGATTAAATTGTTGTCTCTGGGGAAGTGAGTAGGGGAAAAGGATTCTAATGAACAGCAGTGAAACCTAACAGGGGTTCTAATCCTTAACCAGTCTATCCCAATCAAGTTTTGGGTATATACATTAAGCTAGTCTTGAAAAAGTATTCCAGCTGCACATCACAAAGCAAGACCCCACTTGCAAACATATAACCTAAGTTCTTTTATATGACAGAACTCGTGTTCAACTTTTCTGTTTATCCCCAGTGCATAAGCAGGAAATTGATCTTAGCCCATTTTGTTGGAAAAGTAAATTATTCTGACGTGGTCACTGAAAGTTTTTAACATGTTAGTAAAGATCTGTAAAAAAATGTAGTAATCAATAACTACAAACAAATAATGAAGCCTGTGAAAAAAAAGTATTAACATTGATTGTTTAGACATAAATGGCATTGTAATGTATGTCTGTACCAGTTTACAGTGTCATACTTAGATCAAATGATATAAAACATGGTCATTGTACAATAACATAGATTTTACCACTGTCATGGCAAATAAGGGACAGAAGCAGCACAATAATGCTCTGTATAGCACTGTTTTATTCCTACTGTCACCCAAAATGATTACTAACAATCATTTTTGGCGACAGTGATTGAACATCAGTACCGGGTTTTACTCACAGTGCTATGGCAAGATATTGAGGTGTTTTGAAATGCTTCATGCTTCACCAGCTAACAACAAACTGCTTCTTGCTGTCAGCAGTTGTCAAAATATGCAGTTTATATGTTGTCTCTGGAATGATGTCTGTCCCACAAATGATGCCTGTCATTAACTGTACAGAGAAAAACACATTGAGGATAGAGAGAAAGGGAATTTTCAAATTTTCAAAGCAATTCTAAACAGGAACAGTGATACAGTCCTCCACTTTAGCACTACACACATTGTAAAACCTGCCCTTGACCACATTTTATCTGTGCGTGTTAATGGAGTGAACTTCTGTCTTTTCTACAGTGGTATATACATTCCATACCTTTGAAAACCCCTTAGTTGGTTGGATTATAGGCACAAGGGTCATAAATACACAAAAACTGTGAAAAGATAGGAATAAGGGGTCATTTTAGCTAGGCAAACCTCTGACCACGATGAATTAAAGTTTATTCTGCTAATAGTTTGGCTTTCTTGGTTCCACCTTTTGTTTTCCCCCAACATCAAGATGCTAACGAAAATTAAATTTTTACATAGACTCCTCTATGTGCTATTGCCCACATGTAATGCTGAGCCTCCATGACTGACGGGACTGGATTCTAATGAATAAAAAGGGTCGGGTCATGATGTGAGCCCTGTCTGACTTTCTGGAGTTTCTAATGCACACCTACTCAGAGTAGGTCATTTTACTATAGGTAAGGAGCCAGTGCAAGCTTTAGGGTAAGGCTGAAGTTCAGCTTTAGAGTAAAATAATAGTCATATAAAACCCACTTTTTATCACTAATCGAAAAAGATGGTTGAAGAGTTAATGAAATAATAAAACTATTGCAGTTGATTTATTTATTCAGATCCATATAGCACACAAATAGGCATTTGAGAATGAATGAGGGATAGTGGAATTGGTTCCAAAATGGGGACATTTAAGGAGAAAAAAAGGTACAAGAGGTTCTAAAAGAGCCATTCCAAATCTGGACAGTTGTGATATATGCATATATTTTGCTATATAATGGGCATTCTAATGTACAATAAATATAGATCTAATGCTGGCAAGCCCTCATTTAACCTCTAGTGCCTGGGGAGGCAGGAGGAGTACTCCTTCTGTTAGTGTGAGTCCCGCAGCTCATCAAGAACACAGAAGTCCCACGGCTACATTGATTCATGATGAGCACAGCCGCGGAACTTCTGTGTTCTTGGATAGAGAATCTCTGTCCAAGAACACATACTACAGGGCTGCAAGAGCAATCAAGAGAGCGGAGCTGTCAGCACCGCTCCCCTGAGTGCTCTTGCAGGCCCCAAAAAATTCGATCTCGACAGACGAATTTACACAGGCCGTTCTCGCTTACATGTTCAGTAAGCGAAAACAGCCCGACTCACTGCGTTACTAATCCCTACTCATCCCTAGTTACTAATTTGTCTAACCAATGTCCCTGATTATTTGGGAATTGTCCTCACATTACTCTGTATATATTCTATGGTGACATGACCGCTACATACAGTAGTATTGTTATATTGATGAATGTGACAGATTATATATAAAACATAAGTTAAATAAAACACTAAAAGAAAGTAAGGAACAGATGATCCTCAGTATGTATTGCCTTATAAATCACATCATGTTTTATACAAGACTCTGCATATGTTTGCTTTTGCAAGTTCTCAAGAGGACTGAAGCCAGAAATGTATTTTCTATTACGGCAGCTGCACTTTGGTTAGCGGGAATTGACATGAATCCAACACCAGAGCCCGAGGGTCATGTAATTGTCCATGTTAATGATACTGCACACTCTCTTTCTCCAAAGGGATCCTTTGTGAACTCTCGATGGACCGGAGAGCTGATTTTGCAGATGTCCACTATGGAGCAGCTGTTCATAAACCATACTGAGTTCATAAATGCCCCCGTATATCAGCAAGGTAAGAAGTACAACAGTTCATGAGATTAAATAAAAGGCCAGTATTTTTTTTGTAATATCTCATACACACTCATGTTCCCAGCAAATATGATTTTCAAGGTCAGTCAGCAGGGACCATCCAATTACCCTCTCCTTTGTTATCACTTTAGGTCTTAGATAACTCTCTTTAAAATCCACTGTATTGTCAGAAATCTCACTTAGATATGCTTCTTGTCGAAACAGATTTATTTCAGTGTTTCTGAGCAGTGTTATAGGAAAAATATTGCAGAATTAATGGAGCAGACATTGTTTTGAAAGCTGCACATTATAAGCATTGTCTGATATGTACAATAGGCTTCTTGTAATAACATTACACTGCTATGAAAAGGTAGAGACCAAGTAGATGTTTGAATTCTAATCTGAAGTACAAAATTGATAAAAAATCAATTATAATACTGTGGATAATGGCTGCTAAAAGTAATGCCCGCTTTTATCCTTTGACTGAAAACAAAGTGTATATTTATTTTTTTAATTTAAAGAGTGATGTTTCATGTTTGCTCCTTTTTGTTTTGTTTTTTTTTTATTTATATCTGTTTCAAACGATACCTGTTGACCCTTCAACATCCTCCCAGAACTTCCTTTCTTTGAGTTATAATGCTGATACAATACAATGAGTAGCACATCATGTAGGCCTGATTTATGTGATCCAGCAAACCTGGACTGGATTTCCTAAAATAATTTGCTAATATTTGGCAAAGGTTTGGAATCCTGGACTAGATAGATTACAGGTTTGCTGGATAACTCAGGTTCACTCACAATAGTCTGTCTTCTCCATTGTTGGAGAGCTTTAATAAATCAGGCCTAATATGCTTTATAGATATGTGCTTTGTAGCCCCACATTTTGGAGGCTGAAGCTGGCATAGTCTTATAAAATGTAGGGGTCTGTGAATGAATGAGGGCAGGTAACCTGACCTGCTCTTCTTTAATCGCTGAGACTCTGGTCAACGTCAACTCCATGAAGATTTGCTTGGATGTACACCATAGACTGACCTTTTATATGCAACTGGTCCTGACGAAGAATATTCATACTATTGTCTCTTGCTATACCTATAATGTAACAATTTTGGAAGTAAGTAGACATGGAATATAATGCTTGACAAAAACTCACCCAGAACTGATGGCCCCTCTATAATAATATTTCATTTTAGGCCCCAGACATTGTTCTGCTTTTCTCTCCCCCCCCCCCAGTCTTGCTTGCTTGCCTCCTCCTTAATTCCTGTTCAATTTTATTCTGCTATCTCCAGTAGCACTCTTTCTTTCATTCTATTCTTCTGCTCTTTTTCTGGCTTGTCCCTCCAATTTTCTCTATAATTATTGGTAGTCTAGTTTACAGGTTTTCGTTACTGCACCTCATCTGTCTTCAGTGTTTACCTGTAACAGCCTGTGGATTACCCCCCTGTACCCCTACAGGTACTCCTGGCACCTGTTACATGTTTCTCTTTACCAGTTGGGGTATTGATGCTAACATCATTTTTAAAATACTTAAATAGCAGCCGCCTGCTCCCTAATGCTACATAAAGCCTTACAAAGTCTTACAAAAAGCAATGCACCAGTCACACTTACCAACCAATGTTAAAAGGGGTTCTAAGGACATGTAAAGTCTGTAATGCGCTACTGAGACTTCAGTACAGAACATGTACTTCAGAAAGGATTTAAAGCTTCATTGGTTCAGGCTTTGTGTGGGTGACCAAAAGTAGTTAAACCACAAACTCAATGATAAACTCAAAATCCAACATCCTGTAACCACACTTAATTTGAGTCTCTTATGCTTAGTCTGTTTTGGTTAGAGTACAACATTTTCTGCTCAATGTATTTGAGAGAACTGTTGCAGGAGACCTTATA
The DNA here is from genome assembly GCF_032062135.1 of Pyxicephalus adspersus. NCBI lineage: Eukaryota > Metazoa > Chordata > Amphibia > Anura > Pyxicephalidae > Pyxicephalus > Pyxicephalus adspersus. The sequence goes on along the minus strand of NC_092860.1, from coordinate 113,589,447 downwards.
TATATATATATATATATATATATATATATATATATACCTAGGGCGCATTGTACTGTGGTGCACTAGGTAGTTCCAATACCACTGCTTTACATTTTAGTGCAGTAAGTCACTTTTATTGGCTTACTCTAGTAACTTACAAGTTGGAAACATTTCTGGTTGGATCATAAAATATTTACTTGCACTTACTAAGCATAACAAAACATTTTGAACACATGCTTCAATTTTTCCAAGAATAGTTGGAATGTCAGAAGTTCAGGCTATATTATTTTTTAAAGAATCAATTTCCTGGCTGCCAAACAGGTGATCAATAAATATGTTCTACCATCTCTGATAATTCTGGTACCCTGAAGATCTAATGTCTACTCTGCTGTCAATGGCAAACTGTTCACTAAGTGAATGGTAGCATATTGGGCTACAATGTGCCAGAATTGTTTTATTCTTGTGCAGGTCCATAATGCATGGTACTAGTCTGCAGAAGAATAAGCATGTTCCATGAGCTAAGGTCATTAAGGTATTATGCAGAAATAGTCATTTATTTTGAGTATCCTTTCTATTAGAGATTGAAAGGATAGTGGTAAATGGTGCAATAACCCATTAGCATTCTCGGTTCGTATTTTTATGCAAAAGCGTTACATTTTTTTGCACAGACATTTATTTTACATTGTAGGCCTATAATTCTTAGGCATAACTCACCAAAATATGTCTAATATTTATTAAATTTAATATTAAACTTTAAATAAAAAAACAAAAAAATCTGTTAAGAAAACAAAATACAGAAACCTGTAATATAATTGTACAGCAGCATGCATATAGCATATATATATATATATATATATTTATATATTTATTAAATAAACATTTCTTTGTATTGGACTCAATACAAAATTATTTGAATTTTGAATCCAATACAAAATTATTTGAATTTTCCCGCCGCTCCTCCCACCCGCATGGATCAATGCACTGACCTCACCAGGTAACCCCAGGGAACGTCTCTGCAGTCGCTGGCTGAATATCCTACAAAGAAGACATGTCCTGGGGACCTGCAGGGACCAGCAGGACCCTGAGTGTGACTCAGGATTACCGCTTTTCTTTTAGCTTGTAAAATCCACCCCAAGTCACACTTAGGCTTACCGCTGGGGGGGGTTAAGAGAGGCAAGGAGGCCATCAGTAGTGTAAGAAAGAATGTTTTGGACCAAAAAAGGTTTTAGGTTTGGGCTCTGCAAACATTTTATCAATAGGGTTTGACCAATCACTAGGGGACACTAGACCAGAAGTGTTATTGAGCGCTATAGGAATCGTTTGTGTACAGTGATTGCAGTGGTCTGCAATAAAAATATAGGTTAAGGGCAACCACATTTTTGTCCATGCCATTTGCATTTGAGTGATTATTTTAAATATTCCCTTAAGTCAAACATTTGAAGAAAAGTCAGTTTTTTGTAAGTAAGCAAAGTTTCAAGTTTAAAACTTGTAAAGTTTTTCTTTTTTAAGTTTAAAGCTTTTAAAAATTATTGTGTTGAAATCTTTCCTTCTAAACTATAGTGAGAGATCCTGAAACACAGAGCCAGAGGTATGGGGCTTTGAAATAAGAGAGGAATGATATTTTGGGGACTGCAGAAATCTGTCTGAAAATTTGACAGACACCACCCAGGAGAGATTCTCATACAAAATGCAAAATAAACAAATTGATAAAGTGGCTTTAAGTAGTGCTTTATCCATCACCCTAATAAGAGAAGGATAGTACTCTACCTCTTTTACAGGCTGACCTGATAAAGCAGAGCTTTACACATACACATTACATTACTTTACACATACAATTACTGGTGCTGGATCACCCAGGTTCACTGGTGAAAGTGTATCTTCTCCAGCCTTGAAGAGCTTTAATAAATCAGGTTCAATGAGTGAGACAATCACTTTAAATTAACCTATTTGTTGCAGTTTTATGAGTTTTTATATAAGCATCAACAATGCTTAATATGGAAGATATGCATACAATTTAGGTGTTGTTGGAACACAAAATAAAGAAAAGCTACTTAATTAGAACATATACAAAACATTACTTGACAGAAGAGAGAGAGGAGAAATTATAGTCAAGCTTTATACGTCATGCATAATCTATACGAGGGGTAGGTAAGGACAAGAGATGGGGGTAAAGAGAAAGATGGGAAAAGAGGAGGAGCAATTTTACAGCCATATTGTACAGTATTCTAGTTCAGGGACATCAAAACAATGGTACATAGACAATCTCGCGAGACTGTTTAAAGGATTTGCACTCTCATTAACAACTGTTCCAGTTCTGAATAGGCATTGTATAGTTCCCAACTTTAGGCGTACAATCTGTGAACAACAAGCGTTTTGATGTCTACCTTAAGGCAGGTATGTTTGCAATCAAAATTGGGAAAAACAACATTAGATTTAATGGTGAAACAATGTAAAAAACACAAGCAAGGGGGGGAGTGGTTAGGGGGGAAGGGTTCCTGCAATGGGGTTTAGGGCCTGTTATGCTCAATGCCAGATTTTATAGAAAGTACCTAGTTATTTTTGATGGTGCAAGTTAATTTATAATTTATTATCATTCAGTTCAGTTTGTTTTTGGTTCAGTCCAATGGGACATTACTTGCTTACCAGTAGCACACTATTGATATGCGAGCAGCTAGAAAAATGTAGGATATGAGTTGGGCTGTGGATTTTAGAACTGAGTTATCAAACTTGGAGAAGAGAGAGCTCTCAAAGTATTTAGGTAAATTATTATGTAACACCGAGTATATTCATTTGTATATTCTTTTCCAAAATCTTTGAATCTGAGGACATCACCACCAGGCGTTTAACAGTGTGCCCGTTTTGCCGCAGTCTCTTTAGCATAGTAGGTAATATTATGGTTCATTTTATGAAGCCTGATTGGTACCATATACCATCTCATTAGGACTTTATAATTGGGTGAGTCTGTGGGCCTGATTTATAAAAGGTCTCCAAGGCTGGAGAGGATACACTTTCATCAGTGGAGCTGGGTGATCCAGCAGACCTGGAATAGATTTCGTCAGTCATTTGTTTTTTTGCTAGCAAATGTTTTTAATCCTGGACCAGATCCATTCCAGGTTTGCTGGATCACCCAGCTGCACTGGTGAAAGTGTATTCTCTCCAGCCTTGGAGAATTTTAATAAATCAGGCCCTATGAATAAAGTATAAAGAGAGATGGAGAACTGGGAACTCGCAATGTCCTGCCACTCATAGGTTTACTACTCAAATTCTCCCACTGTGCCATACAGGAAAGCTTTTTCTGGGAATCAAACATTCTGATATTTTTAAGATTTTCCCCCTTGCTTCAGAGACAGAACGGCAGGTCTCAGCAAATGCTGTGTACTGTAGAGGTACCGTGGCCCCTTTGATTTTAGCCTGTAAGAACGATCTGAGTTGCATATAGTGAAATGTTTCTGAAGGAGTACCGTATTTTTCGCCGTATAAGACGCTCCGGAATATAAGACGCACCCAATTTTAAAGGAGGAAAATCTAGAAAAAAAGATTCTGAAAGATTATTCCCCTTCTGATCACTCATGTGCCATTCATACCAGTATTCCCCTTCTGATCACTCATGTGCCATTCAAATTCCCCTTCTGATCACTCTGTGCTTTTTTTCTATTGTACATCAGTTAGGACAGGGAACAGCAGGTGGCGCTGTGCCGGCTTCTTTCGCTTTGCTTTACAGACAGGAGAAAACACGATGCTGGCAGAGGAGAGAAGAGAGACACGCTGCTGCAGAGACACACGCAGGATCGGGTATCGGGTGAGTATAATATTTTAATTATTTTTTTTAACACATTTGTCGTATAGGACGCACTAACTTTTCCCCCTCAGTTTTGGGGAAGAAAAAGTGCGTCTTATATGGCAAAAAATACGGTATTTTTATTGTAAGATTAAGATACTAACAACTGATTTACCATCAAAAAGGTTACCAATACGTAAGAACCTTTTATTGATCCACCATTTGAACTTGGGCTTATCATCTCCAGCGGTGGAAAATCTGGGTTACCCCATAGGGGCGCCAGGGGAGTGTGTCCTGAACACAGATGGCAGTTCTTTTTTTGGCCATCTCAAACTGACAGAGCATAAAGTGCTGGACAGAGGATAGCAGGCCTACTCTTAGGGGGAGAGTGCTTCTATGGCCGTCCATTGGGGTCTAAAACCTGACCTGGTTTTCTGACCTAGTGCGGTGTTTTGTGCAGCCTGGTGGTACTATAGGACATTGGGGACTCCATTTTAGAGTGTATAACGTTGAGAAATGTATGATGGGTGGCTTGGTATTACAGGTGAATTTCAGCAATTTGTTTCAAATGATTTTGGGTATTTAAATGGGCAGCGTGCGGAATAAGTAGGGATTCATTTTTATTGCCACTATCTGCCCAATCCTGGAGGGAGGACAAACCTCCAAGTTTTTTGGCTGTTGCATAATGGTAAAAAAGGGGGGGTTAGTTAGCCTGACAGAGCTTAGAGATTGATGGTGTTATGTGAATGACCAGGTAAGGGAGGGAGTGTGAGCACTAGATGAAATCATAACTGTCTTGGAGTTGTGCAACTAAGGACTATGGGAGAGTTCATTAACTGATTTTAATGGTTGCCTAATGTTACTCCTTAAGAATGTTCCAAGTGTGTAATGCTGTTCTTTACACTGTTATCAAATAAGTTCAGTGATATTTCACAAAGCATAAACACAGCGATCCTATAGATTTGTGGAAACACTACTGATTATATTCTAGTAATACCAATGCAGTTCATTGAATTAGGATAATAAGTGCATTCATTTGGGGTTGGGGTTATAATCTAGCTTTTGTTATTTTTTACCATTAGGTCAAACAAAGCTTTAGCAAATAAAATCATTCTGGAAAAAAAATCTAATTCCTATGTCAAGCCATCCTAGCAATCATAACAAAGAAAAACTACAGGAATATCAGATTTTAACAATGACAGAAAATAGGACATGTTATTTTATTGATAATTACAAATATAAAGAAGACTTTCTTTTTTACATTACATAGTTCAATCTCCCCAAGGACTCAGGAAAATGCTGTGCAGAAAACAACATCCTTTGGGGTCAAGTGAATCAGATGAAAAAAAGCCTTTCAATCATGTCCCAACTCACTTCTGTCTGACATAAAATAAATTAACTGGATTGATGATACTATCACTCATCAATATGGGATAGAGAATCATGTTTCCCATGTACAAAATGCAACGAGTAAAAGTCACTTATTTTCCCAAACCACAACTTACAGCACCCTGCACTAACTTCCCAATGAAGATCCCACAACCTAATTGGTGTAAAGTATAACGTACATCATCTCCAAATAGACACTGGATGACCTTCACAATGTCAGGAGAAAAGGGAAACAGGGAATTTCAGACTACCTATTATCTACTAGCTTTATTATTAATAAAGTTACTTATTCAGTCTTCAGATAATAATGAATGTTAACATAAATTACATTGGAAAAGAAATCTTAATTAATCTTTGCTCATGCTTAATTAATTTTTATACTACAAATCCTTTACTTGGGCATCAACTGCGCTTTCAAATGCAATTATGTCTGCAGGAAAACAAACTGTGTGCGGAGTTTTGCTATGCACCTGTTATTTCTTGACACTTTCTCTCGGGAAACTGGTCATAGCTGGAATAGACAAAGTAAGCAAAATGGAGTTTCTTTATGCCATCCATCATTCTCTGAGTTGTATACACAAGAGGCATGGCTATTGTTACTTTAAAATAATTACAGTCTAACTTTTGGGGCATCGCTACTTCAGGTTTTAGCATTATATGGCACTATACGGCAATTTAAAGTGACAAGCCATTACAGTATGGTTATGTGAGCATTTCGGTAAACTATCCTGGATCTAGAAAGCTAATCCAGTGTATTGCACACATAAAAAAGCTGTAAACACATTATTTTTTATTAAACTGTGTTTATAAAGCTCCAACATAATATGCAGCACTGTACATTAAATAGGGTTACATACATTCATATACTATAAACACATTCAGGGTACTGGAAATATGGTAAAAAATATTCTAAGTATTCCAGTATTTTAAATTGTCCTAAAAATTGAATTTTCTAGACATGATGCATAGAGGATTTATATATTCAGTAAGGCAAAGCGGCAAGTGTGACAAATTTGATGAGTTAGCACTGACACATGTTGACAAATGACACGAATTGGCGTAGGAGAAGTCCCACCATTGTTGTCTCCAATCTAAGTAAGGGGGATTTGCTAACAAGGAAAGAGTGCTTGGACATGCAGCATTTTTACTAAGGTAAAAAAGAAGAAATAAATCTGTCAGTACCTGGATGTGTTAAAATGTAATACAATACATGAAGTACAGATATTTTTAAAGTTTTCAAATCTTACTTTAGCATGCAAGTGCAAATCTGCCGTTTTTATTATTAATAATAATTATAATATTTAAAAATAATAATACCATCTGTATAATGGTAATACTTATTAATACCTGTAAAACTGTTATGAAGATACATTTACTGTTAAATAGTGACAACTCTCTGTCCTTGTCTGCCAATTATCCTACTGTGTGACACACATTTGCACAGGCATAATGCACTGTTATCAGAAAACCTGCAATGGGAGATTATAGGCAGAATTTCCTTGAGTATGACTATATAGACAGGAAGTTGCTATAAAGAGGCTTCAAGAGTTTGCCAATGCTGATATTCAACAAATGATTAAAACTAAAATTATTTATGGCAACTATTTATATACAGGTAGTCCCTGGGTTACATATGAGATAGGGACTGTAGGTTTGTTCTTAAGTTGAATTTGTTTGTAAGTCAGAACAGGTACATTATTTTAATAAATGCAATTAGGGCAGATGTTTTTCTCAACATATTATTAGTCAGTGTGGTGTCAGTTACTGTAAAAAATAGTCACTGTGAGTTAATCACAAACAAAGCAAAAAAAACCCCAAACTTTATGGAGTCTAGACATTCATCAACTTCTGGAGCAAGCTGTGCTTTGATATGCAAAAAGAAACAACTGCAGAGTTTGTCTTGGTTATTAAAGAGTTACAAGAGGCTGCAGAAAGAACTCATTCCCCTAAGATCACTCACAACTTCAGTCGTGTTTAGCAAAAGATTTTTTCTGCAAGTCATGCAAACCCCCCCTCCCCCCATGAAGCCTCTATCCTGCACACAGCGAGCAGGGAAGCCCCATTGGTAACTAGAAAGCGTCCGTATGTCGGATGTTCTTAACCCGGGACTACCAGTACTTCATTAGTCATTTAGGGTTTACTAGTGTCTACTTTAATGTTTATTCTAGTCTGCCAACAGGCAACACTCAATAGCTTCAAACTCTCATCAACTTTCTAAACACAACCAGATATTTAAATAATTGGTACAAAAAGGCAGAATTTTTTCTTCTGATTAGTAAGATAAGGCATGGGTTTTAGTTTGCTTTATATATCTCTAAACTTATGTGTGATACATTTGCATATACAAACATAAAAACCACTATCTACATACTAAACACCCAGTTACATTTTGTTATTACCAACCTCGTCCTATTAAACATTCATACCATGTACATGCCTATATCTAATTACTTCTCATCAGATAACTGCATATAACATGGAATATGTTATAAGGCTTAGGAAAAAGATCCATATCAGGTGTCAGTAGTGCAAGGAAATCTTTCCCGTAAAGCCAAAGCAGAACAAATTTGAACTGCAAGTCAAGAGTGTTTAGAAATTCAAGGCAATTGCTGGAGAGATGTATTAATTCAAGAATTAGCCTGAGCTAGAACTTCCATTATAAAGTCAAATATGCCTATGTGCAATGGCTCTTGAGAGGTAAACTTTCACCTCAAAGCAACATGTTAAGAGGCATTGTTTTAGAATCTGCAAGTGACTGGATAGCATTGTGCATGTAACTGAAGAAAAGTAATAATGATCAGACCAGAGAACACTCTGTAGAGGTCAATGAATGTATTACCTGGCACATACCTCAGCAGAAAGCTTGTGTCATTAGGACAGATACATTGATGCAAACTAGGAATGTTCACTTACTGCCTGTCATAAAGGCGATGAAACACTGCAATTGGCTTCTGATTTACAGGATATCTCTAGAATGGTGTTTGAATGGGTTTCTGAGATGTAATCACACCAAAGTAATACAAAAAGTAAATGGATTCTCTTAGGGAAAAAAAATAATTAATTTGCACGGATGCACAATGATATATGGTGAAATATTTTATGTTGTGCCAGAACAAATAGGACAATCCTGTATTATAGGGAAAACAGAAAAAGAAAGGGGAAAACAGCTATATTTATTGTGAAGTACATTATAGTGGGAAAGACAAGAGCTTCATTTGCCAAGCATGTACATTTTATGCCGAGCTGACATCATCTTTGGTGTATAATGATTAAAACTATGTATCTATAATAAATATTATTATTATAAATTGTTATATTATTATATTATTATTATTATATTATTCTTTACTAACACTTCCATCTTTTTTACCTTATCATAACAAAGGACTTTATATTTTATTTACAACAATCATGGATTAAATAGTTTACCTTTTACTTTATCTTTGACAACTAAAACACATCTGCTTCCACTCATCTAATTGTTATTATGAGATAAAACATAAAATAACGAGTGCTTTGGACAATAAGGTACCAACCAGCCTTTATATATCGACATGCAGAACCATGAACAAATGGGCAGTTACCACTATATTTCAACATTTCCTGTGATTCACTAAAATAATGCAAACATACAATACATACATACATACAATATTAGTAATAATAAAGGCTAAAGCAAATATTTAAATATATTCATAAGGAAAAAAAATTGCATACAACTGCCACCATTCTTGCTCAAGGTAAACAGCAGATGCACTCCTATTTGCTGGTGGTGAAATTTAGGAGACCTAAAATAAACTGTCTGAAGGAACTCTCCTATCTCAGGACAGACCTGCATAACAAAACCATACCATATTATTCACTGGCAGCTTTGTTTCACAGTCCGGTCATATTATCAAGTACAGGTAGTCCCCAAGTTAAGAACATCTGACATACGGACGACTCTTCGATATGAGGGCTTCCCTGCTCACTGAGTGCAGGATGGAGGCTTGATGAGGGGAGGGGGGCGGTTCGCATTACCTGCAGAAGAAATCCTGTGGTTGTAACTCTTTAATGAACAAGGCAAACTCTGCAGTTGTTTCTTTTGCATATCAAAGCACAGCTTGCTCCAGACGTTAATGAATGTCTAGGCTCCATTAAGTTTTTTTTTCTTGCTTTGTTTGTGATTAACCCACAGTGAGGATTTTATACAGTAACTGACACCATGCTGCCTAGTAATACGTTCAGACAAACATCTGTCCTAATTGCATTTATTATAATAATGTACCTGTTCCGACCTACATACAAATTCAACTTAGGAACAAACCCACAGTCCCTATCTTGTATGTAACCCAGGGACTAACTGTAATAGTATAAGGTGAAACCACATTATAGAACATATACATTTACAGAGACCTAAACACTTTGCAATTTCCATGTCAAGTCATACTTCTCGAGTACATCTACTTTGGCCCACCTCTAAGTACTACTTCTTAGGTACATTCAGCCATCTCTGTTAATACATTGGAAATGAACAAATAACTATTACATTCAATCTTGTCAGATATCGGTGAAACAAGTGCCCTGTTAGGATAAGATGAATAGAGGGAGTGAATCTCTCTACCAGGGGCATAGACAGTAATTAAAACTTGACAACCTCTAGTTTATTCTAGTTTAAGTTTAAAATAAATGGTTTTAGATTCATTCTAGTATTGAGGATTTTTTTTTTGGAATAATGATAGAAGTCTCAGGCTAGGTGTAAGCACGTAGCAAATGAATTATTTAAACATATTTACAAAGGCAAATACATTACCTTCCAAATGCTGACATTGTTAACTTTCTAGCTCTCAAATCTATATGCCCCTTATGGACTACAACAATTTTTACATTTTCACTATGAGCTTTTCAATTTTGTAAAAGATTTTTCATTACTTAATAGACCAAATTTGCGTATTCATTGCTTTTGGGATAACGTGGCTTTATTTTAGTATTTCTTTAATATTTATAAAAAAAGGAAAAATGATAAAACTAGAAAATAAAAAAGTTATCAGAAAAATACGGCTAGACGGAAAAGAGTAAGAAAAAAGTTAATTAGGGCTAGGCTAAATAAATAGAAGTGTATGTAAGGTCTCTATTTTTTGTAAAGTTTCACTATAGTAGTGGTTATTTAGGTATGCACAGGGACAGGCATGGAAGCAGACGGCCTTCAGTTCTATGTCCCTTGACAATAACAGCCATATTCACATTCCCAGATCATCGTGTGAATATACTGCAGGATAAACAAGAAATGGTTAATATCCCATCTGAATCTCTGAATTATTCTGAATTTTAATTTGATTTAATTTAAAATTAAATTTATTGTGGCCAGCATTATTTTATGGTAGATAATATAATAGTTTCCAAACACTGTTGCTTTTTGTTTTCTAATTGCTCTAAATTTTGAAAAAAATACTGTTCATATTCACTTAGTTGTCTTGCAGCTTCTTTAAAATAATTACATTGTAAAAGATTTGTGAATGTGCATGAAAACCGCCATTATACATTTGCAATAAACTCTCTTGGAACCTCATATAAAGCAGATTTTATTTCTTAATTCACAGTTCAATTCACCATGCACACATTCTCGGATACATTAAGGACGGACTGAAAAAGAGTCAAATAAAGGATGATTAATATTCTCTTGACTGACAATAATGTTTAATATGTCACAGCAAATGTCCGCCACCCATCACTTTTGTGTTTTACAAGCAGGGAGAAAGGTGTCCTCTGCCCCAGAATGGGTGATCTCCGATCTGCATTTCACAAGCAGCATAAATTTCCCTAATTTGGCCAAAGGCAGTCAATTCAAGACCCACAGACAAGATAACTTGCTACATTTTACTTCAACCATAATATATTTGGGACAGATACAACTGCTGAACCACGGTTAAAGCTTATTTATCAGTCAATCATTGCCAACGCTGAACAATATTAAAGGATAAAGAAAAAGAACACCTACTGTGAGCTTCGATTCCTTGCAATAGTTGGGAATTTATGTTTCAATGGCCAAGAATAGAAAATGCCAGTAGTGTATCATGCTGTAAATACATAGTTGTGACATGTACTGGGGAATATTCCAAGTGTAATCTATTCTTTCATATTTATGCTGCATATTTGTTATTTTCAGTACGAGTATAGTACAGGTTCTGCCTACTACACTATGCAGTTTCCATAATGAACATTAGATATATTGAGATAATTATTCTTTAGACAATGTTGGAAACAACAGTACCGGTGACACAAGCAAAGTGTAAATCATTTTGTGTGCTGCATTTTCATGCATAACACTTATGTGTTAAAAGCTGGTAAGTAATGACTTGGATTAGTTATTCAAGACTTTCTCTACTCGGGTATAGATTCTACCAGCAGCACAAGAAATATGGCATACACATTTTATATATACAGAAAAATATGGAATTGCTTGTAATCCATGGTTTTCTCATACATAGAGATATCTCATTCCTAAGACTTAAATCATGAAATTGGAATGACACTATTACACCAGCTTCCTCCTTAAATCAGTCAAGAGTTATAGTTTAGAATTGTGTAGAAAAGGCATTCACACTATTCCCAAGTCCGCCATGCTAAAGATATATACCATTTCTGATGTGGTCCACCACAACTTGGGCAATGTGTATACAAAAATGATTCCAGAGATCTTAGTATCTCAACTTCAACATTTTTCCATATATTGAACATATGGTCTGTACTTTTTCAAAGATTGTAAAGATGACTGAAGCTTTAGCTGTCATACATAGGTGGATATATTAAAAAAAATTAAAAAACAAAGTGTCACCAAGAGGTAGAGCTAATTGACAAATGGGTCATGCAAAAAGTATTTTATAAAAAAAAATGTGTAAAAGAAGGCGGGCGGGGGTGGGGGGGGGGGGGGGGGGTCAGGATACAGTGGGCAGGTTTTAAAAACTATTTATTGATAGGGCCTTAGAAATAATTTTTTTTAGGCCAAATTAGGGCGGCACAAATTCGCCATTTTGTCTAATGCAGCTGTTCTCTACCTTTTTAACATGGAGGAACCCTTGCAATATCATTCAAATCCTTGGGAATCCCTGCTTTAATAATTACTATAACCAGAGCTCACAATACATTATTTGGTGGGGAGTGGGAAGAATGCCATTAATGGTAATCAGAGGAAGGCCTCGCACATTTTTGGCCAGTGGTAAGAATGCCACCATTACAGATAGCCAAAACGATCATTGATGTCAAGGATAGCTTACCTGAAACATCCAAATTGGTCATAGCCTAAGCAACCCTTAGCAATCTCTGGAGAAAGTCTGGTTGAGAAACACTGGCCCAACGGGATCAGAATAAGGTGAAAAAATCTTGCTCCTGTCACCTTCTTCCTTTTCGTAAGACCATTCCTCTAAAGACTCTTGTCTTCATTGTCTGACTGGTTGAAGCTTTCTGATGTCAAAATTTACAATGTATTTTCTGCAATTCTGTACTGAACATGGTGATAAGAGGGGCCTTTCACATCCTGTGAGTGTTGGTGATCACAGAAGGCTGTAGGGCAATAAAGGTATAAGCTAACTTTTGCGTGTATTCCTATCTCTCTATAGAAAACAAGCATTTACCCAGAGGTATTTTAAGGCTAAATTTTACACTAACCCAGAGATCAGTTTATATTTAAATTATTTTTAAAGCAATCAAATAACACAAAGTCTAGTCTGTTAGCTAAGCTTGCTATATTTTATATATGAGCTCGCATTTACTTTTTCCTAGAGCTGTGTTAATCATAGATATTGAAATGAATGTAAATTATTTTGTTGCATCAATACAAAAACATTGATGGTTGTAACAGAAGTAGTCAGGAGAAAAAAAATCTTTCAGAATGGAAAATATTGACAGATTTCCCAAAGTACTTCTCTGGTCTAAAAGAGATAAGCTAAAGTTATTCTTCACTGCCTGTGGCAAACTCTCTCAATGAGTGCTCTGGGGATAAAGGATCTTCCACTGGTCTATCATTCAGAAACAATCACATTTCTAAAGCCAGACTTAGTAAACAGCCATCAGTGTCCACTGAACCCAAAGGTAGGTTTTAAACAGCATAACCTTTGAATTAATTTTAAAATATATATATTTTATTTAGCACGTAATAAATGAAGTTTTATAGCATGCCTCTTTTCAGACTTAACCCCACTTTAAGGTATTTGTATTTAAATTGCCACAATATTAAACTGCTTTCAAATAATTATTTTTTAGCTAATTAAGAATTCTTGGTAATGCCAAGTATTATACCGATGATGTATAATGGTGACAGACAAATGGGCTATATTTCCCTATGGACACTCCCTTGCCAATCTCCGGTTCCTTGCTACCAGTTATGTCATGTATACCACATATTAACACAAACAGTTATCTTTTGCTGTATGATATTATTATTATTTACTTTGCCAACAAAATGATTCGTTTTATTTTTCAGTAAAATCTCTTTAATACGAGTTTTAGAATAATCACTACCACTTTCAGATATAAATTGTCCTTTTGGTATTGCTTGCTGTTTTTTTCCGCAAACAAGAAAAAGCACACAAGGCATGACAAAGAATGATAGGCAATAGTGTTATATAATATGATTGACCAGTGTTAGAGAGATGTCTAAAATGTCAGAATATCAGAATCAACGTACGCAGCTGATTGAGTCTGTAAGCCTTAGGAATGAACTTCGGTTCTGTTAACTGTATAATTGAACACATATTGTTATATCAACTTCTTAAGTGCAAGACATACCTGTTATTATTGCCAGTAATATTGTGAATATTTATCTGATATCTATATCTGTGCTCGCTCTAACTGCTATTACCTTCATTGTTATCAGCTATATCCAAGGACTACAGAATCACCCTCCTAGTACAGCAGAGTGTGGAGTCCCATTGTCCTTTCCTGTTACAGCGATCATATTACATTGGGCCTGAGTTATTAAATTTCTCCAAAACTGGAGACGAGAGACTGTCATAGGTGAACCAGGTTTGCTGGATAACCAAGGTTCTCCCATGCTAGTCTATCTTCTCCAGTCTTAGCTTCAATAATGCTGGCCCATTGTCTCCAATTATATGCATTATACTTACCAGTAGTGATAGATAAAATTGCTAGATCGCAAATATGGTAACAAGCAAGCATGTAAAATTCACAACAAACCAAAGATACAACAAACTCAGGTGTCATTTCTGTTCACTAGTACTGCCTTTGATCTTCACACCTACCAGTGAGTCTGATGCCGCTTTTGTGGCTCCCACCCAACCACCAAATTATCCACTTACCCAACACCTTCATGTCCCTTCGAGCCTGCAGCTTCTGAATAGTTGAAAGCCAAAGATCCTAGCAGTGCCTACACTGAGGGAAGAGTGTAATAATAAGGCCAGGTCCAGCATTCACCAAATAATCAAATGTATTCTGACCTTGGCTGTTACTTTGATTTCCATTAGATGTTTTCTGCTTAATTAGGAATACCAGATAATGCTTACTTGGTCAGTGATAAATGTTTCTACAGAGAAGCAAAAGAAGAGGGATCAGTTAGGTATTATTACATGTGAAAGGTTGTTAGTCAGCTGCCCGAGGCATTAACTGAAATCATTTTCTGCTCATCCCAGGGGCAAACCACAATGAATAAATAGTTTATATGGGATGCACAGTATATACCTCAAGAAACAATGATGACTTTATTTTACACCCATCAGCAAGATATAGAAAACCATATAGATTTTAACAAAGAAAGGCAGAATTACAGGAATTACAGAATTACATTATCTCCAGATACCACACTCATTTATATCATACAGAGTTCAATGTGGTCCATTATTATATAATCTGTAAAAAGATCTGAAAGAAAACAAATAGAAATAATTCTTTTATAGAACATTACTTATGATACATAAAATAATTCTCAAAGTAAAAATAGGAAAACAAACAAACACATTCACATGTTTATTGCCTGTGCTGGTATCAGTAGCAGATACTGTATCCGTATAAAACATGTAAACTAAGAGTTTACACTTTTAAAAGTTCTCTTACAAAACATATGCAGAGTAAGATTTTCCAGTTTGTATTTCTGTTTTTGTTTGTGCAGCCATACCCTTGCTTTTTAACTCCCTAATGGCCAATGTGCTTGCATGAGTAAATAGAAAGTTTGTAGGATTCTTTGAATGGTCACTCTCCCCAACCTGTAGTACCTTCCACTTTAGCTAAAAAAAAGAATGAGTCTGCTTTGTCTAATCTGTTCCTGCAACAGTTCAGGGATGCTCAGTGGTGTTACAATCAGGTGTGGGCTCAGATGCAAAAATTGCTTGATCAGCACCCAATGCCCCTGATTCATCAAGCAGAATCGGATTATCGGTCGCGCATTCGTATTAGCGATCCGGAATCGTACGCGGTCGCGCTATTCAGCAACGGAAAAAGCTCGCGCACGCGTAGTTGTCTAATGCAGAGAATACTTTATATACAGGGATCTATCCCTTGAGATCTGTGCAAGGGAGCTTACTTGGTGCTTTCTCACATGTCACTTGATCATGTGATATATCACATCCTAAGGATATGTATAAATATCAATGCACCTTGTGCTGGCTCCACATTGTGACATTAGCAATCTGTTCAACAAAACTCTAAATACACAGTGAGGCAGTATAGAAAGCTTGCCTGGACTCCTGGTAGTCCAGGCTCAGTCATACCTGAAACTATTCAAATCCTAGTTCCTTTTTCACCGCTGCTTACTTTGTGACTCACTCTTCTATACGGAATCCCTTTTTTATTTTCTCCTTTATCGTGCCCAATCACTGTCTCAAAGTTTTTTGTTTGTGCAGATGGATTTTGTATTTCTATATATTACAAAATACAAAACTTACTTAACGCAGGTTGAATGCAGATCAAAAAGAGCTCAGCTGTCAATAGATTTCAATTTCTCAGAAGTGTCTTCAACCAGTGACACAACCCCAAAACAAGCCAATACACTGCTAGTGGTAAGAATGCAAGACCAGTGATAGATAAATGGCAGAGGAAATACAACCGTAAGGGCTATTAGGTGTGAAGCACACTATTTTTACAATAATGATAACCTTTAAAAAACTCACATATAATTAACTTTGCTTAGTTAGTATCCTCATTTTTACTAACATTATGCACGAATAGAGGGTTATTGTGAGCACTACTGCTCCGGTTCATTGCTTTGGAACCAACGCTGAACTGCCCAAAGTCCAGAATACAACTGAAAATGTTCAAATGAGATACAGTTGCATTGTGGTTTTTCAAATGCTCCATGCAGTGTCTTGGGTGCTGCTGAACTGTTTCCTTATACTTGAACAGAAAGGCTTTTCAACCTCATTTATAAGTAGATGCAAGAAAATTATGTGTTTTGAAGGATAGCAGATAACCCATGATCCTTTGCAACATGTAGCAAGAGACCCACGTCCACTTATTAGATTGCTGCCACAAGCTCTCGTGAATGCACGTCAATAGCCTCTGGTTAAAATTGAGCACCATTGATTTGGTTATCAGTGCGATTGTCATGCACCAATCTAAGCTTCAGTCCTTGCCATCTATTAAGTATTAGCTTAGTCATATAAACTATAATGAATTGCTATTTATCCAAAACTCTGATGTGCAGGAACCTGGCAGGGGAAACCTGAATATGACAAAATACTATGTCATTTTTTTGTGAATAATCACTTTAGCACTGAACCTCTCTTTTTCTTTCAAAGTGTGGCCATAGTTATACTCTAGTTACATTATTTCAGTCTAATCATGGCAGTATTGTACTTGCACTTTCACTTTTAATTATTATAAAGCTGCTTTTACCACTAGGTGGAAGTCACACTCCAGAAAGGTTATCCTCTCCTGTAAAACCTACAATTTAATAGATATTATGACAGAATGTTTATACTAGTGAGGTATTCCATAAACTAATTCCTCAACATTATCATACAAACATTTATTGGAAACATATACAGTTTGTGCATGAATAGTATTACTATATTAGGGAAGATATTAATAGGTATTATCAGGACATCTGTAGAGAAAGTTATTTACATTTTAGCACTATACAGTTACAAATAAATCACATCTAGTCTGACCACACATATGCCATTTTTATTTCATGTATACCTATAGACTGATATACACTGTCAAATACCTGTAGTGTTTGCATTACTTGTGCAAGTATGGTGATTTTAAATGAAACTTCATTAAACTGAAGACCTCATAATATGTAGACATTGCTTACTGTTATCTATCATTTCTAATAGTCACCAATCAAAGAATAAAGCAGCATTGCTCAGCCAGTGTACTTCAGGGGACAGGTTCAAGGTACTTTTGCATTAAAAGTGTTATGGAACCTTTCATCAGAGTATCAGTATGTAAAGTTCTGGATGCTGGTGCTTCTGGCTTTTTTAATAACCTAACTTAAGCAGTGATATGACATCGTAATGTATGTAAATAAAGATTTAAATGGAAAAATGGAAATTCTGAGAGCAGATCTCTAGCCCTGCTATGTAAACCTGCTATACTTTTAGATTGAAAAATGATACCCAAAGTTAATTACTGAATATACTTTTTAAAAAGGTACATTTTGTTTTACTGGAAAATGAGTTGACCCATGTACTAACCTAGGGCACAAAATGTGGCTGTAACTACTAATATTCAAAACAGTATTCAATAGAAATTCCAGTACAAAAATAATGCGAATAACTACATCTATGGTATGTTATTTTAAAATTAGGTTCAGTATGTATATCTCCCCCACCCGCCTCCTTTTTTTTACAGGTTAAAATTGTTGTTTGTACTTTTGATTTAGTTATTATGTGTAACTTGGTCTTGATCTTTTGTGCATTATTGTTGGCCAGGAGTAGATGGCGCTGTGTCATCATGTAAAATATGTAACATACTTGTGTTTCCAACAGAAAGTGTTTGTTACACACTTTTCCTCAGAACACAGCATTATCTACTCGTGTTACCCAAATATAAACCAATATTTTTTTTTTAATGCCAATTTGAGAGTAAAAGAATCTTGACTGATATTCAAGGTACATACACTCGGTTTACGGTTTATATACAGCACAGAAATGTGAATAGCTCATTCTAAAAGGCTAATATTTTTAATTCAAATAATAACACTAAAATCACGTCCTGCAGATCAATGTTCATTAATCACGTCTGTGGCCACCAGAAAGATTTAAAATGTCTCACAGCCCTGTAATTAAAGTGCTCAAGAGCAGTTAATTCAATCACATTCATAGGAAAACAATTGTGTATGAATATAGAAAAAAGGAATGTCTCCAGAGCACTCTAATTATAGCAATGAAGTCCCTTCACCCCTAAATGTTTTAATGACTACGTGAGTGATTAATGAGCCCTGATTGGAACTGTATTTAAATTCTGTCTGCTCTTAAATATTCCAATTTTGCTCTTGTAGAACAGCTGTGTTCAACACGTTATCATGGAAGTCTGCATTTTTTATTCCCTGGCAAATCACAATTGACTGGTATATAGGGAATCCTTATGCATACAGTACGAGCTAATGACATCTCATGACAATGCCAGGTGCATTTCATACATATGATTTACTATTCTTGATGAAAAGACAACCTTATCATTCATGCTGCAGGCATGAGACTAATTATTTACTTGCCTTATCAGAGGGACTATAATGAAACCAGACAGTGGTAACCTTTGCACACAAAGACAACCTTTTTTTTTTTACTTTTCCACCGCTAATGGAGGTTTGGCCCCTTAAATAGGTCAGGAAACGGAGGATTTTTTTTTTTTATTTTTTTTTTGCTTTTCAGTAACACATATATTGTTTTGACACACTAATTTTGACTTAAATGTAAAAAGAATCTTTTTGTTTTCATTTCAAGTAATAGGCGGAGGTGTGTGTAGCAGCAATCTGTTTTTTAATTTGCAAAAACTCTGCACTCTATAATTTAGAGAAGCCTTTCTCAATCTTCCAACTCCCTTAAAAATAATGTTTAGATCTCGGTGAACCCCTGATAAATTAAATTCATTTGAAAAAATCCCCTCATATTGATCGTCAGTGTGTTCCTTTTACTATGATAATCTAAATTCAATGTTTAGAGACAGGTAAAAAGATCATTGGGGTCATGCTTGTGCCCTGTCAAGTGGTGTTAGAGCCCACACTATGCAGGCACCATCAGATGTGAGGAAAGTCAGCCACAACTTTACTAACTTATGGAAACTTCTAGAGGAACCCAAAGGTTCAACAGAACCCTAGTTAAGATTGAAGGATTAGGGGAGGGTACAAATACCTATTTTCTTTATGAAGGGTTTTACTATTTAACATTTTAAAAAAATCACAACTGGTAGAGTAGGTATAGTTATAATTTAGAATTTAAGTTAAATTAAATTTAAAAGTCAACTTTAACTTTAAAATGTTTTTCATACTTTCAAAGAGGACTTAAACAGAACAAATGAAACAATTTTAAAGTGCAGATTATTGATAATCCTAAAGACAAAACTTGGGATAAGCAAGTATTGTTTAAATACAAGAGGTGTGTGTATTTTTTTATTGAATTCTGGTGTACCTTGTGTACTTCTTCCAGATCTATACACTATTCCAGAACAAAACATTGACTCCTTGCAGGAGCTTCCTGTAATAAAGATCAATCACTGCTGCATTCCTCCATCTAGAGAGTAACGTGTCCTTTAAAGTAAATCAAGCTTCTGCCAATTTAGCGTAATTAATGTACAGTAATTAAAAAAACTCACTGCTATCATAAAAAAATGATATCATTATTTTATCAATGTGGTGGTATGAAAGTGGTTATCAGAAAAACATTGCAGAAAATTCAAGGGACAATCTTTTATCTTACCGCCATTTACTGATTAAGGGTACTGACTTGTCATCAGTACTGATGAGAAAACATTTATTTGTTATGGTGGCAACAAAGTAGAGAAGGTTTTTTTGTTTTTAACCAGAAATTCAAATAATCCTTAGTATTATAAACCTAAATTATAATTCACTCAAAATATACCATATATTCACTTTTAAATATCTTGTAAGGTTTATAGCTGGAGTATCCATCTGAGAATGTTCATTTGTATGGATTTTATGTTGAGCATACTGCACACATACTGCACACACTAAACAGATTCTTCTCATCCAAAAAACATATGATTATTTAATATTTAATAATATTTAATATTTATATCCTGGGGCATTGTTTGGTTTTCTTACTTGCCTAAAATGTTACATTATAAAGGATAAGGAAACTGGATCTGCATGTACTGTTTCAGTATTGTAAAAAAAAAATTTTATGAGCATGGCTATTAATTAACCATTGCTTATTACATTTTAAATTTTAATCTGTTACTGTAAGAAAGCTGGAAAGTTGCTGCAGGTATGAAATGCATGCCTGAAGGAGTCCCCCAAACCTTGCTATCACAGAAGAATATCAGGCCATTACGACATGCATAACCTTGGTACATCCTGGTTGGTTGGGGGCCAAAAAATATATAGAGGCAGGGTAAAGTTAAAAGGTTTGACCCAATTTAGCTTTTACCAAAATACATTATTAATTCATTCTGGGAAAAATATTGCAATTTGGTTGGGAAAATTGTTGAATGCATAGGTCATTGAAATTATGTTAGTATTTTAGATGTTAAAACGCAGTAAATAAAGAAATGAATATAGAAGTTAGCAGATTCACAGAATGAATGCTATACCTATTTTGTTACAAGATCAGCGAAGTGCAAATGTTTGAAAATCTGTATTACTGTGAGCTGTTAACGTTTCAATTAACTATACCAACTTAGCTGAACTATGAGACACATCTTTGTGCCCAAATACTTGAGAAATTTTGGTGGATCAGTTAACTGGAGAGTTATAAACAATAATTTGGTGGTTTCATTCTGTGACTTTTATCAAAACATAGAATATCTGTAATGAATGAAGTAACTCTTTAATAGTTTGCTGGTAAATGCTTGCATGGGCATTGGGTTGTGAGTAAAACAATAAGAACCTACAGAAAATTGTGGTAGAAGGTACTAGATTGTCCCTATAACCATGGATTTGCTGTGGCAGTTCCTTGCACTTCGGGTGCTGTGCCAGCTCCTTGCATAGTTTTCTGCTCTGGGCAATGTCGTCCTATTTAGTTATTGCTTCATGCCTGGGAGCTAGAGATGATTCTCTCAATAGCAGAAAAATGGGAACATCCATGCTTGTTTCATTGTTTTCCTAACAGATTCCATATTTCACAAATTTCATAATTTGAAAGTTAACAGAGACTTTTACAATCACAAAAATACAGCACAAAGGCCCAGAGGTAAGTGCTCTGGCCTTTGCAGCACTAGGTCCCACGTTCGAATCTCAGCCAGGACACTATAAGCATGGAGTTTGCAGGTTTTGCCCATGTCTGCGTGGGTTTCCTCTGGGTACTCTTGTTTCCTACTACATCCCAAAAACATGCAGTTAGGTTAGCTGACTCCCCTGAAAAAATTGACCTTAGACTGTATTAAAGACATATGACTGAGGTAGGGATATTAGAATTGAGCTTTGGTAAAAAAAATACAGATTTGCTTATTAAATTCCCTGCCTTATGTCACCTACGTTTTTTAAGATATGGACTATACATTTATTTATGATATGTGTAAAGTTAAAATTTAAATGTAAGTAATAAAAAGAGGAGAAAATAGATTGAGCAGAGGGATGACCTAATCAGTCTTAAGCTGATCCTTTTTATCCAGTCATCAGGATGAGGTATACTTTGACCAATGTTCTAAACCAAGCTATACACCTGCTACAGGGGAAGATGAAGACCTGGCTGTTTCGTCAAGCAACGGTGTCTGGATTACAATACTAACTGCACAGAACTACAATTCTCTACCAGGTAAACAGTTCCCATTTTTTAAATGTATTTCAAATTTGCATTTAGCGGCTTGCCTGGAGTTTATCGCTAAAGTTATATAAAGGTAGGATATAGAAACATTGAAAATGTAATTCAAGTAGACAAGCATGGTTTGTCTGTAATACTAAACCAGTAAACATGAATTTTTTTACATGTACAAAGTAAATGTAGCACTCCTGGGGCCTGATGCACAAATCCACAGCGTTAATGCTTAAATAAGCAATGTTGGACATCAAGTCCTTAACCCTTGTCTTCTTTTCATACAACTATAATAGCTACCTGCAGTACTCACCAAATGCAAATATCCTAAACAACAGCGGTAATGCTTGTTTTTTTCTTCTTTTATGCAGTGAGGACTTTTATTTTTTCTGAGTCTGGGCAAGCTATGTGTTCTATTAAAGCTTTCGAATGAATGAATAGAAAGTTTTCCCTTTCCCTGTTTGTCTTACCCTAAGTGTTCAGAACGGGAATCAATACTTTATTGACATATTCCAGCGCCATACTGTAGGCGGCAGGTGACCTGTGTTCTTTGTTCTTGTCATTACAATTTTGTGCGCCAGAACACCAGTGTTTAAATATCTAGGTTACTTGCTTTGCATTAACTCTCTGTGTGTGGCCACTTACACACATTACAAAATGTATTTTGCTTCGATTAAATTTTTTCAAATTTTTTTTGCAGCAAACAAAATATAGCTCCAGATCTTTAAAACAAATATTTATAAATTAGTAGTTATAACATTACAAATTTATCACCAATTATTCACCGATCAAAGAAAAATTAGCTTGGCTGCGCAGAAAAGGAAGACCTCCTAGCTTGACTTCTTTAATCTATTTATAAACCAATGCAAAGTCACAATCTGCCCCACCTAACCTAAACAGATTGGTATTACACACTGACTGCCTGTGAACACCCTGGAAACGATAGGCAAACTTGGCAAAAATAAATATGAATGTAGTGCATCTTTGCAGTATGCAGACTATTCCCAATCCTTTGTATCTTAAAAAAAACTTTTTGTAGTGAACCACCTTTCTTGCACTGTGTTGTCAGCCCTGTCTGAGTGCCTACTGAACTCTGTCACCCCCATAAAATAAGTATAAAGGTGTTCCGTAGTAGTTTATGCTGTGTGTTCTTGGGATGCCTGTGCAGCAAAGGCAGATTTGTCAGGTCAGTACAGATACTGGCCTCCTAGAAGATAGATAGCAATATATAATATTCTTATACAATTCATATTGTAAATTGAAATGTATTTATTACTCGATTATCCTTTTTAAAGAAACAATGCATGGGAAATGTATATATTTTTGAAAAATGTGTACTTCATCTTTCTATTTTTGCCCAGATGTACAATTTAAAGAAATTGATGTATTCATCTCTCTATGACTATATACACTTTTGCTAACATATAGAAGCTTATGTATGTGATAGTGGCTGTAGTTACTAAACAAATCTGGAGACACTGATACCTCACCTAAACAGAGCTTAGATAATAGTGTCTCTGGAACAGACTTCCACCCAACATTTGTGTAATCACCATACTTGTAATCATGTATGGAGAGGTATGTGACCTGCTCTGCTCTGACCACGTCATTACTGGGGAATTAGCAGCTCAATACTCGGGAATAAGTCCTCTGATAAGTATAAGGAGGTAGAGTGATGTCCTTCCCAGGTATTGAAAAACTCTTCATCTAATCATTCTGTTCTCTCTCCTCATCTTCTCACCACATCTGATTAGCCACTAGTACCACCTTTCCCTCTTTTTTTTATTAAAACTCTACTCTACAGAACATATCAATGGGCTAGTGCCAAGTCAACTTGGATACCTACACATTAGATTGAAAAAATATCTTTAATACTTTGAATAACATGCTCTCCAGGACTCCCTCAGTCATCTAGGTGTAATGTAATGTTACAGTTAGACTGTTCAAGGAGTTATTAATGAAGTGTATGTGTTAGGGGGGGCGGTGGACAGGTCGTGGAAGTGTAATGTCTGGAGGCAGCTGAAGAATAGGGGAACTAATTCTTTTATTTCTCATTAGCATCTCTCACCTATATGTATGGTTTGTCCATTGGCATCAACAGTTTCCAGCAAGCTCAGGTAGGACAATAACAATCTCTAAAAATACCAGTATACAAACACAATAGTGTGCCTACAAATAATCCTTTACCTTTCGGTTACTGTCCCCAGAAAATGCTATAATGTTACTTGTCTTAACTTAATAAAAATATAAATTTATGCAAAAAAGAACATTCCAAGGAAGATGCCGACTTTTCCCACATATTTAAATTAGCAAACATTAGATCAACGTTCAGGTTATACTAAACAAGAAAAATGTGCCTTTTCAATCATTTATTTAACACAACTATCAACAGATGTAATGCTATACTGGGAATTAGTATGTACACCCTTTGCCTTACAAATTGACATTGAAGCCTTTGGTAGAAATAGCTTTTTTTATGTTTGGGCTATATTTTATGTTTTGCTTAATTGCTCACCATTCTCTCATGGGATTGTCTCAAACGTTATGACCACACCTCTATTCAAAACTATTTAGGTTGCAGGTTGTTTGTAAGTTTTCTTACAGGATCTGTCTATTTGAAATATCCAATCAGCATTTCTAGGGGATCAAGGGTATGACCAGGCCAGTCCAATAATGCTAATTTCTTATTTTGGAGTCATTCTTTTGTGGATTTCTAAAGCTCAGTGCGGAAGTGCATGATGCAGTGGTGGATGTAGCCATCATTGGGCCCCTGTGCAGAAATGACATGTGCAGTTTGCTTTAGTGTGCTTTGGATCATTATGTGTTAAAAAGATCCATTTGCACTTTACCTTTTTATATATATATAGAGGATGCACACAATGGATTAGCAATAAAAACTGTCTAACTTGTACATCCCCCTTCTATTGTGTACTGTGCTCCTCCACCTCATTGATTGTAAGCTCTTTTGAGCAGGGTCCTCCTGTATTATTATTTGCACTTGACAATTATTAATTATTTCATTTTCATCCCCTATATATTGTACAGCAATTCTCCGTAATATTTCAGAGCTTTATAAAAAAGTATTAGAAAAAATAATGCATAACTAAAACTCAGCTCTGTTTTTACATTTCAGACAGAATTCATTTAAAATGTATTTTCTTATATGTCAGGGAAAACAAATGGTTTTTACAACGGTTAAAAAAAAAAAAGACTAAAAACTATACTGAACACAAATTATAGCTGACTACAGATGCAATTTATTAGATTAATGATGGTTCCCAAATGACTTTGCAAGCAAGCAAAGCTAATAACATTGAACTGCCTCTTATCTCAATACGTTTATTGAAAGCTGTGTGTCCCTGGTTTGAGTAGAATTGAAGCAATAAAAAAACTTTTAAGGAACTGTAACAATAAAGCTAAAACAAGACATCACTCAAAAAGGTAGAAGACATTCAAAATTTTATCATATAAAACAGAAATCAAAGTATGGATTTTCTGAACGGAAGTATTTGCATATGGCTAGGCATTCCTCCCCACCCTCTACTAAGTACCAGTTTATGCCCTGATAATTGTTTGTTTAGGGCTAGTACACATTATTATTATTATTACTATGCAGTATTTATATAGCGCCACATATGCAGCGCTTTACAAAGTCCATAGTCATGTCACTAGCTGTCCCTCAAAGGAGCTCACAATCGTATAGCACCGATCCTGTACATACAGAGAACGACACGATCGTTCAAAGAGATTGTACACACGTATATATACACACAGTATATATGAATATATATATATATATATCAACGATCCGCCGGTCCGGTCGTTCATTTCCAACGACTATCCTCGTTCGTCGGCGTCGTTGGTTACTTTTTTTACAAACGATTTTTGGCCAATTGGTCGTTCGTCGTTTGTTCGTCGTTCATTTCCAACGATAAAAATTGGACGTGTGTACGCAGCTTTAGACCCGAAGTGAAACTAAATGGCCCACATGCCCAGTAGGAAGTGGTCCTGGCGGGGATGATTTCCACACATAGGCTGTGTGGCACTGGGTGAAATAACACAGTAAATATCCGTAGAACAGAAAGAAAGCTATATACAGACAGACATTTTCAGAAGCAGACCAGCATTTGGAGTTCTTTTTGGAGTTCTCTGTCTATGACAGATATATTTTTAGTTTATAAATGTATTTTGTTAGGAATATTTTGCTTGCTGCATCTGTAAAAACCGGAATATGCTTATGTTTTCTGCTTACGCTTTTGGATTCTTTGCATAAAAAGACTAAATCTGAATCGTATGACTATACTCAACCCAACATACAAATGAAAAGAGTCTATTGAATAAATCAGGAATGTCAAAAAAACATTATTACCTTATTTAATAAGTCTTAGTCTATTTATTCATACACAAGGATGGCACAACAGAAATACCAATTTTAAGTTTAGGTTGTGATGTGGAAAGTAAAGATGTATTATAACAATGCCATCTCTAATGGGTTGTGCTTTCAATATTAGTAACTTGGTAACTGAAATAAACAAGGGTACAATGAGGCTTAATGAAATTTTAAAAGATGCCTTTATGCAATGCTTTGCCAAATTTGCCAGCATGACAGAAAGATGCCATGAAGATGGCTACTGATGAAATTTGAATGAATATGTGCATTTATAATCAAAATTATATAATCTATATCCCAATAATTAAAACAAAAAGTCTCACTTTGTTTTGCCACTTAGGGAACAGAAGCAATAGCACAAATAATACATGGGGGAACAGCAAGAGATGCACATGTTCGGTCCTCCTTTGGCAAAACATGGTGTAGAACTCATCCCCTCAATTACAACAACTTGGAGCTGGCAAACTCTGCATGCACTATCTCTGCTTGGTACCAGGGAAGAAAACACTAACTGGCTGCATTCAGAGTCTCCAGTAAAAGACATAGACAGTGTCTCCTCCCCTGGATCCAAGCTTCACGCTAATTACACCAAATTTCACCAGCTCACTCTTCCAAACTATATCAAATCATTCCCATCCAATTCATACTGCACAGATCACAGTAGCTTTCTACCATCTACCCTATACCAGGTATAACAAACCCCACCAAGCTTTCCCTCCATTCACCTTATAACCTCAGGCAAGACACTAACTCCCCTGGCCCATATTACCTTTTTCCCCACATCATTACGATGTGCCTTAATCCTCACTTTCCTTTCATGCACAATGCCCCCAATCCTTACTCCCCATCGGCAGCTTTTGTCCCCAGCACTACACTCTGCTTCCCTCCACAGGCATATATTTGCTAGTATAAATATAAAACAGTACAGATGTTTGGCTTTGCACCAACTTTACCTTCTATAAACCCAATTAACAAGCAATCTACATAAATTTTAAAGGAGCCAACATGACATAAATGAAAGCAATGAAGATTGATGTAAATGTGTCAACTTTCCCAACCTAATATCCACATTCCATAATATAGTATCTCTTTTTAAAAATCTGTGTATATTTATCACTCGGTCTTAATTAACCATGGGTATTAGATTCCAAACAGGACTGTACATCCTAATGTTGCAAATTACTGAGTATCAGTTTTAAATTTCCCTTGTGGTCATTTATTTCAGTAAAACTGTAAGCAAAGATAACCTGACAACCAATCACTCTTTAACTTACTTTAGTTAGAGAGATAAAAAATGCATTTTGGCAATTTGTTGAAATTGACTTGATTAAATAAGTCTCTTATTTTATTTTTATGAATTTTTCTAAAGTATTTTATATATAAAAAGATCAATAGACTGTTTATAGCTAAAATCACACAAAGTAAAGCTGAGTGACCATGGTCAATGTTTTATGACTTTTATTGTTCTACATGTCTTGGAACAAAGTTTATAACTTTACCATTGAAGAAAAAGCACCTCCTTGGCACTCTAACATAACTCCTCCATGGCAATTATTCCTAAGATACGCTTCCTGTAAGTATAACATCTATCCAGCATCGGAATCCTTTAAAAGCGTATTTTATTCCTTCTTTGTTAACTTATTGCCCGCCATCACACGCTGTGCTTTCTATACTTGTATTTCTACTTACTCAAAAGGCTCGCTGGGATCTGTTCTCTGTAGCTCTGGAGGAATTGGGATTCGTTTATAGTACATCTCCCAGTCAAAGGCTCCTCTCATGGCATCACCTGCTTGGGCTTCATATCCAAAGTGATTGTGGTCGATGACATCTATCATGGGACACACAATTGTTTTGTGGTTCAGAGCAATCTGATCTGAAAAATGAAAGCAGAGAATACAGGAAGATATGTTTAGTCCACTCATTCATCATATTATTGAAACTTGACTGCGGCGGATCTCTTAGGAATGAAAAGATTGTCTTTTTTTCCCTGAACTACTGAGGCTCCCCCAAAGCATTTTACTTTTTAAAGCAGATTTGAACTGCTATCTAATGCCAGGCTTCATGCAGCTGGACAGTGATTAAAGACAATTATAGTTTTTTTAGGGGAGCAGTGTCCCAGGGAGAGCAGCAGAAGCCCAGCCACTTATATCTCTGTCATTCAGCTGCAGCAAGCTGTCCTCAATCTGTCACTTGAAGAGACAAGCAATGCTGTCTAAAATACTCTCAAAACAGCTTGTGAAGGATGCTGTGCTTTGGAATTATCTTTCCAGGTTTGTGCAGAAGTGTTATTTCTTGTAAACATGTTAAGCATTAGAATGCGCGTACACATTTCACATACTGATAATAATTTCTCCCTTGCTTTCTTAACGTGCCAAAAATATTTGATATTACCTAAAATACCTGCTGCTGTTTACGGTACGTAAATAGTAATAAATCAGATTACATAAATTATAATATGATTATACGATCAGTGTAAAATCTTTAAATGTACCAACAACTGTGTAGTGTGAGGGCCTAACAAAAATATTACAATTTTTATATGGTAAATTGGTCTTTATACTGCATACTATTTAAGTAAATCCTAAGGATTGTACAGGAGATTGTTAAAACAATTTTTTGTAGTTTGTAAACGCAATCTATGTATTAAATACACATTCTGTAAGAATTGTAATATATGGGCAAATTTCTTTCCTAAATAGATCTACCTAGTCTCATGGGGATCTCCTGTAGCAGACAACGAGCTGGTGTAGTGCAATAAGAAATTTATGCATATCCTATTAGATCATACTGGATGTACAAATGTACATTGCTCTCTACGTTTAGCCAATATATCTATAGACACAAACATATGCGACCAGATAATCTGTATAAAACTAGCAAGAATTTTCTTCTAGTCTAATACAGAAATTAGGAATTCTTGTTTAGGAATTCATAGATTATTAGGAATGTTCTAAAGCCATCTGGATTGAGGTTCTAAAACCTAAAAGGAGATGAGATTTTTTGTCATATTTCTATATTATAAACTGTACAAAAATACCTATAAAATAGTGTGAAAAAAGCAAAAACAGTAAGAATTGTCTACAACAATTAATCAGACTTGAATAGGATTTCTTTAAAGGAATGGTGATTTTTGTATTAGGATGTCCTACATAATGAGCGTTAAATCAAATCCTAAAAACACAAATTTTTGGTAGTACAACAGCAATACAGTGTAAAAAAACATAAGTCTCCCCAGTTTCTTTAAGGTATCTTCTAGTCTTTTTTTCAAGTCAGAGGTATATACTTTAATTACACCTGTCTTAAAAAGAGCCCAGTGCCTTGTGTGAATAGAGGTTTTTATGTACTTACTGCTTTTGTACTAAAATAATAAACTATATATACCTAAATATAAACCAATCTGCATATAAACTAATGTGCTTGACTATAAATCTAGGCCACAAAATGTATCCGTCACTGCTAACATTCAAAAGAGTAATTAAATATATAAAGAATGGAAATGACAATAATGAACATGAATATATACATTAATTGTTGCTGTTGGTGCTTTTAAAACAAGTATTTGACAGGGAAACATTGTAAGGTAAATGGGCTCAGTCTGTATATCCCCTCCCCCCATTTGAAGGTTAAATAATTTTGTACTTTTGAGTTGGTAATATAAGTCACTTGCTCTAACTGATCTTTTGTGCATGATTGCGTGTCCTCAAGTAAAATGTGCAACAAACAGGTATCAGTAGTTTGTTAGACACCTTACATCAGAAGTCCACAACCTTTTGGAGCTCAGGGACCACTTAATGCACGGACTCCAGGCTGTGCATGCATGGGGAGCCAGGTGTCACTCAAAGGGGAAGAAACTTCCCCCTAGAGTAACAACATGATGCCAGAACCTGCCCACTCTCCAATGGCAGGGCTGAGCCTGTGATGGGAGAGTGGGCGGTTTTTTTTGCAGAGACACAACCTGTCCACTGCCCTGAGCCTTCAATCGGTACGCTAGGGGGTGCACCAGCTAGGGCCACACCCACCTGTCAGAAGGCCACGGTGGTTGGGGACAGACAGTTGGGGACCCCTGCCTAATGTGATGACACAGTGCCATCTATTGGTGTTACCTGAGCATTAACCAAGATTCTTCTTCCAATGACCTTTTACGAGCAAAAGAAATTAAAATCCTAATTTATACTTGAATATATACCTCCTATCCTTTATCCTTTATAATCCTATAATAATCTAATCTAATATTAATAATCTTTAGTTATCTTGCACCAATGTTGCAGGATATCTTACTATAAAAATACTGTTGTTATACATACACTAGCTACATAGTTGGTTCGTAGAGTGTTGTTTATCTGAACTGAAGTAATGTTGAGGACGATATAGTATTGAGCACACTGAAAATAGTTACCACTGCTGATCTGACCATATAGAGAGGCACGTAGCCGTAAGAATTAGGCGCAGTGCCTACATGACCGGGTGCTGGGGCCTAGCCCAGAGCTTGTAAGGGGTTAAGAAAAAGGTAGTGTTGCCAGAGGGGGCTGGGCTAGTGTGCAACGTGGGAGAGGAGGAGATTAGGAATGGGAGATGTTAAAAGGGGCTGGACGATAGTGAGAGGCCCTCTTTTGGACAGAAAAAGTTTACTGTAAGGACGCAGGTAGGGAGAGGGAGTTGTTTTCAGGGTCTTTGGGCCCAGCTCAGGAGTCCAGGCTTTTAGGTTGAAGTCTGGTATATAGATATTATAAGGGGGGATGTTAAAGGAGGTTAACTTTTAACCTCCTTTGCATCAGTTCCATAGGAGGGCTGCGGCCTCGCAGGACATGCCTGCGGTGGGTCGGTTTCCCCAATCCCCCCCCCCACCTGCCTGCTCGGGGCTGACTCATGGCCCTGCAGGGAGCTGTCTGGTAGGCTAGGAAACTAGGGGGGGCAGCCAATTTAAATCCAAGATTTTGTGTTGGGGTATTTAATTGGGGGGAGTGGCTGGTATGCAGGGGAGTTTGGTAGTAGAAGGTAGTTATGACAATGGTGTTTATAAGGGATGGGCTAGAAGGTCCGAGCTACCCGCGTCAAGACTGTGTTGCTTCAGGCAACACACCTAGTATACACAGCACTAATGAAGCAGTCCACAGAGTAGTTGTAGATGACAGCATACTCTGGGGTGCCTTTCACCTCCTTTAATCCCCAGGGGCCCTGTGGAGGGCTGCTATAACATCACTACTAACAGGGTAATGATCACTGTGAATACTAATACATCTAAGTAATTTTACCACTCTAAATACACTATAAACTATTTTCTTTCTGCAACAATTCAAGCAGAAAAATACAAGAACTGTCGTTTAATGTTTCAGCGTGTTCGAAACTGCTATTGTATTCTTGTCCCTGATCATATAAAGTGATATTTATTTTAAATAATATGCATTGATGCATTTTATAAAACTCCACTTCTTGTTCATATTTTACTCTTCATTTGTAACAAATGGCTCTTTTTGTTTGCAGCAGTTTATTTTTTTCCCTTCCTGGCCTTTGTGCTATAAAAATTTAAGCCGCAATTCAGCACAGTGGTCAATATCCCATTGTCTATTATGAAGCCAGTTGTTACAGGCTTTAACTCTTGGTCGAAGGGATATATTCAACAATGGCTATTCTCATTGGAAAAATAAGAGGTGGAAGACTTGATATAAAAAGTATATAAAAACGACATTACTTTTATGTATGTTCTTGAAATCTAATGTAAGGGAATAAAAGGCAGTTTAGTTTTTCTAAAGCGGTCATTTTCTGTTTTTACTGCTATAATTACATGTAACAAATAAAGGTAATTTCCAATGTGCTGACATCTGTATTTTAGTAGAGTACATTCAAACAATTGAGACACCTAGCTATTAAGGTTGTCATAAGGGTGATTGGCAGAATGACTGGCATTTCAATAACCATATTCATAAAATTGCTACTTCGAGTTTCACCAAGACAGGGCTAATCAAACATTTTCTTAAAATACAGTCATGTTGCTTTGTACTTGAAAAACTTGAGTCTCTTATGATTTAAAGTATAGCTCCATTGTTTTACAAATATTTTATATTTGTTATTTTCAGAAAGGGCCTTTTTATACCCATGGTGAGTCACATTGGTCTGCCGCAGACTCAGCCATGCTCCCAATGTTTTCCATTCAAGGATCCTTAACTGTTTCCTTTAAGGATCCATAACTGTTGCAGGAGCAGATCGCAGTAATCTTCATGTCTGCACAATCTTGTTGTCCGCAGTGCGTTTTTTCTCTGGCCAAACAGCAGCAGCTTCTCCCGGCCGCATCATCTGTATGAGCATGACACTGTGGATCTGAGAGGTCCCTAAATCCATGAAGGTTCATATTTATCCAGGCCATAATATAGCCAAAAAAACACCCTCTGATGAAATAGATGGCCCAGCAAAGAAGACCTCGTACCAGTTGAACCTTTAGCTTAAACTAGCTAAATACACTTGTGCATCAAAACAAAAGGTGCCCAAGGTATTATTGCCACATACTTACCTGTGTCTCCTTGCTTCAGCAGTACCATGCAGTGGCAAAAAATGTGCTGCCTGCCAGGCTTGGCAGGGTGTATGCAAACTGGTGGATCTACCAACATGATCCTATCACTTATGTGCTGCCTTCAGATCCTACACTGAGTTTACTTTTTGACCTCTTTTAGGCCAGAAGCCAAATATAGGCTGTTCCAGTACCATATGATGTTGCCCCATGATAGCATTTACTTCCTGAACTGCCTATCAACCTGTTGCTGTTCCTATTTCCAACTTACCTTATATTGCCTGCCTCCTGAACCCACTCTTGCCCAGCTTTTCCATATTTGCACTTACGAGTGGGTGCTGAGAAGTTCCTGGCTTTGCCCCATTCCATATGAAATAGAAAAATGAATGTGGGGGCAAATGACAGCCTAATATTTTAGTATGTAACTGTGCAAATATCAGGTCTTTGCAATACTTAAAACTGTTTTTTTCTTTTAGTGAGAAGCTGTGATGGCAGAGTCACAAGCAAGTTTCTCGTTGTTGGAGTTACGGGCCGTCATGAAGTTTTTCTTTCTCCAGGGAGCAAGTCAGCAAAGGGCATTCACCCTGACTGTCACAAACACTGGGGGAGAAGGTTCTTACAGCACTGTCAAAATTGGATATCTTGTTTCAAGACTGGGCATTTCACCATTGAAGATGAGCCCCGCAGTGGTTGCCCCAATTTCAACTGACCCGGCAACCTGCAATGCTGTCCATAAGCTGATTATTGAGGACCGGCGAATATCTGCAAAAAAGATAACCCACATACTTGACATCTCACGGGAGCGTATTATGTTTGTTATCACCACTATCCTAGACATGTGCAAGCTTTCAGTGAAGTGGGTGCCGAAATGTTTGAACAGTGATCAGAAGAAGGAGTTGAAGCATCCAAAGCCGTTTTGGCCCATTTTGAAGCAGCAAAGGACTTCAGTACAGCTTTGAGCTGGGACTGTGCTAGTAGCTACACTATTAGTGAAGTATGCAGTGTTAAACGAGTGGATTGATGTCTGAATATACACTGATGCAGAATAAGGGTTCACATAATGTTTGACAAAATTATTTCTTTCTTAAGCAGCACAGCATACTGCAGAATGGGTCTGGGGTTAAAAGTAAAAGTAAGTAAAAAAAGGACCCATGACAAAAATTATATTAATTACTGTATATGTATCTACATATCATTCAGATTCCAAAAATAAGGGGACAGGTTATTATGAAACACCATGTCCTAGGCTGTGTTTCAGGTGTTTGGGTGATGGCAGATGCAATTTTTCTTCTTGCAGATATATACTTGTGAAACCACCACTAAGGGAACCAGGCATCACAAACCTTATGTCTGCATTTGGCTAACAATTTCCTCTCTGAATTGGATCAGAATTAGATTAGAATTAGATCTATCATAAATTAAAGCAGCCATTCTCACAAGGGTTCTGTGGAACTATAGGGTTCCTCCAGAGGTTGCTAGGGGTTTCTTGACCTGTGCTGGATTACCTCCTATTTAATGGTGCATGTGAAATTCCAGGGCCAGTGCCACTTTGCATAGCCAGCTGCAAGTGACAATGATTGTTTTAGCTGTCTGTAAGAGTGGCATTTTGACAAACAAAAGGGCATCCATTCCACTGACCACCGTTTTCCTACTGATGCCCAATAAATTAGTTTTAGTAGGGGTTCCCTTAGCTAAATCTCATAGTTAGTTTTATGTTTTTTATTGTCAGGTATACCACTTTAATAGGATCATGCCCTGTACAAAGAAAACATTATTCTACAATTCTGCACTAATGACAACACTAGTCTCTGATTAACAATAGCCAAGAATGGTTGGGTCTCAATTAGATAATCATGGCTCATTAATAAATAAAAGTAAAATCACAGCACCGGCACTTTAGGTCTTTTATGTCCCGAGACTTTACATTGAGAATGCAGGGGAAAAGAGTGCTACTGTGGAACACATTATGCTGTATATTTTAAGTGCTTCGCATACATATTTGTTTTTTTCGGTAGAAATTACTTTAGCTTTACATTCACAGCCTTTTACTCTGTGTCTATAATTACACCTACAGTGCAAACTACAAAATGAAATACAATTTATTAATTACAAATGGTACCTGAATCTTTATTTGAGACACAATCTAAATCGTGTTGTCTTTAAAGTGTTAGTACACATAAAAATATCTTTCCGTAAGTTTGACATTGAACTTTAATGCATTTTCTCTGTAAAATGTTTATGTTAATCTGATGCAATATTTCATACTAGTAAGTCCTGCCAGTAACAGTCTTTACAATCAGCAACAGCATTGTCAGAATTTGCCAGTTCATATAAAATAAAAAACTTGATAAGTAGCCCAGCACCCTGCAAGCAGCAGGCTGACAATGTTACAAGGCAGTGGCATAGCTCTGTAAGTTTGCAAAAAAAACATCTCCTTCTCCCTTCTGATTTGGCTTCACTGCTAGCCTTCAGTTAGTAGGTGCAAATGTATATATTTTTATAGGCCATAATACTCACTTAGTAATGGTGGCAACCAGTTGACATTGACTTCACAATGGGAGTCAAGAAAAGTTAACACTTCCCCTTTAGCCACAGATGCTCCCAACAGTCTGGTACGGATTAGTCCTTCTCTTTTCTTTGTTCGTACAATCCTCACTTTTGAATAATATGACATATATTCCTCCAATTTTTCCTTGAGATGTTCTGAAAAAAGTAAAAACAGTAAACATAAATTTGCAGAAAACAATATTTTCATGACTTAAAGCAATTCATCTCAAACTATCATCCACAAAATATGTGAATTATATGGATATTATTAAGAACATCTCTAAATGTTCCATTGAAAACCATCAGTTTGGCTATCAGCTTCTAACTTTAAAAACTCAGTAAACCAATGGAGGAGAGAAAAATGTTTTGATGTCCCATGTGAATGACTTGTCTTATGAACTTTGAAGATGAACTTTCTGCAACTATAAAAGTCAACTGTGCATTTCTGAAGCTCATTCATTTTGCTTAGAATATATAAATACTTGAATCTACATAGTATGTAACATAAAACATAATTCCTATGAAGACTTACATCTTTGTTTTGGGTCATTGTACTGATAGAGGACAAAATCTGATCAAGTCTCAGATAAATTAAAGGATGAAACACTACCCCCAGCATTTGTCATATATTTGGCTTTGCAATTTGTCCCTTAAACCTTACTAGATTCCCAGTTCTTCCAGATGAAAAAATGTAAAATCACCTGCCACTTTCTACCACTCATGCAGGAATGTGCAGTGTTAAATTTCTACTTTTTAAGAAATTGTATATTTCTGAATTGTATATTTCTGATCTATTATATCTCTTTGTAAGACCAGTTTCTGCTGCTAGCAATAAGAATGTAAAACCTTGAAACATGTATGCATAAATGAATGATGTCAATTCAATTTCCAGTTTACGATCATATTAGGCTTACCCCTTCTACTGTGATTTTAACACATGTTTAATCAAGGAAGGACATCTAACTTGCTATAAGCTGTGGTGTCTTAGATCCCCACACTATTCTTAGCTTACTTTTTGACCAACACCAGCAGCATTTATTGACTAGTCTGATAAATACTAGAATAAATTAATGGCTAAATACGTCTGGAAAATGTCATCCTAATAGCAACCTCACTGTCTGTTTCTGATTAGTTACAATTAATTAGTGTTGCAGGTTATGGTATAAGTTATTGTTGTTCAGAAATCAATTCAAAAGGCGAGCAATGAAAATGTGCTCTCAGATTTACAAGTCCCATGACTTTTTGGTTTGTTGAAATCTTGGCTATAATTGGATACTGTATCTACAACAGATAATTGGTATTTCCACAGGAAGATTAAACATTTAGCTACCTTTCATTAAAGGCTGATAAAAACTGTAATCACACATTGTCAAGCACCAAGAAACATCCCGGAAGTCTGCTTTCTCAGTTTACTAAGCATGTGTTCCTTTGTGAATGGATGCAATGGCCAGCTATTTGTAAACCTTTCCTGTCATCATTGTCATCAAGGTATAGAAAGACGTATGTAGTGTAATTGCAATGATGCTGTCCATGGTCCTGAAAGGCTGACGGACTAAAGCACTATTCCAAACACCTAAACATAATACCATGCTGAACATACAAGCTGGTATACTTATTAGGGGAGGTCCAGATAATATAAAGCCTCTTGATGGGTCAATACCAGCCTGTATGAACTTCAACATCCATTTTGTGCTCCAAGCTGGAGACTCCAAAAATCATTTGATTCCTTTTAAAGCCCAATCTGGTTAAGATGGACATTTAGCTTTGCCACGAGTGCGCTGAAAAAGAGGGGGGGTAATGTGCAACTATATAGGGGTTAATTACTCTAAATGCTACCATTCCACACTTAACTGGTAAAGCTCCTTTTTTATTCAATATAAATACCATAA
Source organism: Pyxicephalus adspersus (assembly GCF_032062135.1). Lineage (NCBI taxonomy): Eukaryota > Metazoa > Chordata > Amphibia > Anura > Pyxicephalidae > Pyxicephalus > Pyxicephalus adspersus. The sequence continues at coordinate 113,552,111 of NC_092860.1, read as the reverse complement.
AGACTCCAGCGGTATAGCAGAAAGCTCAACTACTGCCTTCTAATGAGGACTTGAAGACTGTTAAAAACAGTGGAAAATGTTCTTAATCTCTGTCCTATAGACTGTCCTACACTGGATACACTTTCATCAGTGAACATGGGTGATCCAGCAAACCTGGGATTAATCTGGTCCAGGATTGGAAACATTTGCTAACAAATAGCAAGTGACTTTTAAGAAATCCATTCCAGGTTTGCTGAATCACCCAGGTTCACTGATGAAAGTATATCCTCTCCAGCCTTGGACAGCTTTAATAAATCAGGCCTAGTATCTTTTCAATGTGGGAGAAAACATATTTTTAGATGTTCTTGGCATCTCATAATTTTGGATTTACCTTAATTTTCATTCTCAGGGACATTGATGCAAATTCGACAGAGTCACAGCTGATAGCAGTAAAAAGGGATTTTAAACCCTTTACCACTCCATCAAAAGTTGTACCTTTGTTACCACTTGGGATTTACATTAGTTGTTTTTTTCTGAGGTTAAATTCAAAATGTTCAATCTACTTTACACACCCAGCTGTTTTAAACGTGCACCTTTTCAGCTTTATTTTTTAGGTAAGTGTGGTATTAATCATAATGACATGGTTATAAAAACATGAAGTTTTCTGTATTTATCACAATTTTGTAAAATTTTTTGGTGAAAATGCAATGGCACATGTTACACTAGTAATGGCACCCCACGTTCTTAGTGGACTTAATATGAACTCTGACCAACCTTATCTTTTTAAGGCTATGAAGAGATGGTTTTTGCTGAGTTTATTACTATTGCCAGGAAACCATGGAAGTTCATCCATTGTATGAACCTGCATCTGTTCTTTCATATCATTTGTAATAATGGCATACATAGTATACATATTTTAAATATACCGGTAAATATGAAATGCATCTTTTTTATAGTCTTAAAGCCACTAAGGAAGGTGGCTTGAGTGCTTTATAAATGCCATTGCAAATGAATAACCAGTAGGTAGAATGATTTCAAGGCTTTTAGGAAGAAGAAATAGTTTATGGTTCACATGTTCATGTTTTTTTATTAATGCTGTGTATGCAAATAAGATGGTCAGGGATGTACATAAATGTACCTTGTTGTGCATTTAATCTAGTTTACCCTCGTTTATGACCTTGCCTCTCAGTTTAAATACTAAATCCCTATTCAGTGACCTTGCTATAAATTTGTATTCATTGACCCTGATGTATATTCATATATACATGAATACATAAGTAATGGAAATAGTACACATCTGGTAAATGTTCTCTCTATTTTTACATGTTTCTTATATACTTTAATATGCCATTAGGGTAATCGGAAGTCAATGTCCATTATAAAATGTTGTTATGACTTTAATTGTATATACCCTGCTTATTACTTTATCACATATGTTAATTTATGCTGTTTTTATGTATAATTCTTTGCTGATATATGCGCTGGTAACTTGCAGTCTGTAACACACCATGTCTTAGTCTTGACAACCTGCAATTGTAAATTTAGATTGTAAAATTATCTATGTTTTTTGCTTTTCTTTACAGAATTGTATTATCTTTTATGTTTTGGATAAAATTGTTAGCCAAGCATTTGGGTAAACTGGGCAATACAAAAAGAGCTACCATTGGCTTGGGGACTGAACAGCTGCACAGTTCTCAGAAGTTATACTGACAATATTCTGGCTATATTTATAGAGGTTCAGTACTGTTTCACTGTATATTTAAAGCACATTTGCCCACAGTATATAGCGAATGTATTTTCTCATAGGTTTAGTGATACCTTGAAGCTGTTCCTCTATTCTAGCTGCTTTAATTGAAGCCTGCAGTAGCTAAAACACAAGTTGAGCCCAGGCAGACTATAACCATCTGTCTATGTGATAGTGATGCACAGCATTCTCTCTGAGTTTTAGGTATTCAGCGCTATATGATTTCCTCGGCATGCACCACAAATTCTTCCCTAAGTGGAATTATTACCACTGACATACCTCAGGAAATGTGTGATAGTATCTATACACTGCAATTTAATCTTTACTTAAAGCTGTAGTAGTAGTTATCTATTTGTTTAAATTTTGCATGATAGGTCCCCTTTTAGGTTGACTTCATGTGTTCATCTCTCAAATCACACTGTACTCGGTCAAGGCTAGAGCACTGAACACTTTTTACTTCTTAAACTTGAATGTGAAGTATTGTCCTTTGCTATCATTTTAAAAAGATTTTCTGTGAAGGAAATTATAATGTGACATGCAAAATATCAAGTGGAATGGGACGCAATGGCCTTTAAATCTCTAGGAGACCACACGTTGAAGTCATTTATTAGCACAGAGCTGTATCCAGGCTAGTTCCGTGTGACTATAAAATATTAGACCATGATGGCTACATTCATAATCCACAATATTACATAAATTTTACTTGCAGCAGGGCAGACCTTAGGGAGTCGTCAGTATTTAAATTTTACACCAAGCAATAAATGGAACACCTTAGATATAGAGAAGTCAGCAATCCTGTCACCGGGAAAAAGAGGCTGCCCAATTTGTGATTCAGAAAGAAAATATATTATTGGCTCCCTCACACCGTAGATTAGATAAGGCTGTAAATCAGAGATCTGATGTGTGCCAAGCACCTTACTGGGCAGAAGTTGGCCCAGGATGTGACAAACAAGCCTTGTGAAGAAGTGATCCTTGCCTAAATGCTGTCAGTGCTAAGATGATAAAAGGCACAGTGGTGCTCCCTTTCACGGATAACCCATAAAGCATTTTTTTATTGTAATAGTTAATACAGCTCCCTTTATCCAGCTTCAGGTTTGAATATTTATTTCTGGAAACTGGCGTGCAGCATATCGAGCATTTGTCCTTATGAAGCTAAAAATACTGTGTCGATAACATTTAACCGTACCACTCTATTGCACAAACTATAAAAAGCTAATGTATATAGTTTAATTATTAGCCTGTTTCCTCAAACAAAAAAAAACTAAAAATAGAACTGCTGCAGCACATTTTTTAAATGTATGGTATAAGGCACTTGCATTACGCAGCAGCTGGATTTTAGACCTGTTTAGACCTATACATAGCCTTTAGATATACTTTAGTGGAAAATATATAATTTAGTGGCAAACAAGTAATATAAAGAGCTAATTACTTTCATTTTTATAGTTCTGTATATTTTTGGGACTAGTCTTAATGTCCTGTTTCCATGTGTTGCAAACAGCAAATGATCCCCTAATATGTACCTATACAGTCTTGTTGGAAATAACACTGGCCCCAGCTTCTCAATTCCACCAGCTTCTCGAACCTTACTTAGTCCCAAGGAATTGAAAAATACTCACAAACAAGAAGTCATCAGTGGCATGTCACAGTCAGCAAATTCTTCATTTACATCCCAAGACAGGTGACCCCAGGAAAAGAATGTCAGCTCCTTGATGTGTTTCTTACTACCGGTATTTAGTCAATGGGCAAAATACTCTTTGGGAGTTCAGCAGGTTACTTATATAAGTGACAGGACTGTTTGAGCAACACATTCATCACAAATGCTCAGCTAGATTTACTCATCTTCCCTCACAGTTCATTTCCATATTTTGTATTAAAATAGACAAAGAACATACAATGTTTAATTAATTTTAGTCTAGGAGATATGAGATTCTACCACTGTAACTTCTCAAGGTATACTAGCTAGAACAACAAAATCTAAACTATAAGGAAGGCATGTGGAACAAAAAAGAGAAAAATATACCCGTCCTTGTTTATATGAACATTTGCTTTAGCTTGATAAATGATGACATAAGATATCAATGGACCAGTCAGGACTACGATAAGGTACAATAAGGTAATTCATTTCAAAAGGTTAGGGGGACGGAAAAGTATCATATAATTTTAAAGGCAATAATGGAATTCCACCCGTACTTATCTATTATATATCACATAGCTAGAAGTTCCACTGCCCACTAAGGTAATGTCTATAAAAACATAGATGTGACCACCATACAGTTTAAAGGATTTTCAAAAAAATAACTTGAAATATTATTGTAAAAAGTACTAAATGTTTCAGTGAATGCCAGATTCACTGCTTTATAAATATACCTCCTTGTAGATGGATTTAGATGACCTATCACTGATTGTATGAACTGATTTAGATAAATACATTTTTGTTTTAAAAAATAACTATACTGTAAAGTCCAGATTTTTAAAATGGCAATCAATGCACTACTGTATTTATTAACCATTTATGTACCACAAATAATTAATGAGAAGCAAACTGAGAAGCTGGCTTTTCATTGGCCATCCAAGAGTGCCTCTTGAGTGAATAATCACTGCTATATCAACTAGCAATGGTAATAAGGGGAGTCAGTGGGCAGGCAGGAAGCAGAGCATAGATCTGAGACAGTAGATGCCATATGAAATACCATATGAAATAGCTCATCAACAGTGGAGACATAGGAGCATCATATATCTTTGCTTTTACAGAACACCTTATTGTCAAGTTGCACTCTGAACCCTAGAAATAGGATCTGGTGGGCAAGCCTGACACTTGTATTGTATTGTATAGGCCAGGATACCATTTTTGCACTTTACAGGGACTGGCAGTCACCTATTCCCAGAAACTACCAGTCTCATGTTCTAGCCTATGCATCTGAAAAATAATGTCTTAGGTGCCCTATGTACCATGCTTACTTGTTAAAGTTCCGGAACGCTCTAGTATGTGCAACAACTTGCAAACTTCAGTACCACCCTGCATCCTGTCATACATGAGCATTCCCTCCACTATTCCTTGATAGAAGGTTTTTAACAGATTAGTCCTTCTTGTTTATAACATACTTTCTCTAGACACATTATTTTGGCACTAAACCAACATTTCTTTTTTTTTTTTTTTATAGACACTGTATTTTTGTTTTAAATACACAATTATTCATTTTTTTCTATGCATATATATTTTACATTTTTTTACACATAAAATAGGTCAGACATTGCCATATGTCTTCTGTGCAATACAAAATGCAAACACAAAAATATCACTTTAGATTTCCTATTAACACTAAAACATATGTGCTATTTTGGCACCTAAAGGTAATGCCGAATCCTGTGAACATACAGCTATTACAGCATGCAATTATTTCTGTACTTCCAGTGCAGTATAGGGCAGGAAATACAAATATGTAAGCACTTCATCTTAAATAACAGCACTAAAGGATTAGATTTGTGCAGCTGTCTGTGTTTAGATGCACTTGTGAGTATAAGAAATATGAGCAGTAAAAAATATTCTCTTCTTATATTAGAAGCATGAAGTATCCTGAACACATTTCAAGTTCAAAAAACTATTATATCCCTGCAAAACAGTTTGGCCTTGATCCTAACTGCTGCCATATTTAAGTTCTGGTCCTTGTTACATATTATTTTCCACATAATTTCTACTTGGTGATGTTTAAAGACTGAAATTCTTAGGTTACTGTTGTGTTGCGGTGTGTTTTGTAATGTATGGATAAGTTAGAGTCATCCATCCACATATCAAAAATGAACAACAATGTTTAGGGGTATTTGTTTTCTTTATGATGACAATAAAGTTGTTTGTAGGTGGAATTGTGTCATGGAACATGTATGTTGCCACTAGTAGGTGTGTGTTCACAGCAAAAAGTGAATTAGAAAATAATATTATTCCCTTTATCTCTTGTAAAAATAACCTTATTGTCTTCCTAGCCCAAGCAGTCCTTTATACTTTATTAAAGAAATGTAATTAGTAGTCAAGAAGTGCTACAATTCGTAAAGTGCTTGTCTTTCTTTCCCATGGCTATAGTCTCACTTTACTGTACAGTGTGCTAAGTTACTCTGTAACCAATAAAATATTTAACCCCCTGTGACTGTATGCATCATATGCATTTCACAACATATAAATATATTCACATACTTTTCAGCAGCTTTTAGTAAACAGGATTCCTCCCAAAGAAAACACTGAGATAAATTATATTTTTAGCTTTAAGGGGGTATTTTTCCTACTGATTACTAATGTGAATGACCTTTCCCAAGTAACCACCAACGTAAGATGTTCCTTCTTCCTCTGACCTCCATTGTAAGAGGTTCCTTCTCCAACTGACCACCATTTTGAGAGGGCCCTTCTCTTACTGACCAATTGTAAGAGTGTCAATCTCCCGCTGACCAAATGTAAGAGGGTCCTTTACCCAATTTTCACCCATGCAACAGGGTCTTTCTCCCACTGACTATACATGTAAGAGGGACTACCAATTTAACAGGACATGTTTTTTTGTTTTTACCACCAACCCTACGATTTTTGCTGTCTACATTTCTTTTTTTCTGAGCATTTTTATCATTTACTTTATTTTGTAAGGAGGTCTGAAAATATTTATGTCATATTCACTATTTACAGAAAATTCTTTATTCGCTATTTATCTTGTACAGGATTGCAGGGTTGGATCCTGGATGGAAGGTACATTGGTGTGTTGGGAAAAGGAGTCCGGGATTATTCTTCAGTTAGGCAACTATGTTGCTGTATTGCACTAATTGTCACGGGACCCAGACTCCGGACTGAAGGGGAAGGATTGGGTGGGCCTCTTCAGTCCATCCGGGTACACACCAGGAGTTGCACCTGCCAAGCAGGAAGGTGGGAATCTCATAAGGGCTCAGGTATGCAAGAGGGAGAGGAAGTAGAATTGCAGGAAGTAGCCTGCAAACAGGCTTCGGGGAATCAAGCTAAGAAGTGGTGTTGCTGTTACATAGGAAGCTGTTGATGCTGACTTGATTTCATTGATTCATGGACTGTGGAAACCCCAGGCTGGGAATTGGACCCCTTACGAGAGACTTGTATTGGACTCCTTATCCTTATCATGGGGACGTTCTGATGGATTATGGACAATTACACAACTAGGCTGAAGTAAGGCATTTTCTGTTCTGTTTATACCCCTTTAGTTATTCCAATAAAGACTTGTGTTTGTTACACCCTTTTAGTGGAAAGTGTGCTGGCTGTGGTATGAGCTAATCCCCAGACTTTACAATCTTTATACATCAATTTAGTGTTCATGCAAATGTATCATAAGGTAATGATATAATATCTACTAGAATGGGTCCCCGAGACCTAGAATTTATCTTATCTGTATTAAATGATTGAGATTGAGATGTACAATGTAAACCTTATATGAATTAAATTAATACACAGTGGAATAGGCACCATCAGTAAGTAGTTTCAACACATTCTTTAGATTGCTTTAGGAAAAAGCTGGATGCTTTTCTTGAAGTACAAAATATAATTGGGTATTAACGTTTAAAAGGATTGACATCAGTGCCTGTTGATCCAGGGTACATCCGATTGTTTTAGGGAATCGGGAAGGATTTTTCCCCTCCCTTGGATTAAATTGAACCATATATTTTGCTTTCCCCTGGGTCAACTCTGCATTTATGGTTCTATCTGGTATATAAAAGTTTCTAGTATGCGTATTTCCCTAGTGGTTAAACTTAATGGACTTTTTTCACCCCGACTAACTATGTAATTATGTGTGCATACATTTCATGAATAGTTAGTCCTGGCCCCTGATTATAAAATTTCTGTTTGCCACTTTATTCTGGTACACTCAGCTGGCACACCAGGCACTATTGCCTATTTTGCCATAAACTACAAACAGTCCTGGTTATCAGGGTTCTGTAAATGCTTATCAAATGTTTCCTTGTTTATGTTTTATATTTTTCACTAACCACACTTTTTATATTTTGGAGCACTCAGTAGTAGAAGTATCTGTTTTCACTATATTTTTCCAGTGATCGCTCAATGCTGTGATTATTGAGTACATAATTGATAGCTTACCTGTTGTCATAATAAAAAAAACACATTATAAATCCTTTTTTTGGACAGATGTGAAATTATTTTTAAAAGTAAATTTATCAGTTTTTTGTTGCTAGGTTACAGCTGTTTGAAAAAAAAAATATGGTGTGATTTATTAGCACCATTAATATCTATATGCTGTATGGTGTAATCTCTCAATCTTTGTCTTCCATTGCCAGGCTATTATTAGGGTTTCGCCTTACAAAACTCTATGTGATTCAGTTGCTGGTTTGAAACATGCTCAAGGAAAATATGTCCTTGTTATTTTGGCAGACATAAAAAAGTTATTAGTTTTATTAGCACAGCATGAATCATTTATATCTATTAGGAAGCTATGTAGTTAACTGAATAGTAAAAGTGTAACGTGGAGGTTCTTAAGGAGTATAAATATTATTATCCTAACTTCCTGGTGTATGCCCTTTGAGAAATGCAATTCTAAGATTCCTTACAGGTAGGACAAGTGAATGAACTCACCAAGGACCCATTCACAGCTGTCTATTCATGTGTAGTGAGATCTGTGTTTTTTTGTGGCTGACTTACATTTATGTACTACCTTTTAGTATATTTTTTAAAGAAAATTCTATGAGCCCATTCACATCAGTGTCTGAATGTTACCACACTTATTGCAACATACATGGTGAAGTGTGACTTTGCTGATTTTGGTTACATTTCATACCATGGGACCCCTGAAACTAAAATGCAGAAATATAGCACCCAGCAATACCATGAATACATTATTTATTGTTAAAATTTCCACAAAATTCTACAGCTTTTTAAAAGCATGAGCTATTCATGGCAGTGACACAATATCTCGGGGATCTCAACACTAGTCAGCCAATGGTGTGCCTGTATAATAACACTAATATTATATAAAACACCAATAATAATTAAATCTATGCCTCTCCATAGACGGGAGTGAGTTCTGTTATTCACCAGGGCTGAAAAATCAGCTTGGGGCTGTAGTGAAGTACACTTTAGAATTTTCAATTTTAAATGACCAAGTAATCAAGTAATTGTCATGATTAGCATATGACTTTTGTAAATTTTACGATTAGTATTATTATCACCATAATAAATTACTTTTTAATATAGTAGATAATGAACAGATTACATAGAGCTTTACATTAGGAATGTAGACAGAAAAAGATAATTGAAGAAATCTGTAAAACATCTGCTAGCTGGAACATAGAATGTAATGGTCAACAGAAAAAGCTATAATTGTTATATTAACAGTACCAAATAAGAAAAGCCAAATTGCAAACCAAAGATAAAAACAAGGGAGTTATTTTTACTTTTTTTTTTTACAAATGTAATTCTTTTTTTTTCAAAATACATGTGCTATATTACAATTCAGTAGATATATGAATGTTTTACCTGATTGTTTTGTAGGAAGACATTCAATAAAATGCACATGGGTACACAGAAATATTTAACAAAATGCACATTACTATAGAAAAGAAGGAGAATGATAGCGTGAAAAATTGTACATGTGCTAAGGAATCTCTCTCACATGAATGAGACGTTTAAGATATTCTGTTGGTGAATGCACATAGACCCTGCAGCCTCCCGAAATGCCCCTTTGAATGCCACTTAGAAGTTTGGTCATTCTGGCAAAACTGTTACACTTACTGGTAGTGTCAGAGTGTCATGTTCTTATACCCTGTTCTGATAACCCTATTGGCTCATATTTATGACAAGCATCTTCACTGCCCAATAGCAATGTACTGCTGTGTACCTCTAGCTTTTTTGAATTTTATGCAAATGGAAGCTTATAAAAAGAGTTTAAGAAGAATTATGTTGCCAGTATGATATAAGCTAGAAGGAAGCTATTTTTTTTAGCTTACAGCATCCGTTTGTACCCACAGACAGAAAATGTTGACCAATTTCAGTAAAAAAAAATGCCATTGTCATCTTATGTTTATGGTTGCATAAATGCCACACACAATAAACATACAATTTGAAAGCATGAAGCAAGACTGTCTTGAAATGACAGAATTAGAATAATATTATGATTGAAGCTCTAAGGATAACTATACAAATGTACCATATTCCATGCTATATAAACAAATTATCTAGTATTTGTGTTTTCTTGTAAAGCAGTTCTACAATGAGTCTCATTAGATGTTTGATTGCTTTTTTAAAGAAGATTTTTTTTTGGACTTCCATTTATTTTTATGGGGATGTTTTATTATGCCGATTGGCAACATGCTTAACCAAAGTAGTGAAAAATGGCTGCCTTTTACAATGAAAAATATATAAAATAATAAAAGAATAATCAATTATATTAGAATCTATAGGATTGGTAGAAGAAAATTACTTGGAATCCATACAATACTATTTACCCTGAGATCAGTGTTAAAATAAGCCTTCACTGACTTTTCTAGTTTACTGTACTGTGAAGTAATTCATTCTCAAAGTTCCCTAAAGATAACAACAAAAAATCTAAAATCAGGTTTTAGTCAGTTTCTAACAACTTAAACAAATCTGCTGTGTTTACTGTGAGAGGCTGGCAGCCTGCTGCATTTTTGTTGCAATGGAAGTTGAAAGAATAAAACTAATGTCAATGCTTCTTTTGTAAACTATGAAGGTACATTTTATTACAAAGAATATAGCTAAATGAGTGCTGGCGTTTTCTAAAATGTTTTTACAACTTATTCAGAACAATATTTTGCATGGTCTGGGCAAAGGTGCACTTTAAGAGCGTTTTATGTAAACTGACAAACACATAGTTTATTCTGGAGACTAAATGTCTCGCCAATATAAGCCAAGTGTACTTGTTGGTTTCAGGTTCTCCAGGCATCCAGCCAAATAAATTGAGTAATAATGGAGTTTATAGTGGTAATTGACTTTGCAGATACATGCACAGTAGGGGCATTCATTTTGTTGAGCATGTTGTCTATTAACATACTAAAGTATCTTCATACAAATTATATATGAGTGGATAAAGTCCAAATAATAAATTATATAGCTTGTCTACAAACATTTTCTTACTGGGTTGAGGGTTATCAATACAAAGAACCATAAATTGTATTCCCTAGGCCTAGAGGTCCAGTCCGATGTATCAATGGTATTTATCCAATTAAACCCAGGTAATTTAATGTCACAGTTCGCAAAAGTGAATAATAACAGTTAATTGCCCAGTACTTATGTACTCTATGGGAAAATTGGTTTCTTGGAAGCAAACTAGACTTAAGTTCTAACAGTTAACTAGAGTTTCTATCAAATGTAAATGAATACTAAAGTTTTTAAGTAGGCTTCAGTGGTGCCTACTGAGAAAATGTGTCACCTATCTGCCAAAATATACAAAAATAAAACAGTGGACATTCACCAAATGTTTTCTCACATTTTAGTCATAATTATAACCCAAATGTATTGTTTTAGCTGTAACATAAGGTATATATGTTACTCTAAATACCAGACCCTAAAAGGGGCTTAAAATGCTGTTTAACAGGATGACTAATGTTACGCCTTGCCTATCTGTGAATTTGAATAAGTTCCACCTATTGTATATTTCCCCATTATAGCCCACTTCTAAACTTTACCCGCCCCCAACCAATTGAGATATCAGCAATAAAACCACATTGCCAAGTGTCAGAATTCTCCAAGCTGGGTTCTTTGAGCTTCCAGTAAATCATACGTGTGTTTGGGGATATCCTAAATATTGTGATATAGCAGCCGTAGCATCCATCTAACAAGGGTGAAGATGAAGTGGGGTGTCCAGGATAAGCGCTTTGGCCCCGTCAACAAAAATCCTCTAACAAAAGTTTACACATGCTGCCATCCACACCACATCCTCAACCATTAAATATAAAAAAAGGAACAACCAGAGTAGTATACCAACAAAGCAGTCTCTTTCCCGCTCTCTCTCTCTAATCTTGTAGTATTTCAATAATTCACAAAGCACTATATAGCCATGTACAAATAAACTCCAATATAGTAAATGCAAATGACTATAAATGCAACTGCAATTTGCAGTTTTGACATGATATTCATGCTGATACTTTACAATGTAAGTCATTTTAACATATATTTGTAGTGTAGATTTTTTCAGATTGTACCAATACACTTTATTCAATCTTCACAATTACTTTTGAATATTGCAAAATAAGAAGCAATCAGTGTTTAACCAAGCTCAAAATAACGCACTTGCTATTTTTTACTGATATACCAATGTACTACATAGTTTTGTAATAATAAAGTAATCCTTTTATACACAAAAACAACACATTTAATTGAATAAGCTACATCTGAAGCAAAAATATGGTGCGTGAAGAGCAGTTTGAAAGTGAAATGCTGCAAATATTAGGCAATGTAAAAGCAGAGGTTTTGGAATTTTTTTTTAATAAAAGGGGCCAAATTGCTTTGAAAATCTCTAACTCAAGTGAGTCAAAACCCGACAAGAGAATCTTGGAATATTAATGCTGTAAATCTGCATTGGGAAGAAGGAAAAACTTTCTTAGTATTCCCAACCCACTGATTGTTCACTGTAACATTGGTAGCTGCAAAATGTGACATAAGCAATGGGGCTGAGGTGTGTAAGAATGCTTACACATAGTCAAATTCATAAAGACTAGTGTTTGTGCATCACAATTAGATAATCCCTGGGCAAATACCTTAGTTCAAAATGTTTATTCTTGCCCCATAACGTCCAAACAAAGATGGGGTTCTGGAAAAAAAGAAATAGAAATGCTTTGTTTCCTCAAAGGATAAATACCTGTAAATGTTACACCTAGATATTGCTTTACATGCATTCAAATATCCTATAGTAGGTTCCTTTTATACTTCCAGGTCAGGAAACAAAGCAGAATAGGGTCCGGTGCCCTGGACACTACAACTGTATGGCCACATTGAGTAAACTTCCAGATTACTTCTTAACATTAATAAAGATACTTAGACTCAGTGACAACTTGATAATTTAGTTGGTGACCTGCTGCATGTACAAGTAATCACTAAAGTGTCAGCAAGGTAAAAGAAAAGATTTATGAGTCAATGTGTGAGAGCACATAAATTACACTTAGTCTTTCCCGTCCTTTCTTATTCTACAGATCGCTGCTTAACCTGCTGCACATTATAATAATAATATACTCAACAATAATTAAATATTAATTGTCAGGATAGATTTTAGTTTAGCATCAATGGTATCACTGGACCCCAACAATGAACAGGTACACTGAACACACCGCGTTTGTGTGCCCCTCCAATTGTTTTTAAATTTTTAACAAAAAAAACATTGTTCAGCTTTGTAGCCACAATTGGAAAGAGTCAGCTAAATCCACAAATGTTTCAAATGTATCAGCTATTTTTAAGTCATTGGCCTTAGATGTATTGTTATACCAGCTCATATTATAAGATTAATGGGTAACATTACAGAAGAGAAAACCTTTCAAGTAGTGTGTGGCTATGGGCTGATCAAATGCCAGCAACATAAAATAATTCTTCACAACATAGAAAAGCAAATAGTAATGCACAATTAGGCAGTGTTTAATGGCAATTAATGAAACAATACTGCATCACATTGATCGGCCAGCTGCCCACATTTATTTATTGTAATCTATCCAAATACAATTCTGTTGGGTAAATCAGTGCTGATTATTTTTTTCCCACCGTTTATAAGCATCTGTGTGCATGTTTATAACACAGATTAGCTTTTTCAGTGAATAACGTAGTCTAAAGTTTTTTAAACTATAACACTTTAACAGTTCTAAAAATCAGAAAAAAAGAGCTTGGGGATAGACTTTGTAAAATGCAAATCTGCCTAGATTGGGGTAACTGAGGGTTAATCAAATTCTACATATAAACTGCAATGCCTGGACATAGTACCAAACTCCACTGAAGTCTATAGGAGGAAAACTGCTGTTAAAAAGACTAGAAGACTAGTACACTAGAACTCATTCAATACATATTGCCTCCAGGTCAGTAATGTACAAAGCCTGGCATGACAGTCTAGCAGTTTCAGGAGGTCAGAAGCCCCAGCCTACATATTTCTTTTCTTTATGTACACGTTACCTATAAATGCACAATTCATCAGAAAAAAATATCTAAGAACATACCTAAGTAAGACACCTGTAACCATGTTAACAAAAAGATTGTTGCTATAGAAACAGAAATAATAATTGCTTTCCAGATGATAGGGAAAAAAACTTTGCATTATATTAACTGAAAATTGTAGTAGAGACAAATAATAGAGTATTGAGAATCTGACAATAACTTAGTATATTTGCCCAAGACGATTTGACCAAATTCATCCAGCCATTTCAATCAATATTTTCTCTATGTACCATGCTACGTTTTCCAAGTGAATCATAGCAAAGCATATCTTTTAAGACAAATCTTCAAAGTACAGTAGCATTGCTTTCATTTTTTTTTGTCGCATTATAAACTATGCTGGTTAGGAGCCATTGAATTAATTAGTGTATTTCCTGATGAAAACATTTTTTTTAAGTTCAGTTTATTTAATAAAGGATAAATATAAAGCAAAAAATAAAGGATCCTATGCAGCCCACAGTCCTCATTGGGCCATTCCAAATGGAACTTAAATAGCCATAAAAGAGGGGTCAGCAAATGTTTATAGGATAAGTAGGAAACTAAAAATAACAATAGTGGACAATTTTTATTGTGCTCTATCAACGTTAAAAAGGCTATATATAATATAAAATGCTTTAATAGCATTAATTATAAATGTTTTTTTTATTCTTCCAATCTTCTTTTGTTTTAATCAATACACACTTACTATTCACAATTATGAACACTATCATCAGCTAACAATATTTTGGAGGGAACATATACAATAATTGTTTCATTAATGTTTAGCTAAAAAAATACAAGAGTCGGTAAAATGCATACACCTTTTAAAAAAAAGGAAAAAAGGCACTAGGCAGTGACGAATAATATATTAATTGCCTAATTTTATGGCCTGTTAATTTCAATTGTTGTCTTTTACAGAAAAAATTCCAGACAGAAATTGTATTCCTTTGGTTTTCTAAAATGCATAATAAAAGTGGAATTACAGTCTGACATGACATACAATGCAAACCACTCTACCAGCTCAATGTGGTCCATATAGTTATACAATCTATCCTTGTCTCAGATTAATGTTATCTGTGGGAAATATTTTATCTGTGGGATATTTTAACACATTTCCTGGTTCCTGGTAGCAAGGCTAAAAAGTGTAATCTGTTTTTATTCATAACATATATTTGAATTTTTTGGCACTCACTTTTATAAAATATTCTACTTTTTCCTTTTTTCAGCTCCTAGAAATGTCACTTTACATCATCTCAGGGTCAGATGGACATTTTACTTATAGACATTACTTTTCCCAGTGTTTTTATGCATTTTAGAAAACCAAAGGAATAGAATTTCTGTCTAGAATTTTTTCTGTAATAGACAACAATTGAAATTAACAGGCCATAGAAATAGACAATTAATATAATATTAGTGCCTTTATTCCTTTTTTTAAAAGGTGTTTACTCTTTCTGACTCTTAATTCCAATTTGTATTTTTTTGTAAGAAAAAAGGTGCCGGAACTCACATCTTGGTAATCCTCCAGACATTGTCCACCCCCCCCCCCTCCTTTCCCCCAGAGAGCACTCCATACAGAGGTATGTGAGGAAAATAGAGTAAGGAAAGCACTTATGAGGACTTTAGAATTGTAATTCTCCTTTACATTTTCCGCAACCCAGCCAGCATGTATCAATGCACCATGAGCAGAATGCTCTGAATCACTGTGTTGGCAGGCAATTGTCATGCAAGTTTAAACAACCGGCCCAAATTTTGTCACAGGTCACGCAGCTCCCAAGCACTTAGGTTGCTTAGCCATTGTCCAGTATTGAAGCACACATGCGTAGCCTATATTCACAGGTTGACAGCTGGTCCACTTCAGGGACTTTTAGGGACTTGGAAAATCCTTTTGTAAAAGGTGCCAGAACTCAAGTGAGTGAGTTCAATGAAAAAAAAAGCCCTGACATTTCCTATCTTCCTAAACATTACACTCTCATCTCTAGCTTAGGACCACCATATCCCGGAAATGTAAGTGTATTCCCTTGTATATCTGGGAAGGGAGGAGGCTCGGAATTGTAAAGAACAGCCTGGAGATGTAGCTTATGACCAGGGGGCTGGGCGAAGCATAGGGAGTTTGAATAAAAGGAAGTTTTTGATTGGTTAATGGCGGAAGATAGGGGATAGGTTGGAAGTTAAAAAAAAAGGTAGGAGAAAGTAGTGGTTAAAAGAGGGAGAAAAGTGTAATTGGGGGAAAGTGAGGTAGCGAGCTTCCCTTTCACCCGCATGTGATAGCTGAGGGATGGAGGTTGGGTTGCAGTTGGGGTCCTCAGAGGACATCTTTAAATGGGTGTGGCAGAAGAGAGAACCATCAAAGCTGTGGGATCTCCACAGAACGGGAATAAAGGGGTAATCCTCCAATGGGGACACTCGTGGATCTTACATATTAACTCTGGCCATTTGTTAGGCTAATTGGCAAACTACAATCAAAAAGGGATAGGGAGCTGGCCACTTCAATAGAGGACATGTACTAATGCACTAGCATTTTTTTGATAAAAATAAAATGTTTTCCTTAAATTCCAACTAGACCAGTCCAGACATGCAGCTTGGGTAGCCAGAAAAGGAAGGGCAGCAGGCATGTGATTCCTTTTTCTGGTGTGTGGTTTCCTTTTAATCCAGCCCCACTGTTGAGGGACAAGGGCATCTTTATCACCTCCTGGACCCTAAAAAGTATGTGGGGGTTGGTTGGGAGGTATGTGTAAGCATAGGCTGTGAGCCCATTGTTAAGTAAAACTGACAGCACCACTGCGTTTGGCTGGTTGTTCTCTGTGGTGGTTCCACGTCTAATAACCACCAGGCACTGGAAATGTTGTCTAGTGTGTACCTTAGAAGCTTACAGCCACTGTTCACCTTGCTTAACAAGAGTTTGACAAGGTAAATATCAGTTGGTGTTTAAAAGATCAAGAATGATTCGTCAACAGATTTGCCTATTGGTAATCCTTACTATTTTAATTTCCTTTACCTGTTTCTTGGTGGACCCAATATATCGGCTTACATAAAAATCTATGTCCTTATTTAAAATGACCCTGACCAACACACAATATACGAATGGATACAACACTTTATTACCAAATGGACTGATGCATTATTATTAGCGCCAGGATTAAAAAGAAGCTTCAAGGACAGTTATTCTAGCACTACAAACTCAGAAATATTACTGGAATATATTGTTTTAAAAACTTCAATTAAAAAAAACAAAACTTGAGTCAAAATAAATAACTACTGTTTACGAAATACAAATTGAAATGTTAGCTTCTACTTGATTTTGATTTACATAAACAAGCTTATACTGGGCAAAAAGTTATCTCTTCCTTTCCAGGCACATTGGAAAGACTTATTTCTATCATATCCCAAGTTACAAAACTCATTATTTATTTACAGCAGAGAAAGTGACAAATTAAATTACAATACTGTTGTTTGTTTGACAATCAAAATGATTTAAAAATCATTTTCTTTGCACTATTTAATGAAAGGATTAACAATACACAAGAGGAATGTTCTTGAAATAAAAAACATTAAAAATACAAGATGACAAGTAAGTACATGATCTCTTTGTTCCACCTTTATTGCTGAGACAATACTTTTGATATAAGATTGACAGTTCACTGTAGGTAACTCAGATTAGACATAAGTAATACATTTGTACTACCTGCGGGGTCAATGAAGGTTTTAAAATCCAGTCAAACAGAAGTCATTATGATGGAATAACAGAGCTTAAACTCTGGAAGCATTACTGTTATATACAATATAATTTGATAATTACAGTATTGCGTTATCTTTTATATTTTCTGCATGATAAGGTCAACATAACACAAAACAAATTTTATTGCTCTGCAGCTTGAGATTGACCTCATTGGTGCACAGTACACCTCATTTGTTGATTTTGATTCCAGTCTGCTGAAAAAGAGGTTAATTGTAGGGTCCTGAATGATTAAAGAAACTCATATATAGTTTAGGCTTAAAACGGTCATGCTTCATTTAACAAGCTGTTCTAGAATTAGTATGCTACATAAATAAAAAAAAGTATGAGTTTTTCATATATGGTAGTATACGTACCTATGGTTTTAATTTTGTAAATTTGTAGATCTGAGATGGACAAACAGGTCAATTTCTTAACATAGTCTTTTTAACAAAAGACCACAATGAAGTCCTCTGTATTGCTGTGTTTTTTATTTTTCTTGCAAAAACAGATGCCAGTTTTTAGTTGATAGAGCATGCACAGCACTGGTCTGCAGCATGCTGGCTCATGTAGCCTCTTCACATGATAAGTGACTAAGGATACCATCATTAGCATATGCTTTTGGCGAATCCCAAAACTGCAGAATTCTTACCAAAAAAAAAGTATTACTTTCAGAAAGTTTCTACCTTGTTGAAAGACTCTTTGGTTTCCAGACACTTCTCTACTAGTGCAGTACCAGATTCGAAAAAATCTTCCACCAGGTACATACAAATGTGGAAAATGTCCACAATGTCGTTGGATAATGGAACAACAAGCCACTCTACTTACAAATAACATCCAACACAAACTAAGACAACATGTTGACTGCTCCTCAACTGGAGCTTTCTATCTCATCACATGCAAATGTGGAGGTTACTGTGTCAGAAAGACAAAAAGAGCTTTCCGTAAAAGCACCTATGAGCATATCTACACGATAACCAATTAGCCACCATGTTGGCACACGACATCATTTTAACAGTGACAGTATTTCCTTTGCAGCTTTAGAACAAGTGTCACCCAATCCTAGAGGTGGTGACACAGACAAAACTCTATTACACTTAGAAATAGGATGGATCTTTTTACATAATGCCACCACTCCACCAGGCTTGAACGAAGTTTTGTCATTCAAGCCCTTTTTTCTAACCTATCATCTAACCATGACTAAAAATTGGTCATGTGTATTTACTTCCTTACCTATCCATGTCTACCCATCCACTTATCCAACCTAAATCAGTAACTCCAGATCAACTTTGAAAGAAAAAAACATAGATATGTACTCAATATAGTACACTAATTAGTAGACCAACATGAAATTTGAAATTTTCCTTTATCCTTGTATTGTTGGAACGACATATATCAACCCTACCTAGTAACTCTAATCTATCCTCAAAATTATTCACGTATATAGTTCAAGAGTAAATACCATTTGGTGGATCACCACAAATTGAACTTTCTCCTCATCCCTGACTTCTCAAATAACATGTATGATATAAGAATACTAAGGATGTTATAGGAAATTGTTAGAAATGTTATAAAATCTGTACTGATACCATGGAGTGAAGATGTGTTTCATGTTAGAATTCATATTAAGTATGGTCACACTAATATGAATTGTACTGAATTGTACTGCAAGAACCACCAAGTATATTGAATGTATTTTAGACATTGATATGTATCTCATATAGGTATTACATACTTGGTATTGCTTTTCAATTAGATGTTGGAATATGCAATGATATGGTTCCTGTTTTTTCTATGGCAAAATTCTTTTTTTTTAAGTCACCTAACACTTTAAACTATGTTGATTTTTCTCTTCGCTCTCCCCCCCCCCCCCCCCCCGCCTTACAGGGGACGGGAGCACCAACACCTGGGTGCATTTGTAATGACACTCTGGTCCCATGGAATGTCAACCCTGTACCTCCCTCTCCCCCGTTTGGACATCTGCGGTTCCAGCAGATGCTCAGGTCTGGCTAGTCTGTAACATTAGGTTCAGACAGAAGGCAAGTGAAGGCGGAATAAGGGGAGTTTGCCAATAGTTATTCCCACTTATTGGAGTGGTAGCACACTGCCCCAATATGCTAATAATATGCTAATTCTCATTGATTTAGCATCCAACCAGAAACAACTGAAGGGTGGAAGTAACAATCAGCCGCCCTCACTAAACTCTATGTCGTATATGTGTGTGGAAACACACACATAACTTTATTATCAACTTTACAGGGAAGTATATGTGTTCCCACTGCTACTAAGCTGCTTTTTGAAGTATGGCGCATGTGCATAGTTGGGTGCATTAGTCCCTGTCTGGACAGCTGCTGGTGGCTCACCCCTACAACCATACCCAAACAAAACCCAAAAAAAGTAAATAAACCCTCAAGATTACCTTAACCTAATTATTTTGGTTGATTATTTATTACCACATGACTGGACTTCCTAAACTTAATCTTATATTCTAGAGCCCTGTTTAACATGCTTAACCTGCTCTCCCACAAAAAATAACATGGCGGAGCTTAATCTTGGATGCATACAAGTGTACAAGGTACATATTTCCTTTGTTTCATCCACAAATCTATAATATTAAGCCAAAGTACCAGGTGTTAACTTTGGATATCCATCTAGTTACAGAATTCATACAACTAAGTATTGAAGAATCGTATGACAGCTCTAATACAAACACATTTAGGGTATGCCCCCCTAGTGGACGGATTTGATATTTACAATGTAATAAAATATATCACACGAAGATTTTTATACTTAAACACAATATATTACAGATTGTACAACATCCCTCAATAAATCCCTATAGGGGAAATTAAACAGATTCCCCAATATGCACAAGGAAAGTAAGTCAAAGAACCTTTTTGAATCATTTTACTCTGGTCTAGTTATATATAAGGTTTTAAAATTGTATTTCTTCTTTATAATATCTTTATAATATCTAGATACATTCACACACCAGGAATGCCTCAATAAAAGTGGTACTTTTTTATCCTAAAAAATAGGCGAACTATGAATTTGAATAGCGGCCAGCCCACAAGTAAGAGACTAACACTATCCTCACTCATATGTATAAATATAACCATAACCTAAAATGGTTTGTTTAAAACAAGGTATTGTCTCTCATGTCTAGAAATTTCAAATTATCCAGTCAGCTTCTCCACCAGTAGGAATTTCGTTTACCATAATCTGAGGTTACTTACTGTGTTTTCTGTGGCTTACCATCAGCAGACACCAAGTACGTTTTCTTCTTTTTCTTCTTTTCTTCGTGTATATTAATTTCATCATATCAATCAATCATATTGTATCTCTTCCACCACCATTTTTGTAATGCATAATTGTGCATCTTACGACAATGCTACATATGGTGTATGTCAGGAAATCTAATAATATTGCAAATAGAAACTAATTTTTGTTCTTTTGCGTATACAGATTGTACTATTTATGATTACAACTTTGAAGGTCTCCCAGTCCCCTGAGGAAGCCCTGTAGGGCGAAACATGTTGGGAACTGAAACATTGCTGATTTCATGTATCATATCTCAGTATATCATTATATTAGTATATCATTACTGTGTTAGCAGAGATCTAGCGCAGAAGGACCTTGTCTAGTTTCAGATGAACAATACAAATTTATTAAAGTTAGTTTTTTTTATTAAAGAAAATACTTTGCCTATAAAAGCCTGTCTTTTCTATTTCTCCTTCTAATACCATGACTTATGATAACATAACTGCCCAGCACTGCAGGCAAGTGTGACAAGGTGTAAAGCCAGGGGCGGATATATCTTTGTCATATAGGGCTCCCAGAAATTCATCAGCCAGCAGGGGCCCATGCAGCAACACACACTGCCTGCAAGGCTGCTGACACTGAGGGCACCTGCTGCAAGCTCCCAACTGAGGGCAGGCTTGCTGGCAGGTAACTGCTGCAGGGGTCCTGCTGGCTGAGGACTGCACTGTGTTCTATTAAAAAAAGCTGCTTGTGAAATCTATCCATCCGAGGGATGTGCAAAATTATGTTGTGGTCATGTATGCCCCTATGTAATGCTAAATGTGTGCAAGAATCCTCCAGTACCTCTGCCGGGCTATTCTTGCTTTGTATATTACAGGGTTGATCCATATGGTCATATACTCTCTCTTCATAAACACATTCACATAGAAAACACTACACTACAACAGATGAAATGGTATCATCATTTTTGTCCTAACAGTTGCTGAATTATATGCTAATAGTAAGTTTGAAAATTGCATTTAAGAGCTGGCAAGTTCTTTCGCAAAACTTTTTGTTGGAATATTTGTTAATTTACATGTTGAGAAAAATCTCTTGGACTCCAGTAAAATGTAAAAAAACATATGTGAATTAATTTTGACTAAACATTTATGTATAAATACTTTTAAAATAATGCACACGGTAGATAATAAATATTGTAATGAAAACAACATATTGAAACTTTAAAGACTACATTTATTGTCCCATGATGTACAAATTTGTTGGTTTGGCAACTCATAACGGTTGACTTCTCTCATCACGTACTTGTATTTGTTTTGATTGCTGTTAGCCACTTCCATGTAATTAATGTTCTATTGCAACTGTAAGTATCACTCCATTATGTATGACCATCTCCATAGGAGGTTAATTGCAATAAAGAGATGTAAATGACAGATCCTGGTCATTTCCATGGAGCTGAAATCTAATAATGTGTAAGTATAAAGCTTATATTCACAGGGTGAGAGGTGCTAAGTGGAAGCTGCTCAGTTTCAGTGTGCTGTATGTGCTGCCTTGCCAGATAAAACAGAATACAATAGCAGCAGATAAGACAGATCTTTGGAGTTCTGAAACAATGTTTGCTTCCAGTAGTTATCCTTGAACTTTTTTCTACACTTTCCTTTACATGCTTTACATTAAGGAAACTATATCGGTGGATTCTTTTTTCCGTCCATGCTATGAAGGCAACCATGTTCTTTTCTAGCTTTAAATGTAAGCCATTCTGTCTTGTTCTGCCAAGGTGGCTTGGAGCAAACTACTGGGATGTAAGCTACAATCATCCTGTTTTATACCATATGTTATGATATATGATGGCAACTAGTTTTCCTGGCTGCAGTTCTTTCTAAAGGCGTCATCATCCCTATGAATTGTATTGCTGGAAATATAACAGCTGCACAAAAATTACAAAATACCGTCATAGATTCAAAATGATGTAGAAGTACTTTATGTTGTTAGAAATGTTGATTAGGACATATGGTTATGTCACCGTACCTAGTATCAGTTTTAAAATATACTATCATCACATAGGAAGGAATCAGATTTACAATTTTAGATTACAAAGATGACTTTCCAAGGTAGGTTTGAATCTGTTTGAAAGCAACAGTTCTTTGTATTAACACTTTGATACATGAGGACCAGTCGTGCTTCCCTCTTTAACCCAACATATTCGTCTCAGAACAATAAATTAAATGACACCCACTTACCTCCTAGATGGTCAAAGTGGTCATGTACAAATACAACTGGTACATATGTATTTATATTTCTACCGCTTGTGTAACCCGCAAGTTTAATGTGTATGCACGATATTTCAACATATGAGTTTTTACAGCTTCCTAGTGAGGTTAATAAAAGTCAGAGGGTTATTAAAGGTCAGAGGTTAATAAAGGTTGTATTAATCTTTCTTACTTGAGATAGGAAGATTTGACGAAAATATGATCTGCACACTCACTCTTACAGATGGTTATTTATGCTGACTGGCCAAGAACCAAAGCCTGGTCTAACATATTGCACAACTCACTGATGAAAGCCTATTATTAGATGGCCAAAAGTTCCATTTCAGGAGGACCCTTTTACCTGTAGAATTAAGGTACAAGGGGACTGATTTTTCTTCATCTAATCTTCTTTACAGAGTTGCTCACCGTGGTCAGTGAGCATTTTGCTCATTTTTGCTTGGTCAAAGCTTGTGTGGCTGTATAATATGCTCAACAAACCTTATTAATTTGTAAAAAATTAAATATTCACGAATGACCCTCAAAAAAGGTAGAGTTACACTAGATTAAGGAGACATTTGATTATTTTACTTTGACATAATTAAGTGAAAGCATTGTTGCTTTATCCTAAAATGGAAATTGCATAAAATGCATTTTTTTTATAACCAAGGAGTATTATATTAATTTGCATTTCTTAGACTCAATGACTGTCTTCTCATTATTTGCAATTTAAAATAGCTTATGGAACAGTCCTTAGAACCAATTTTGAATAAAGAGTGTTGATTTAATCTTTCCTAGACCTTCAACTAAAAAGAAAAACAGTGGAGTCTTATCTAGTCAGGCTGTGCCGAACAATGATGTGCAAAATGTAATAACTATTATTACAATTTAAAATGTAGATTTTGAAGTGAGTAACTAAAATGGCTTATCTGTATAAAGCCCTGTTAATATATCACATATATAGAAAGGTGGTTATATGGGGCACCAGAACTGTCCATCAGTGTCCCCTACATGTCTAAAATGCCTAGGCATGACAAAACCATGTCCATGTTACAAACATTACTCTTGTATTAAAAACTTGGTTGTTATTAGTACTGTTCTACATATAATTATTACCATGCAGAAAAGAAAGAAAAGGCTGAACTATAACATCTCATATATCATTTTGTATATGCATCTATTATTTTTGTACCTAGATATATAAAAAAACATTTCTGAATAAATGCACAAAGCAGAAGGAATATATCAATACATAATTTGTAATGTAAAATGCACTGCTACTTTTTTAGAACTGTATAAAACATTTCTTTAGACCTAAAATATCAAAGTTTTGGAAAAAGTGTTTGACGGGAAAGTCAGCAGGGTGTTTTTCATGAATATTTGAAGAACTAAAATAATCGCCTAAAGTATTTTGCAAAGTATTTTGCAAAGAGCACATATGTATTTTCCATTGGTTATAAAAATGTCTTGAAAATGCATTACTTGGAGAGTGTGGATAAATAAATGGAAACTATAACATAGATTTGAACTCTGGGAAAAAAGGCCAAGAAATAAAAGTATAATTTATGTCTTTTATTTTGGATTTCATTTTACATTTGTTTGAAAAAATGTAGTAGAAATGTGAAATGTGTAAAAAACAAAAATAAATCATTAACCAAACTAAACCATTACAATATCATATAGCAAAAATCTACAGATGTTAAATATACCCAGGGCCGCCATCAGAAATTTCTGGGCCCCACACTAAATAAACTTCCTGGGCCACCATAATGCCCCTTGTGCAAAAGTTGAAGCATAGCAAAAGTCAATCACTTCTAGTTAGGGTCTGGTACATTGTCACCCCTGCCATAATGGGGGCGCTGATTATGCCTAAGCAATACCCTTGCCCTGAGGACTTGCAGCACAATAATTTTCTTGATTCTGGTTTATTCTTTTTCCTCATCTATGCTCTCCTTCACTGCCTCTCCTGTTGCTTCTTCAAAATTCCCCCCCCCCCCACTTTTCAGATCACCTGTCACTGGAAGACACCTCTGACCACTGCCAGATCACCCATATGCAAGTATTACCAGTGACACTGATGTTTGCCTTACAAGTACATTTCAAGTAAATAGGAAATCAAAAGTTACCTTATTGCTTATTAGACCTTATTTTGACTAAGTTGCTATGAGAAGTTAATATTGTTAAGACTTTCACAATGTGATGTGTTTTTTTCCCCAAAATGGGGGGGGGGGAATAATAAAATAGACATATTCAATGGACAGCTTGTTTTTTTCTGCTGTAATTTTAAAGTTAATTGTAAAATTAAAATGTCAATAAAATGATACAGTTTCATTATGTTTATATAAAAGGAAAAGAAAAATGAAATAGAGAATTTAAAAACGAAAACTTAAAAAAGTAATAGTAAGCTCTGCACATGAGCTTCACAGGATACGTCTTTTAAGTCAAATAGATTAACAGAAGCCATCTGGTTGCATGAAGATAAGAACCAAATAGGGGACATAACAACTGAGGAAGAGCAATGGATATGTATGTAGTATAGAACATAAAACTGCAAACCTATTTAACCTAAGAATGTGAAACGCTTCCTCATTTTACAGCAAAATATTTATGGGGAATGGTGATGTAAGAAAATATACAAGATAGATAAATCAAGATAGATAAGAACTTAACCTTGATAAAGCATGTTAATAAGCTAGAAAAAACAAATTTGGGAATAAATAATCCTGCATATTAAGCAATGTTTACGTATTAAAATGTCTTTTCATGTCAAATGAAGAATACATTTATGTTATACAGCAATGTAACTCTAAAATAAATTTTATTTTTTTAATATTTGTTATATAGCTTGGAAGGGTAAAAGTCCTATGACCTACATTGTTCTGACATATGGGGCATAAAGAATATCTGAAGCCCCTTCTTTATTTTTGGATAGAATACTGCCATCTGTATTGCAGTTGAGGATATTTGTCCTGTCTTTTTGTACTAGTGACCATTGGCATACTACAGGGTGTAATAGGAAATCCAAACATTTGTCACTAAACCAAACAGGCTGAAAATTTACCCTTGGAGACACCTATTACAGTAAGAACTAGGGGAGAATGAAATTAAAAGATTTAAAGCACCTGACTTTTTTGGTGAAATTTAGTTTGTTTAGTGAAATGTGCTTAAATGGAAAGTGTAATCATAATCCAAACCTAATGCAACATCCACCCAGAATCATGGCAAAACCAATGTGACCAATTTGAACGAGACATCCCCAGTGAATATGTTTACACTTTCCATTTAACTTTATTTTGGGATGTGGTACATTTATCTAATTTTAATTAAGGGGTCAATTTAAATGTCTAAATTGTTGAAATGATGGGAAAAGCAAAACATTTGTGAAATAAATAAAATTTCCCTAATGGGGACATGGACATCAGTGTAAACCTCGGTGGTAACCAATCTCCACTATTTCTAAATCTAAATGAAAAAAAAAAACAATTGCCTTAGTTATACTTAAATGTGTTTCTGGGAGGTTTTTATGGATGGTATGGGCTTTAAATGTCCCCAGAAAGGCCAGAAGCCCTCGACGTACCGTGGTGCATTTGCTGCTTTGTTACATGCTACAACATTTTTGGATTACAATGAAAAAGTAGAACTCCTTATATTTTACATTTTGAATAATCTGTTTGCAGTTGGGTGGCTTTGCCCTGATGCTGTGTCCTGCTCGCTTGGTCGTATTTTCCACTTATGTGAGCGCAATTTGAGGAGAGGGCATATCTCTGGCTTAATCATACCAGTCTTGTTGCTGTTATTTCCTGAAAAAGTGGACCAAGTATCTGTGAAACGTTTGAATAGAACATAATAAAACCATGGAGATTACCTACAATTGAATTTCAGCTGTACCTGCTCTTTTTATTTATGATTGCCATTATGTTATTGTGTTACATTGTATTGTGGTTTTAGGTTTTTTTTATAACAATAAAATGATGTGGTGTATATTTTGATGCCTTAAAAGCCTCGTTAATTACAATTTAGCTATATATAGATATGATAAGACATTGCATCATTTAAAAAAAAATAAGTAATGGGTAAAGATTTTAATATTATACGTAACATATCAGTATCCAAACACCTGTAACTTATCTGGTAAAGAGAAAATTAGGCATTTGCATCCCTTTTCTTCCTACTCCAGTTTTTTAAGGTATGGAAATGATGTAGTGCATGCACACACAGCCTCAGGTGGCCAAAAGGTACAGCATTTCAATCTGAAGCATATCCCTTTTTCCCCCTCCAGACATTTGAATCATAGAACCAAGCTCTACATGAGTCCTCAACTTAAAAGATAAAGCTCACCTTCTCCTGACAATATGGCAATGTATACACGCTAGGTGATTGTCTAAAATCTAGTGTATGATAGTTTTTCATGGAACCATTCTGCTAGATAAATGAACAACTGCCCAGGGATGACCATTGCAGTTACTTTTTGAGGAAACGTATTTGTCTCGTCCCTCCCCTCTCTATAGAACTGAAGTGAGAAGCACTCAATTGTCTATTGGTTCTATTGTCTACTGGAAAGATTGTTTAGAGAGAAACCGAATATGTGTACAGCCTAAGGTTCCCAGATTTAAAAAAAAGTGAGGCCTAATTCTAGCTAAATCACTGCCTACAAAAAAACATACTGCACATTTATGGTGCCAAACCAGTAATGTCAAATGTGTTCAGTGCTCCACACTCCCTCAATCATAGAGAAAGCCTTGATTTACTATAGGCTCCATATTGCAGCCATTTATGAACAGTAACTAATGTGCAGGTGACAATGTGGGGTAACTGATGTCCATCAGGTAACAAATAGTGTCCAATCTCCACTTTAAATAGGCCCCCAAGATCCACCTCATGTCAATCCTCTGTAAAATGCCAAACCCTCTACTGCTCACTAAATCAGTGGCATTTATTACATGAATGAAAGGACACAACCTAAAAATAGCAGAGAGTGGAGATTCAGCTAAAGGTGGACAAAGTTAATGCTCTACTCTGCAGAAGTCTTTTGCATTATTGCTTTTTTCAAACTATTTTAGGCCTGTTTAGGTTTTCTTTAAGAAATAGATATTTCCTCTGCACTGCACTGAGCTTTGGTGAAACTTTAAGATGCAGGTTGCTCTTCTTTCATTTATGGATAGAGAAAATATATTGTGAATTTGCAATGAGGATTAAGACTTGTGTTTCTCATTCAAAAACAAATTATTCTTTGAATGTATATATTTGTTTGAGACCAAGTCATCAGAAGTAGCTGAAAAGTTACTGCATTTCAGAATTGTCTTGAAAGCAAAATTGTTTTTCAAAATAAAATATTAAATCATAAAAGAACTGCCATTATGAAAACCTAAATAAATAGACAAGTCACCACACAAATTCATTTTCCATTTAATACATTTCTGTATTTCTGCTATGCTTACTTTATGGCACTAGCCAAAGAACCATAAATTGTTTATTTATGTAGGGTCGCTGAAAATGTATGTATATGTCTTTGAGGGCAAATATCTTCAGCGCAAAAAAAAATAGAACAAAAGTGTTGTTTTTTTCTAGCTTCTAATTTCATGATTTAATTCAACATTTATGTTTTTTAATCCCTTCTACAATCTTCTGCACCTAAGATTACCACACATATTTCAACAAATACATTTTTTTCAGATTTGGGTATTAAACATCCTAGCGGTAACCCCAAGTGTGACCCTGGGTAGAAAAAAATTGCTAAAAGCGGTAACTCCGAGTCACACTCAGGGTAGGTAAACCTATGGGAAGTAATAGTAAATACAGCTTTACCTGATCCGCCGCCGTCCTGCGTCGTTCATCGCCACAATCTTTGTCCTCTTCCTTCTTCCTCCGGCCGGCTTCTGCACCCGATGAGTCACCGGGGAATTCCCGGTGACGTCGGTGCGTGTGTACGTTGCCAGCAGGGCGGGGTGGAAAATTCAAAATCCATTTGTATTGCATTCAATACAAAATAACTGTATTGAATGCAATACATTGGATTTATATGTGTAAAAGCATATTAGTATGAGTATAATATGTATTTTTTTTATTTAATTAAAACATTTTTTTTAAATATATAGATTTTTTTATTTTTTCAATTTATTGTTTTTACATGATTTTGTGTTTCAAACTTTATTATACTCATACTATTATATTATATAATTGTGTAATTATGTAATTGTGTATTATAATATATATTGTGTAAAATAAATGTTTATGAAAAACAATGTACCGCTTTTAGACATATAAAACCGGAAGGAAATGAACGGCTAGGGAGGTTAAAGTAGAAAATGGAGATATTAAGACTCATGTTTACCAAATAGTAATGGTTTTGCACCAGTTATTAGCTCCCAGCTGGATAAAAGGCATTTAGAAAACACAGTTCCTTAAGGAACTGTTACAAGTGCACAGATAAGGAGACCTTTATACATAATTCAAAGAGAATAAGACAGAGATTTTAGATGCTATCATAAGTGTTATTTCAGAAAATTGAATTTTGTATTAATTGAACAGATTGAAGCCAAGTAGTTTACCAAGTGTTTATCCTACCATCATACATGTATTCCTACATGTAATGTATATATTATAAACCAATCAACATATAAATCAAAGTACTTCTTTTAAGTGGAATAAGCAAAAAAAATACTTTGACTCAAGTATAAACCTAGGGCACAAAATAACAGCCACTGCCATCACTGAAATAAGCAAATAATTAGAATGCCAGCAAAATTGTGAATTAATATATCCATGGTGTGTTATTTGTTTTATTTTTAAAAAGAAAAAAAAATCACATGCTTTCAGTCTGAATATCTTTTCCCCTTTTTGACAGTTGAGTTGGGTAAAATGAGCCATGAGCTCTTAATTGTTATTTTGTGCATTTTGAGGCCACTAATAGATAAAGTTAGGTCCTCATTTAAAGTGTATTTGTAAGCAGCTTGTTTTTGACAGCTTTTATATTTCAAACCAGAGATGTATGCAGTTCTGGGATCTGCCATTAGGTATCATGTATTGACAGAGATTGTATTTCAAGAGGAAAAAAGTCACTTTGGTATTTTTACAGTCATGATGGAGGGGATATTGTTGGTTTTCTGTTACCCCCAATATATGTTGGCTCTATCATTTACCCAATATGGTCCACTGTTTCAATTTTCAGACAGCCTCACAGTGCTTATTGTCTTTTTTGGCAGAGCATCTACAGTTCTTTAGAGGCAACATTACCTTACCTTACCCCTACCCTAAATGAAACTTTTTTAAATTTCAACTCTGTTGTGACTTTAAATCAATAATTCAGTCATTAAAAGTATTGTAACTTTCCATTCAGCAATTTTAGTTATTTTAATGCTGAAATTTTGCTCCTCCCAAAAGGTAGAGTTCAAGTATAATGTTCTTTTTTCCCTTACAAACACAAGCTGGTTCAGCATATTCGATGCCTTGCAATTATTCGCTATTAGTAGTACCAGAAACCTAAACCTCACAATCTGAATATTTTAAGATCATAAAAATACATTACATTTCCAGCTGCCTAATATGGCAACATAAAATCAATAAGGGGATCTTTTCTGCTGCAGTTAAGAAAATGATCAGTACTTTTCGGGAGTTAATCTACACTCCTTGTGTGCATTCTAATTTTTTATTCAGCATTTGAAACATGTTTCATTAACACATAACTTTGCAATCATTTCTGTTTATACAAAGGAAATCTTAGACTTTATAGACATATCCTAATAAGGATAAATACAGAAAAAACTGTTTTTGTTAATGACTAATTCAGCTCCAGAGAGAATGGTCTATCTGATTTTACAAGGGTATTAGCCATAACTGAAACGATTTAAATAGAATTTGTGCCTAAAATGTGCACTTGCAGCGGTTCACCAATTAGAATAAATACCATTGCAGCTGACAGACTTTTCATGTATAAATTCATTGTTTTAAAGTAATGCTAAATTCAATGCAAAAGCCACTAAACTATGGATAGGACTACAAAGGAAAACAAAATAATTTCCAGACTCATCACCACTTAAAATATCCTGAGTCAGAAAGTACGGTAACTAAACACTTTGGCATAAGGGATAGATCAAAACAGCCCTGTGTGCAGAAAAATGTCAGAGTATTCAGAATTTATTCCAGTGCTGGAGATTGAAGAACATACTAGAAGGAGTTATGAAGGACTAGCTTAGAACAACTGTGACTGCTTGAACTGATTCAATATAACTGCATGTTGCTTTTTGGACACTGGAATTGGTAAGACTTGTGATAAATTGTGAGAAGAAGAAGAACAGAGGAAAGACAGGCTTTTATAGGCAGCGTATATATTGATATAAAAAACGAACTTTATTGATAATTTTGTTAATTCCCTAGGAATAACTAGGTTAACTAGGATGCTAGGTATCATCTAACACAGTGATACTCAATTCATAGTATATTCATGCATTATGTCGCATGTCAGAATTATATTAAATAAAAACAGCAATGTCTCCATCCTGACACGTTTCGCCAGGTACCAGGCTTCCTCAGGCGAAGCAATCAGAATGATTGGAAAGTAACATGAACTGTCATTATAGGTTATATGTATACTGTAGATATCATATAAGGAGATTAGCTTACTTAGTACATTGCTGATATTTTGATCATAAAGGACACAGACAGAGTGCTTCCTATTGGTCAGAAGTAGATATCCTGATTAGACTTATGATAAAGTCATTTAGACGTTTTGAAATCCGGTCGGTATTAGGCGAAATTGTTGGGGTTGAAATGTAACTTCATAATTCTTAATAGATCTAGGTACCTTTCTTAATTTGAGAAGTTCCTAGTAATAGGATTTGTACCTTTCAAGTATTTATTTTATGCTTGTCAATGAAGAATTAGGTTGTTATAATTGTATCTCCCCCATTTTTGTTTCAATTAGGCATTGAAGCTGTCATATGTTCTTCAATACGTATTGTAACAATTCAGTTTTATTCACTCGTTGTGGTATAGTGGTAAGGGCGAGCAGGCTGGCAGCCGTCCAAACAGGGGGACTGTTTGGACGGCTTCCAGTCTGCTCGCCCTTACCACTATATCTACTCCTGACCAATAGGAAGCACTCTGTCTGTGTCCTTTATGGTCAAAATATCAATAATGTACTAGGTAAGCTAATCTCCTTATATGATATCAACAATATATATATAACCTATAATGACAGTTGATGTTACTTTCCAATCATTCTGATTGTACTACATATTATAATTGTTCATATCTCCTAGTCCCCTGAGGTCGGGGACGGAGACATTGCTGTTTTTATTTAATATAATTCTGACATGTGACATAATGCATGAATATACTATGAATTAAGTATCACTGTGTTAGTTGATATCTAGCACAGGAGAACTCTGGTATTCTTAGGAATTAAAAAAATTATCAATAAAGTTAAGTTTTTATATCAATATTTACGTTGCCTATAAAAGCCTGTCTTTCCTCTATTCATCTCACAATTTATCGGATTTTTCATCAGGCTAGGCCAAAAAATATCTAAAACAACATCTTCCCTTCTATTGGTGTACTTTTTACCTCTACTCCAGATTAGCATATCAGACAAACAAACTTTGAATATGACATTGTGAAAAAAATCTGGACTGGTGGTACTGTATGTCAATCAAGTGCCAAATGCCACAGTGGGGATAGTAGATAAGGCTAACAGCTATTTTTTTTAATGACATACGATCTACCCACGCTACCTGTACTAAAGTGTATTCTATGGCTCGCGGTTCACTCGTTTTTACATTGTGCGGTTTCCTGTGCGCGGTAGACTTTATTTTGAAAGGCATCGTCTTTCAACTCGTCGATCGACTCGTGTTGTCTTTGCAATCGACCGGTAAATCCCAATCCACATGTTAGCCACCCCTGGCTTAGAGGAACACTTTCATTTTTGAGTATAAAGGATATCAATTGAATGGTCACTATTGTATTTGGAAAGTTCATGATTAATCTTTGTCTAATGTTTTATGCTGGATTAATGTAAAGAATTAGGTGTTTTATAAAGGATCAATTAAAGTATGTTGTTTTACGTTATTGTCCCATCAATACTTTCTCACTTTTAGATTTGCAAACATTAATAGAAAAAAACAAACAATACTGTATACTGTACTCATAATAGGAACTACACACTGATTTATTATAAATGATCTAAAATAATGTGTCACTTTTTTGGCCAGGGGTGAGGTAAAGGTCTTTGTGAGGTATCTTTCTGTCCAATATATGATCAAGAGGGGGAATCATCTTAGTTAAAAGTTATTCCAGAGAGAAGGGTATCAGGACAATGTATTAGCTAATTGTTTCACCTCTCCTGACCAACTGATGTAAAGGTTTCAAACTGGTTTTGTTGCATTGGGATTGGACGAACATCCTATCTCCTAAATAGCCAGATATTCTCAATGCATGTGGCTACAATTAATGCTCCATTCAGAATGCCTTACTTTGTAGCCACTCCATTGCTACAAACAGATAGGAACAACAATATTATAATAAATTAATATATTAATAATATATTACACATTACTACATGTTACTCATATATGATTATCTACTTATTGCTCCTTATTAATTCCTAATTTGAGCACTGACTGAACCTTTTGATCTTTTGTACTGAGGTGGAGGTAGATAACTGTAGATAAGGTAAAGTACATAAGAAAAGTCAGATATTTCTTTATAGATTCTGCTGGAAATGATGATAGCAATCCATCCTTAAAAGCATCCAAATAAGGAAAAATAGTAGTACACAAAATGCAAAGATTACCATTCCAGTAGTATCACTATCCTATTCCAAGGCTCTAAAATGCCCTGTAGTAAATACAGCCCTAAAACTGCCCATACATATTGCATATTTTACGCAGTATCAACAACTTTCAGCAAGCTTTTTATATATGAAATAGCAAAATAGTTCAATCCAACCAACTACTAACAAGTTTTGAAATTTTTAAATGATTTAGATTGCAGGTGATAGGTTTCCTCAGTTCTTGCAGTTGTTTTTTTTCCTTTGTGATGTTCGGCTAAAAACTGAAAAAATTGCTTGAAAAACTGTTTTGTTTATCACCAGTGTAAACGTAAAAAAATAAATGCATTGACAACAATGAATAGCTTTCAGAGGTACACAGTTCACAAATTTTAAACCAATGAGTAGAATTCAAAAAACACATGGCAATACAGAATTTGAAAACAGTGTGAGGGAATGTGAAATATCGAAATTCTTTTTGGATATTTTCCAACATTCACTCAACAATCTGCTTCTAGATCTGTACCAAGGGCTTTCAACTATTTCATTTCTATTCATTTTAGGAGACAAGATCAGCATCCTTCAATATCTTCATCTGTGTGTATGTTTGAGGAAGATTGTCAGAGATTGTATCTTTAAGTCTTTCAATTAGTGAGCTGGTATGCACCTGAGCCTAGCTTTCAGGCATAAGAAGCGTACATTGATTACTGCAGTGCTGTCCACCTGAGGTCTGCATCCAGGCTGAAATGTCTCTTTGAAATCTAAAAATATCTAATGTTTTAAACTAAAAGAGAATTAACCCTGTCTGTAGTGACCCAGAAAAAAACTAAATGAATACCTCCACATATAAACCTTCAAACTGGTAACATTAGCAAACTGTGCAGCATGCAGGTCTGATTTGCAGACTTACTTTTAAGAATTGACTTATCTAGAAATGTTGTCTATTTTATATTAATAACCTTAAAAAATGTATTAAAAAATAATTAAACTGACCTTTATGTGTTAGACACACTTAAAGCAGACCTATCGCCACATTTTTTACTTTATATAAAAGGTTGTCTTTTTTATTAGTGTTCTTTTTTATCTTTACTGCCGTGGTAGTAAAGACTGAATGGGAAGCCTCTGGCATGCGCAGAAGGGGTTTTCCTCTACTGTCAAAAAATGTGTGACTACGCAGCTTGTGCAATACGAGATCGAGTAACGTAGGTAGAAGAATCAGGAAAAATAGGAGATGGCCACGCCAGGCGTTTAGTTCTCACCAGTACGAAGAGGTAAGACCGACTGGACAAGAATTACCACGTATAGTGTTTGACAGCAGTAAAATACTGCTAGTCCTAACATGACCTAATTTTCACTTCACATGAGATAATCATTAACAATCATCTTAAGGAACAATGTCTGTACAAGGGTTTTTGTGGCTTTTTCCTAGTCTATAACGCCGGTGGGTGGTCTGCAAGAAAATTTTGGTGGTCCGCGGCCTTGACTGGTGCCCCCCCGTGTGGGATCAGGAAAAAGACCCAGCTGGGGGAATGCACTGGCCAAACATACTGTTTGTATGTTTTCTGTATTTTATTTAACTAAACACTAAGACTATAAACAACACTACATACAGTAGCACTTTAAGTTAGCAATAATGTGTGGTCCTTTTAACAACTTTACAGCATAACTAAATTTCTTCCAAGTCACAATATATTGCAAAGATCTTTTTATATTAAACCCTACCTTTTATGATTATATACATGTATTTATATACCGGCGACATATTAGGCAGCGCTTTACAAAATCCATTGTTGTATCACCGACTATCCGTCTATGGTGCTCACAATCTAATATCCCTATATTAGTCATATGTCATTAACAGTCTAAGAGCAATCTTTAAGGAAAGCTATTTAAACTAACTGCATGTTTTTGGAAGGAAACAGCAGTGTCTGGAAGAAACCCACACAAACACAGGGAGAACTCCTTGCAGATAGTGTCCTGGCCAAGATTTGAATCTGGGACCTAGCACTGCAAAGACAAGGGCCCTGATTTATTACAGTTCTCCAAGGCTGGAGGGAATACACTTTCATTAGTGAAGCTGAGTAACTGAGCAAACCTGGAATGGATTTCCTATAATCAAGCTATTTGTTAGCAAATTTTTTCAATCCTGGACCAGATCAATTCCAGGTTTTGATGGATCGCCCTGCTTCACTGATGAAAGTGTATTCTCTCCAGCCTTGGAGAACTTTAATAAATTAGGGCCATGAGGTTTAGCCACTGAACCAACTGTGCTACCCTTTCTGCCATCTGGCCTTCTCCTTTTTCATGCAGACTATTTTTGGCTACCAGCCTAAAGTAACTATGAACTTACAGGCATGGATAACATCGACCTGCTAAAAGCAGTTCTGCTTTGTCATAACTTCTACATTGGATACAAAATCAGTCGTGAGGTACTGTCATCACTAACAAGTTGCAGAGTCTTCTGGGTGTGTGTAGCCCCTTGTTCTTCTGGGATTTTATAGAGAGTGCCGCTACCACGGGCAATCAGGTGACAACGCTGCTAAATAGCCAGGTCATTTAGCAGCACATTAGACCTGATTTAATAAAGTTCCAGGTATGTTGAATCACCGAGGGTCTCTATTTTCTTCAGTGTTGGAAAGCTTTATTAAATCAGACCCAATGCCCCTAATTCATCAAGCAGAATCGGATTATCGCTCGCGCATTCGTATTAGCGATCCGGAATCGTACGCGGTCGCGCTATTCAGCAACGGAAAAAGCTTGCGCATGTGAAGGCTGGAATCCGGCTGGTAGTGAGGCGAGTGTACGCGCATACTCGAGTCCGGACCGCGGTAATCCGCGATCGATGGCCGCGCGTACGTTCGCGCTTCCAGCGAGCGCGGATTTCATTGATGAATCAGGGGCAATGTGTTGGAGCAACATGCCCCTTCTCCAATGCAAAGCTGCCCCCCCTACCAGTTGATGCGGTGTGGATACCTCCTGTTGTGTCCTTTGCTAATGCTAACTTTCATTCTTCAATTGATAGTTGTCATTCTAATGCTTCAATAATCTAGTTACTAACTCATTAAATGAGTTACTCATTAAATGAGTTACTAACTCATAACAAGTATGCAGATAAAGAGTTCTACCCTAATTGTGGCTATCCTGATTTGCATACTTGTTCAAGGTCAATGACCTAGAAAGTATTGATTGTGCAAGGTCAGCATACCAGCCAAGCAACCAACATATTTAGAAGATTGTCAACAGTGGTGGCTTTACTTAACTCAAAGAAACCTTTCATCTAAATGGCTGAGGATTGCAAGAATAGGTAGAGATTTTATAAGTACTCTTACTATACTATCTTAAATATTTTCAACAGCCTGTCTATCGACACAGTGTACTAAACAACAATATGACATAAGCCTTTACCAGATATTTTATGTTGGAAATAAATCTTTGCTTAGCTAATTCATACATATGCTAAAAGCATTTTTCTTCCAAATTGGTTCACAAATACTTATTGTTGCATTATATTAGAATAATGGTACCATTTCCTGAAGCTGAGGGATATTACAATAGATACTGGTAGCTTGTGTTTTTGATTTTCTGTCAAGTTTGTGAGTAAGAGTAAGTATTGCTTTCTCTCTCACGGGGCTTCTGTTTTATGGAAAATATTTCCTTATACCTTTTACTATATTATTATGTCCCAAGAGCATTTTATTTTTTATTTAGAGTTACCTGTATTTTACATGACTTTCCCAACTATTTATCAATGTTTACATTTCTAATCTATTCATTCCTTAAAGTGTCTAGTCCATTTTTTTCAGTTTTGAGCACAGAACAGGATGGGGTTAAAAATCATATCAGGTTGTCTTTGCTGTCATTATTCCATAAGGGAGATTTTTATACATACCCTGTCCTAAAGATACAATAGGACAATATTGGCAGGTCTTTAAGAATATGACTAGCTAAATGTTTTTTTTTTTTGGTATTGTATTAGATAGGGAGGGGTAAAATCCTACTGGGTTTTTTATGGCACATGCAGTCTGCTAGGAAGATTTTATTTTAATTTACTTCCTGTCCTAAAGACATCCTAGGAAGCTGACCCTATAACAGATCCATACTCTCACCTGTTGCTTGGATGACAACTCAAAATGTTGTATTTCCCTTCACTTTATGTTCATTTCAGTGGTCTCCAGGACAAATAATATATCCCTAGTGGTACACAAAAAGTGTTTCCTTTCCAAACTTTATCCAAAGGCAAAATTTGATGTGTACATAAAAAAAAAAAAAACATGTTTTTTAAATTTTTATACCTATATATATGTTTATTTTATTAATGTACATAAACTAGCATTTTCTTTCTGTTCTAAACACCCTGTCAATGGAATACAGAAAAAGAAAGAACAAGTTTGAAGAACAAGTTCCAAATTATGGAAATATTAATTAAATACAAACGCATGGAGGTGGTGAAAATCGTGGGTAAATTATACCGTTAAATTGAAAAATTTTTTTGTATGAGTAGCTATAAAACATCTCTTCTGCTACTTAACAACGACCCTGGCCCCTAAATTTGCTATAAATGCAATTTAATAACACAGTTTATCTCTAAGTTTATAACTGGACAGTAAAAAGAGGGACAGCATACTACTGACCTCCTCTTTCAACCATTTTGCGTTCTCCTTTTGTCTGCATGATCTGTCTTAGCACACGAGCAGTGCAGCCCAACTGAGTTGATTCTTGCGTTGTAGCTCCTTCTCTAAGTCTAAGCTCTACTCAAAAGCAAAAACTGCAAGTCAAATTCAGGTACTTACTATAGCTGTATTCAAGGAAGAAATAAAATAATAATATTAAATACAGATCTACATTTATTACTACATACATTTGTGGCTTTCTTATCTGCCTGGAGTTCAGTGTTAAAGGGTCCTGAGTGATATTCTTGAAAAAACTAAAAAAACACTAGTAATTTGTTACTAATAAAGGAGAATAAATATACAATTGTCAAATGCCATACTAGTTTGTTGTTATACAAACATCATTAAAATTTTTATTCTTGAAAACACTGTACTGACCTTCTGACTGTAATTTACATCTGCCTTTGTCAGTGAATGTGAAAGTGCTCTTTTTCTTAAAATTTTAAAAAAGTATTTCCCAGTCAGGTTTGGACCTCTTTAATGCATTTAAGCATAAATATTTAGTAATTGTAACACAACTGCACAGCTATGTCAATACAATTTAGTGAACTGGCTGTGGTCCTGATGCACACAGACAAGTCCAGGAGAAATGGGATGTGTGATGTAGAGAAGACAGTAATTATTTCCGGACTGCTCAGGTTAACCTGCATGATCCAATCTGTTTTTGTTTCTTAGGCTGTCTAACATTTTGTACCAGAAATACTTAGATCAGACACTGTTACTATCAACTGTATTAAGCCAAATATTTCATTATCAACTCTTCCCATCATCACATTAGTTTCTCGTGAATTGCTTTCGTTTGCTCTCATAGATTTAGGGCAGCTGGTCTGTTGAATGAAAGAAAATAATCAGGTGTGTTTTCCCCATTTAGAAATGATTTATCTACAAAACAATAAATATAAGAAGAGGGGGTGACCTTACTACTTGCCATTTCTGCAAAGGAAGCTGAGTTATACTTTTCTATCACATTTGTTGTTAATGGTTTTGACACATTATTTAGGAGATAGTCCCCTAAATTGAATGTTCTAGGATCCTAGATGGTGGTGATAATGACTGAAAATAAGTGATTTCTGATGAAGTGCTGTTGTTCTTCAGGAAGGGAC
This sequence comes from Pyxicephalus adspersus, assembly GCF_032062135.1. NCBI lineage: Eukaryota > Metazoa > Chordata > Amphibia > Anura > Pyxicephalidae > Pyxicephalus > Pyxicephalus adspersus. The sequence goes on along the minus strand of NC_092860.1, from coordinate 113,512,504 downwards.
ATAACAAAAACACAGCAGATTAGGATTCAAGAATATTTCCCATTTGTTCATCACTCGTTCATCACTCGTTAATTATTCAGTTAATTAAACGGGCAGCATCTCCTCCTCAAGACAAGAGTTTGTGACTAGAAAAGTTTGTCTGTGACTAGCAGCTTAAGTTTTGACTATAGTATCCTGATTTATTTTCCACCTGGGTTATTGGTTTGTTTGGAAATATAAAAATACCTATAATAATTGTATTAAAAACATACTACAAAATTTTGTTAGACAAATCACTGTAAATGGACCCTTTGGCAAATAAATTTGGGGAGAAATATATATCTGAAAACACACTTTTTGGGAGTGGATTCTTTTAAAGTGGGTCCTTGTCTCTGCTGATCCCCCCCCCCCCCCCCCACTTGTTCGTTATCTCACCATACTGTATGAAAGAGATGTATGGACTAGTATGAGCATCCTATAATTATATCTCCTTGCTTGTCCTGAAGAAGTGGACATAGTTTCCATGAAACGCGCTGACAGTTGGAACATCATATTTGGTGTCCATGCAGGTGATACTGACCAGTGTGGTGTATGCTTTTATGTAATTATTATTATTGTTATTTTGTATTTAAATAAAAGTTTTTATGAATGTGATACTATAGGTTTAAATGAAATTGGCCATAAAAAGGATTCCAATTTTGGATTCTCTATTTTTGCTATGGTTTTAACTGGGGATGTGGCCTTGAGGATAAGTTATATAGAGAAATTCTAACACTCTTTTCACTCAGTTAATTAATCAACTGATTACATAGCTGAACATCTATATATGATATGTTAAGTGCCACCAATATCAGCAAAAAGACATGTTATATAAATTTATGGTGCATGCGGTGGAACCAGCATATGAAAAAAAAGGAACCTTTAGACATATTGGCTTAGGTCACTTTTTACACAGGAAATATTTGAAACTGTAGGACCTTAATGGCTTATCAAGTGGACAGCAAAACCTGCAGTTCTTACACCATAGTTTGAAATAAAAAAAGAAATCCTCTGTTGTTTATTGGGGTACATTTTCCCAAAATATGGGACAATGGGTCTGATTTACTAAAGCTCTCCAGGACTGGAGAAGATAGACTAATATGAGGGAAGTTGGATAATCTATCAAACCTGTAGTGTATCTGGTCCAGGATTAAAAACTTTGGCAACTAATAGGAAAATATTTTATTAAATCCATTTCTGGTTTGCTGGATCACCCAGGTTCATCTATGATAATCCAGTCTTCCAGAGCTTTACTAAATCAGTCCCAATGTGTTAGATACCAGAATATTGCTATTACTAGAGTTTGTAAGCTTACTGAGATATAGAGTTTGTAGTTTTTATGATTGTATGTATTCCATTATTTAATAATTTGTTAATGGTTTTGAAAGAGGGCAGATAATTAAATTAATAATTAAAAAAGGAATTTGTCCTTTGAGGATCAGAGCTTGAAAAACCATCAGGGTGGGCAACTATTAATAATCAAGTTACCAGGAACAAAAATGGACAGAGATGACATCAAAAACAACGGCATCATAGAAGGCAAAATTTGTTTCAATGTAATAATTAGGATAACCCAGAAACTTTCTTTCCTGCCTCAGTAAAAATGTGTGGATGTATAACCAGAAAGACTGACTTGTGATACCGTGAGCCATCAACAGCTTCACACATCTATTGCCTGCTATACTTTTCACACTAAACACATTTTTCTTTTAGGTTGTTATCTTAAAAACCTTACTTCTAAGATCTATTTTTATGTTATAAAACAATATGTTTCCTTGGCACCAAAGCATACAAAATTATATATAATGTAACATGATCTGTATGTTTGCAGCTATATATTTCAAGCCATCAATGGAACACACAGAAATGTATTACATGTGATAGGGCTTAAAAGTAAGAGCTGGCATTTTAGCTTTAGCTCTACATCATTAAGTCTCCTAATATTTTTCTTATATGCCACAGAGAATATATTAGATACTGTACAGATAATTTAAAGGGACAATAAGATCTCTTTTCAGTTTCATTGCCTAAAGCATTGTTGTTATTATTTCAATGTTATTCCACAAACATTAACATTTTTTCTTTTACAATATCTAATTTCTTACTGCAATAATCTCCTACTGATTTTCACAGTAATATTGTTTATTATGCACAGTATGTATATTGTTGATTAACTTTTTACTAATGCCAGAGAGCAATGCAGTGACATCCATAAAGTCAATCCCTGTATGTTAATTAAACAAGCAAGGTAAAAATACATGTGAAGTGCCTTAGCTGACAATGACGCATGCTGAGCTAAATAAACAACATCTCACAGAGGTTGCCAATAAAAGTGTAATATTATTTTCATTTTAAATGCAAGCAGTTGAGCTGTTACAAAAATCTATTTATACGTGGCCCATTCTATGCAGTACATATTAAATAATACCACAGGTCAACATGTCATTTACATCAGATATCATTTTATGTGGTAGTAGCTTTGTAGTGTTTTTGATGCAGGTTTCAAATCTGTGTTCAGTTTTTCTCTAGCACATCTAGTTTTTGTGATGCAGCTAATTATATATTGTGTGAAATTAGTTTTAAATAGCGACGACCATTTTCTTTTTTTAAGGTTAGAGACCGCACTAACTGTGATTGATTTCATTTGTCATCATGCCTAGAAATTGCTCTAATTATCCAGACAGTTTCTGTTACGTGTGTGGTTCATTCAGGACGAAAGCACAACATCGCCAAATTACCACAGAACTTATAAAGATATACAAATTATATTTCGGCTGTCCACTCGGTGACCAGAATAAATCTTGGGCTCCACATGTCATCTGTACCAGTTGTTCCAACAGACTGCGTGACTGGCTAAATCAGCGTAAAGCACCAATGCCATTTGCAATCCCGATGGTGTGGAGAGAACAGCAAGACCATATAATCGATTGCTATTTTTGCTGCGTCAACAAAAGTGGATTCTCAGGTAAAATTAAGCACAAAACTGTATATCCCAGCCTCAATTCTGCAATTAGGCCTGTTACCCATGATGATGCATTGCCAGTTCTGGTACCGCCACATGATGGACTTGTTTCTGTAGAAGGTGATGAGGAATGCGCTGGAGTTGCAGCCAGTTACAACCCCGAATCATCTGATCCTGACTACTTAACCGATGAAGATTCAGAACCAGAGACCTTTACACACACAGAGCTGAATGATCTTGTTCCTGATCTAAATCTCTCCAAAGACAAAGCAGAACTTTTTGCTTCAAGGCTTAAACAAGCAAAGGGTGTACCGGTAACTCACTACAGAAAACAAAAACTCATAACTTGACAACGTTCTTCACTAGTGATGGCTCACTGTGCTCCTGTCATGATATAAATGCACTCTTTACCAGTTTGTCACAAAAGCATGTTCCATCTGAATGGCGTATCTTCATTGCTTCCTTTAAAAGAAGCTTAAAAGCAGTCTTGCATAATTGTAATTCCAAACCAAGTTTACTAATTGCCCATTCCGTTAACCTAAAGAAGTCCTATGACAACATGAAGCTACTACTTGAAGCAATCCAGTATAAGATACACCAGTGGAACATCTGTGGGGATCTAAGGGTCATTGGCTTTCTGATAGGAATGCAAAGAGGATTCATAAAATATTGCTGTTTCCTAAGCCTGTGGGACAGCTGATCTACGGGAGACCAATATGTCAAGCGTGACTGGCTACTAAGAGATACCTATGGGCCCGGAACAAGCAGTGCCAAGTTTCTGCCTCTGGTTGATCCACATAAAATATTTTTGCCACATATCAAGTTATTACGTTTTAGTGCAAAATACATGGAGGTACAATGTTAACTATAATAGTACTCATAACTCAGGAACTGTTAGGGAAAAACAGATTTGAAATCAGCTTAAAAATTGATTTAGAAAAGTTTGCTGTGGTTTGCTGTCGTTTATGATCTGATCAAAACTAATTTTTTGTTGACCTGTGTATTCATAGGATTTGCATGCATATTACCACCATCACCAGATTAAGAACATGAATTTTCAAGAAACTTTGATACAGATTGGCAAAGCAACTAATTATTTGTTATTTTTAATGTTTTCCTGTTTTACTTTCTAAATACATAATACTTATATTTTTGTGTTATCATCCTAATGGATCTGATTATTAAGTATTATTGCACCAAATGCTACATGCAGTTAGATGAGACACAACGTGCTTTGGCTGTGCTTTGCCTTCTAGGTGGTGCCTCTTGGGCACAGCTGCTCTGCAAGGAGATCTGAATTCAGAAACATAGCTAGTAGTTTGCAAGCTGCACTGTATATAACCAACAGTTCTTTTCACAGCAAGTAACACGCACATTGAGCTGTTTAGCTCAAACTGCAGGAACAGGCTTATATAAATGATGCTTTCTAAAAATTCATCTATTCTGTAACAAATCTCCCTAACAAAATTATTGAAATAATAATCATGGCAAACATTTAATTGCCAAGGAACATTACCAGTGGTGTGGTCAGAATGTTATTGGAAGAAAAACTCCTAGGCTTGTTGGTATGTGTTACTGCACTTTACACCAATTCCTCTACCCTGCTCCTTTTTACTGGTCAAGATCTTATTTTAAGAAAATAGGATTTTTAAGCATGCTGTATGAAAAAAAGTGAAACAAAAAACAGGAGCTACACGAAGTGTTGTATATATCTAAAGTCACATAACATATTCTAGTATCATTTCTGTTTTTCATTCTATGAAAAAATTCTGTTTATGAAATTCTCCTGCCTTTAACATCTGTTTGGAGAGATCAGGAGATTTTGCAGCATGTCATCAATTGCAGTAAAGGAGAAGGCAAAGTCAAAACCCATTGACACCCGATAATAGGGCACCACCATCCATCTCCTCACTCCCAAAAAACACACATACTAATATTAAAATAATATGCAAAATGTAGGACCAGATCTCATTACTGTAAAGCAGAAATGGTCAAATTTGCCAAAATAAGGTTCATGGAAAAAAAAAAAATCACAAAATAATTTACAGGATATATTTCCTCTGTTGTTAAGTTTGTCTCTGGTACAGTCAAAGCTTTCAGTCATTTTTCAGGTAGAGTTTAGATGCATGTATTCCCAGGGACATGTACTACACTTTGTTTTTCTGCATTTGGACAAACTATGTCCTTTTAAGGTTAACTAAATGGGTAATTAACCTCCCTAGCGGTTCATTTCTGTCCGGTTTTATGTCTAAAAGCGGTACATTGTGATTCATGAAAATTTATTTTACAGTATAATATAATAGTATGAGTATAATAAAGTTTGAAACACAAAATCATGTAAAAATAATAAGTTGAATAAATTAAAGAATCTATATATTTAAAAAAAAACATATATTTTTTTTTAATTTAAAAAAAAAATACATATTATACTAATACTATTAAATATACTGTAAAATAAATGTCCTTGAAAACAATGTGCTGCTTTTACACATATAAATCCAATGTATTGAATTCAATACAGTTATTTTGTATTGAATGCAATACAAATGGATTTTGAATTTCCTGCCCCGCCCCACTGGCAACGTACACACACAGCGACGTCACCGGGAACTCCCCCAGTGACTCATCGGATGCAGAAGCTGGCCTGAAGAAGAGAGAAGAAGACGGAGATTGCGGCGATGGACGACGCGGAATGCCGGCGAATCAGGTAAGGCTGTATTTACTATTACCTCCCATAGGATTCCCTACCCCGAGTGTGACTCGGGGTTACCGCTTTTAGCAACTTCTTTCTACACACTCGGGGTTACCTCTAGGGAGGTTAAAGGTGTCCTTGTCAAAAGTTGGATTTTCTTTTTCAATGTAGCTGTATGTGTTAAAATGAAAAACTGTGTTTGTATTTGTCCAAATCATCCATCCAAGTGAGCTCTAGATGTGTGGAAATCTCTGTAACAAAGTCCCGAATAAAGAGGAATTCCAATCCTTTCATGGTCTTCCTCATAAAATAAATTAGATAATCATGTGGAAATTTAATTCCATTATCTGCTCAGAATTGGGTATTTAAAGCAAACAGGAATTTGCTGTTCACATAATTAGATACTTGTGATCATGAAGTGAAGTCAATATACAAACAGTTCATTGTGGTATGATTCTTAACTCCCCCAGTAAATCAGCCCAAAATTTTGGCATACACTTTATCATGTTCAAATTATGTTCTATAGCTCTGTCCTTTAAAACAATAGAAACATTTATGCTGGGTCTGCAATGGTCTGACGTTGTCCCTGTATGTTACTTTACTCTCACATGCTCTGTGCAGTGTTGTTGAACTGTTGAATTGGAGCTCTTGGTGTTTTGAACCAACAGGGACCAGAGCAGCTGCATTGCATATAAGACCAGCAGTCCGACTTTCCAGAGTGCTAGAAGAGGGTATTATAATCTGTGCTGTAGGTCAAAGGATGCTAAAAGTCACAGACAGAAGAATGCTTGAATGCATTACGGTAATACATTTTAACCTAGTTTTAACCAGGCATAAACAAAGCAACAGATTTGTATAGGAGAATATGAAAGGAATTTAGGCAATGATTAAGTCCGTGGTATTTTTATAGAGTAGAAAAATATTACTCTTCCTTTTTTACAATACCTTACAGTAGGAAAGATTTTCATTCAATGCAATGCAACATTCTACAGATATTACTAGCTGGAACAATGAAAACACAGCTTTATCAGGACATCTGTATAATATAAGCAGTTTATCTATATGTATGAAGAAACATTGATTTATATTATAATTTTAACTGTATAAATTAAGGTCAAATGTGTTATTTGGGCATTTTTTCTCTCCTCTTAACTGGATTCTTGACTCACTCAAGTGAAACCACTTCACTTTCCCTTCACAATTCCATTTCTTCTGCTTGTTACCTGGAATATTCTGTTGTTTTGATCTAACTTGATTTATCTGAAGCTTTTGACATGGTAGAACACTCTGTTCATTTTCTCTTTTATCCTTGTGTATCAGTGGCTCTGCACGCATACAGTTCCATTCATACACAGTATTAAAGATTATCATTTCTGGTAACCTAGGGAAAACTCTTTATGTACTGCATGAAAGTACACAGAATATATATTTTATATGTATACAGCTTTGACATATTGTTTATGTCAGATCTTACATTACTCTTCTCTTTTAGTTTGGAATCTTTAGCTGAAATAATAAAGCATGCAAACTGTATGCTTTTATAAACGAGCTCACTTATGTAGCATCAATGAAACATTAAACCAATCCAGAAGGAGCTTGCAATCTGACATTCCTAACACATGCATACACAAAACCATGTAGTCTTACAGTAAATTGTTGGTGGACACAGGGAGAACATATAAACTCCATGCCTTGTCTTTGGTAAAAAGACAAAATTAGTACGACAAGGCGAGTACTAATCAATTAGTCACTAAGCTTTGATGTTACGAAGCATGTAACTAAAACAAGAACAATATTAATGCTGTAAAAATTATGAAATAAAATGATAAAAAAATGACAGTGATGACAATGATACTAAAATCAAATTGTTTTCCAGTTTAAGATACAGTATTTTGTTGATCAGCATTATTCAGAGAATTGGTTAGGGTGTTTGTTTAGAAATGAAAATCAAGAAATGATGAACATAAGTAGCATGCCCTAACCAACATCTGTTTTTTCATGATTTGGCTCCCTAAAATGCCCTTTTTACATGTATTTTTTTTAATATCCTTGGATATAACACAGTTACGGACTCTCTAGATAGCCAGGTCATTATGTTTTAGACTTTTGATGGCTAGACTGTGGCCAGTGGAAGTAGAACATACCTTGGTGATCAGTTAGAGTACATAATTCCCCTGACAGTGATAATCAGGGGTAAAAAAAATGGTCTGGGTCAGCAGTAGTAACAAAATACCCATGCCCTGTGGCCAGTGGGTGGCCCTGGAGCCCTAAAGAACCTGACTGGGTTAATATGGACCTGCACTCAGGTGTGAGTGTGAGAGGATTTGATTAGCCAGAGGCTGGTGAGCAGAGAAGGATACAGGCTGAGCAGGAAGTGGCCTGTAAGAGAGCTTATGGGGAATCAAGCTGGAGGAGGTTGCTGTTGGTGCTGTCCTGTGAAAGAGAGAGAGCCCTAAGTGTTCCAGAGGAGGAACTGATCAGCGAGAGGCTGAGGGAAGAGGATCAGCCACTGTGTTGCAGGCATGTGGTGATCAGGGAGGCTGAAGGAAGCCAGCGTCCACACAGGACTACAAAGCTGTGAGTAAACAGTATTGATACTGGGACAGAATTTGTGTTAGTGAGCTGGGGCACCCAGTGAGGTAGCCAGTTGCCCAGCCAGGCTTCTACTATTTATTGTTTTTGTAAAGTGCTAATAAATAGACAGGTAGGAGCCTGATTGAATTGCAACTTTGAAGTCTGCTGTCTTAGTCACTGCTGTCTTCTGACCCTGTTTGTTTATACATATATATTTTATATTGTATATACATATATATATATATATATTGTTACAGAGTGTCCTAAAAATGGCAGGGAAAGTGTGAGAAAAAATCCAGGGAATAGTGTTAGTATGTGTGTTTAGGTTTTTAGGAAGGAAAACCAGGGACTTTAGGGCCCTGGAGCAAGCCAAGGGAGTGAAAGAGTGGGTTCCTTGGCCCAACCCAAATCAGAGTTTTGGTTATATGCACCTGCACTCAGGTGCAAGGAAGAAGGGAATTGATCAGCAAGAGGCTGAGGGAATTGATCAGCAAGAGGCTGAGGGAATTGATCAGCAAGAGGCTGAGGGAGTTGATCAGCAAGAGGCTGAGAAGGGTCCAGGGTGGGTTCCAGGCCGAGAGAGTGCCAGAGTGTGTTCCAGGCCGGGAGAGAGCCAGAGTGGGTTCCAGGCTGAAGAAAGAGTCAGAGTGGGTTTCAGGCAGAAGAGGGAGCCAGAGTGGGTTTCAGGCAGAAGAGGGAGCCGGAGTGGGTTCCAGGCTGAAGAGGGAGCCGGAGTGGGTTCCAGGCTGAAGAGGGAGCCGGAGTGGGTTCCAGGCTGAAGAGGGAGCCAGAGTGGGTTCCAGGCTGAAGAGAGAGCCAGAGTGGATTCCAGGCTAAAGAGAGAGCCAGAGTGGATTCCAGGCTAAAGAGAGAGCCAGAGTGGATTCCAGGCTGAAGAGAGAGCCAGAGTGGATTCCAGGCTGAAGAGAGAGCCAGAGTGGATTCCAGGCTAAAGAGAGAGCCAAAGTGGATTCCAGGCTGAAGAGAGAGTGTTCCAGGTTGAGAGGAAGTATGGTCCAGGCTGGGAAAGGAGCCAGAGTCTGTTCCAAGCTGCAGGAAAAGGGGACAGAACTCCAGGAAAGCCAGTGGGAATAGTAGTGGGAAAGTGAGTGGAATAGTACTGATATAGTCAATGTGTTAGAAAGGGAGGGCACCTAAATAATACATATTCACATATTCATATGTAGCCGGGCTACATTGTTTTTGTTGTGAAGTGCTGGAGAATGTACTCTAACACCTAGCCTAGAGAAATAAAAACTGCTGTTATTTTGGACTTTTGGAGTCTGCTCCCTCTAATCTTCCCTGTAAGTATCCCGTTACCATGGGCAACCCCCAGTGATCTACCAAATTATATACCAATGTTTTCTTCCAAGATCCTCATATTTTGTACATGAATTTTACGTGCAAAAAAAGTTTGAGTGAAACTTGTGTAAATCTTGTTGCATAAAAGCACTAATAAATAGACTCCATAAACTTGTATGCCCTTAACAATAAAACAAAAATATTTAGTTATTAAATATGAGAATATCCATAAACTGTCAGATTCTATGGGAAGTTCTCCAGAATAGTACAAAACAACTCAGCAAGGATAGGGATGTCAGCAGTAAATTTCTATGGCAAACAGGTTTGTTTTTTTTCTGAAAGGTACAACAAAAAATGTATCCCAGAAAAAAAATGTGCTTTATTTGGAAATAAAAGTATAACTATACTAACCTGTACATGGCTAATAATCTTATTCACTTTTCTGGTTTTTCATAGTAATTAGACCATTTATTTCAAAACCCAGATTTTATTATCAGTCAAAAATATTGCCATTAAATCATTGAGGAAGACAAAAATCGACGTCTACTGTAGTTTCTAATTTACCAGATGAGCGAAAATGACCGCGCATATGAAACATGTTTATTTGTTTTACATAATGTGCCGCTCTTGTTTCATATTTTCTTGCAATGATCCAAGCTTGTACATATCTAAACAAATTGTTCCATTTGTACTTTTCCAAAGGCCATACAGATCATTGACTTAGAAATGCCTTGTTCTGTTCATCCTCCCACGTGTGAAATGTCTTGTCAATGCTTTTTCCATTATGGAGCTGGCTATAGGAATACACAATCTTGTCTGCTTTTGTCTAAATGCTAATTTGTTAAAAGCCATTTTCTAGATGTGTGAATCTTGATGCTTAACTTTCTACTGGTTTGTATTATTTTCTGCTATAGAAGACAACATGCTGAATTTTTAAAAAATAGCCATTCAAACGGCATCTTAATAAATACCTATACTTTATTCAGGAGCAAAAGATACTTTTTGACTGTTAAAAAAAATAAATAGGCTGAACTCCAAGCACACATAAACTGCTATACAACAAAGCCAGTCTCCTTTTATTACTAGTGTGGTTGATTAAGTAAAGAAATGTTCACTTGCAGGAGACCTTACTCTTGAACTCAAGAACTACTTAATACCTAAGAGAGCAAAACTCCAAATAAAGTTCTTACATTAAAGTGAGAAATAAAACACCTGTAGGAAAAAAAAAGCATAATAACCTTACCGCTAGCTATTAAGGGCATACACATTTATGGGGTCTATTTATCAGTGCTTTTACGATTACATTTAACCATGTTTCACCCAAATTGTACATAAAATTCATGTTGGAAATGTGTGAGTCTTGGATGAAAACATTGATAGTACAAAAAATGCTTGATGTAAATATAAATATAATATACATAAATATAACTTGGGGACTACCTGCTTATGAATCCTCCACTATAGGTCTGTATAGACTCAAACTGCATTTAGATTTGGACAACAGTCTGCCCTGATAGTCACGTTCTACTCCAGCCTTTTGCCTTACGGTATCTGGCTTACTGAATAGCACAGATATGTTGTAGATTGGGTATGGGATTAACTTTATTGTCTTTTTAGAAATGTATCATCTGTTTTTATATTATGGGCACTTTTCATCAATGGGTTTTTAGAATATTTTATTATTTATCCGGAAACAATTTGGTTCGGTTGAGCATTGTCTCTATTTTTGGAGCATTGAATGTAAAAAAGACTAAAAAAAGCTATCTAGATCTGTACACTTTTAATGTGTACTTTCCTTTATATTGACCTGCTCAGTCTTTATAGAGAACAAGGTGCAAGCATAAGTACACACACAGTAATGTGACTGGTGTGCTATTTGAGATTTATTTCTTGATTTGTTTATTGGAAGTTATCTTTATGAAGCAGTGAAATGCTTGATTTATTCTAACATGGAGATGCTTCATTAAACCGGCATCTTACAGGAGGATCTTGTCAATCGAGCTTCTTGAGGTTAAAAAAAAAACTTTGAAAATTGCATTCATTAGTAGCACTTGTCAGACTCATCAAGAATCCATTTGTGAAACTTAATGAACAAATATCAAAGCATAGCTGATAGCTAGAATTTTAGTCCATTATCTAATGGGCTGTTTGAGAAGATTGGCTGCAGTAAAATAATTTTTTTACATACATAACCGAAAATTTACCTTCCTAAAGTTCTTACTTCGAGAATCAGTTTTGTTAAACTACAGTGAGCAAAAGAGCTACAGAACACAAGGTAGGAACATTGAAAGAGGTGAAAAAACTATGCTTAAGTAAGTAAACATTCTTACTGAAGCACAATTTAAGAAATCTTTCTTTCACTTTCTCCAATGGGGGGGAAACTGTCTTTCTATTGTGCTCCTGTATTATCACCCTGTCACAAACCCCTGGTTGAAAATAGTGGCTGTGCTGACATGCATTGTGCAGGTATGGTCCACTGTTATCACCATTAAGAAGTTGGCAAATAGAAATATTAAGCGTCAGAAAGACAGAAATGGGCTGAAAGTAGCTGAATGAGAGCAGCAGTTTTTTGATGCAAAAACAAATGAAAAGAAAAAAAGAATTTTGAAAAAAGAAAAAGAGAAAGAAAAGCAATTTGTTTATGATAAAACAGGCCTGATTTATGAAAGCTCTGAAGAAGATAGAATATCATGGGAGAACCTGGGGAATCCCAAAAAAGTTCTGGTCCAGGATTGAAAACATTTGCCAACTAATGGTAAAATATTTTTAAAAAATCCCTTCCAGGTTTGCTGGATGGTCCTGGTTCACCCATGGTTATCTATCTTCTCCAGTGTTGGAGAGCTTTAGGACATCAGGCTCTGTGGACTCCATAATGTAGTGGTCGCCAACCTTTCTGACCTCACAAACTACTAGCCGCGTGTTCCTCGCAGACTACCGGTTCACTGCTGCCCTAATTGACCTGTTACAGCATTGGTTGCCAAACATGTCCTCACTAAATTCAAATGATAGTCTACAAGTGTCATTGAGTGAATAAAATGAATATGTTGATAATATAAAGAAAATGCAGATATCCTTCCTATATACTTAGGGTTATTTACGACCTGTTTTCATTTTTTAATAATTTTTTCAATTTTTTTTAAACATAAGTACCACATGACTTTGTTTATTGCATCAAGGTTTTTTCACTTTGTCAGGAACCTCTATGTAAACAAAATAAAACAAAAATAATCAATTTCACTAAATTATAAAATGCTGTGGTGAAAATTAAGACTTTCGTGTTCTTTATGGTCAGTTTCAACCCAGTTGTAATATAAGATCATATAACAATAATTAGTGACAAAACTGAAATCATACACACACTAAAATTTGACTGTCAGCTCTCAGTCACAGAACATCACACTAACAGCCAGCCCTCTCCCTTCTCAATTCAGGGCTTATCTCTCAGGCTTCTTATCTGTAGCTAAACAGACAGGCATTCCAGACATAGAAGGAACTATTCAGTTAAGCTGCGTACACACTTCCAATTTTTGTCGTTGGAAAGGATCTTTCACGATCCTTTCCAACGACAAGGGAGTGCACGATGCATGAACGGTGCTGTACATACAGCACCGTTCATGCTCTATGGAGAGGGGAGGGGGAGAGCGACGGAGCGGCACCCTGCTGCGCGCTCTCCCCTTCCCTTTCATTAGGATCGGCTGTCGTCCATCGTCCGTGGATCCGGCAGGTCGGTCGTCCGGACGATGGACGACACCGACTGTACACACGCCAGATTTTCGCCCGCTAATTGGCCGATGCCAATTATCGGGCGATAAAAATCTGACGTGTGTACGTAGCTTTAGTCTTGTTAACTTGCAAAGCACACATCCTCTAGTTGCAGATTATAGATTATATCTTGGATGAAAATGAGACAGAGGATGCAGACCAGCATAGCGATACGGATGAACAGGTTTCTGAAATGGAAGACGAAGTAGAGTAACAACCAGAATTTACAGACACATCTAATAAATCTGATGCGGAGGCCACCACTGCTGAAGCTGCTCCTATTCCTGCTGAAACATTCCAATCCAAAAGTGGCAACATCTGTTGATTTCAGTACCTCCTGACGTACATGGCAGACCAGCTGCTGAAAATGTCATCAAAATGACCCCTGGGATCACAAGGTTTACTATGACTAGAGTAAGTGACATCAAGACATGTACTGAATTGTTCATGCCATTTGTTCATGTCGTTTGTCAAAATTGCTTTGACAAACCGTGAAGGAAAAAAAGTCCATGGGGGCATTGATGGAATGTGGAATGACATTGTTGAAGAATGCCTGGATGCTTATATTGGTGTTCTTCTTCTTGCTGGAGTGTACAGATCCTGTAATGGGGCCACTCATAGTCTCTGGGACACGTTATCAGGCAGAACAATTTTCCGATCAACAATGTCACTTCCGACCTTTCGAATGATATCAAGAGTCTTCGGATTTGACAACAGAGATACTAGACCAAAAGCTGACAAGCTTGCTCCCATCAGGGATGTCTCAGAGAGATGGGTGCAGCTCCTTCCACTGATTTTTCACCCTGTTGCCTCAGGTGACAGTAAATAAACGTTTTGTCCTCTTCCGTGGAAAATTTTCTATCTGGCAGTACATGCCCAGTAAGCCAGGCAAATATGAAATAAAAATCTTAGCAGCCTGTGATGCAAAAACAAGCTATGCGTGGAATCTACAGATTTACACAGGCAAACCTGCAAGTGGCATCTCAGAGAAAAACCAAGGAAGACGTGTAGTCCTTGATATGACTACTGGACTGTGGGGTCACAATATCACCTGTGACAATTTTTTCACCAGCTTGGACAAGAACTTTTCAGGAGGAAACTTTTGTAAAGTAAACCACTGTTGTTTCATATTGTCCAAAAAGAAACTGAAGTGTGATACTTATGTCCACCTTTCACAAAGATGCAGCTGTGTCATCAAGAACTGACAAAAATCCCATACTTATCATGGAATACAATAAAAACAAAGGAGGAGTGGACAACCCGGACAAGTTGACTGCCACCTTCACTTGTCAGCGAATGACCAGGAGATGGCCAATGGTTGTGTTTTATAACATCTTAGATGTGTCTGTGTACAATGCATTTGTGTTGTAGACCCACATCCACCTGGGGTGAAACCAAAAATAACAAGCGGAGAATGTTTCTTGAGGAGCTGGGAAATTCCCTTGTCAAGGCGCAGAGGAAACGGGTTCCCCGAGACTTAGTCACTGCAGCCTTTGTCAGACAGCTGCACAGCTCGCGAAGCACTCCGTCCATGTCATCAACAACACAAAGAGCATCAGCGCCAGCATCCTCAGCCAGCCCTGTCTTAGCATACCAGCAGAGCCACAACTCCATTGAATCCACCTGATTCTAAAAGAAAAAGGTGTTAGGTCTTCCCTAGCAATAAGGACAGGAAGACAAACACATTGTGCTTCCACTGCACTTCCACTGCAAAAAATATTTATGCAAAGAACACACTATAAGTTTCACTTTTTGCCACACATGCATCTAGACACACACAGACATGCATGTTCTTACACAAAGAATTTATATTGGTTTGATTTGCTGGATTGGTTATTTGTTTTCCAATCTACATTTTGTATTATTACTTGTTCTGCTTTTCTATTTTTGAAAGAAAAAAAACTTTTTTTGCCGTTTGGTAAAGTAAATATATATGGGTAAAAATTGACCCGTAACACCATAGGTGTTACTACAGTTAATAATATTAACATAAAATGAAACAAAAAACAAATATTTAGGATATGTGTTTTAATACCCCCCAGCAATAGTCTGGTAACATAACAACCTTTTATTTACTTATTTAATTCTCTTTAGGTTCATTTACCTTTTTTTTATTAAAAATGAGAGGTGTGCTATCAAAGAAAGGCCAAAGGAGGTCACACCAAAAATATTAAAACCAATCTTTTCATGGATAAGGAAGCCTAACAAGGTAACCAAGAGGTAAGAAATAAATTGGATGAAAAATAATGGTTTTGAAGGTAGTTTATGGCTGATTTATGACACGGATCAAAACAAACCATCATGAATAGTAACTTTAAGCTAAGTATATAGGAAGGATATCACATACAAGGTGATTTTTTTAACATATTTGTATTAAACTCCTATTAACTCTTATTTAACTATAATGAGCCCTAATATGTTCCATCCTCACATTCTTTTCTTAGCTATTATTTTATGTATATAAATATTTAACTAATAATAATATTTTATTCTTATTCTTTTTTTTTTTTTTTTTTTTTTTTTTTAATGCTACATAACAAAAAATTGTAAAAAATAAAAAAAAGCATTTCTTAATTGGAAAAATATCCTTGCCAATTACCTAAAATATAATTTTTACGTCAAATGTATTTATGGAAAAATGTACATACTTTGCTTTTACAGTAAAACTCCTTTGAATTTGTTTTTTTTTTTAAAAAAAAGGTCAAAACGGAATGACAAATATTTTGTTTTTCATTTTTTTTTTTAGTATAAAGATTTCATATGAAACAAATCATGCAAAACACCATGCTAGAAAAAGCCTTGTCCACTAATTTTATATATGTATATCACTAAAGTATTAGTCCAATGAGAATAATTTTAAATTAATGTTTTTTCTCTTTGTTTCTCTCTGGAACTTGCTGTTGTGGCATATAGTAAATTGGTAGGAAATATTTATAAAACTGAACATGTTACCCATGTGTGGAAAATTAGTTTTCCATGAGTGACATTTTTCATTTAATATCTTTGTATATTTGTAAAATATTTTGTTGTAGTTGATGCCACTAACAATGCCATCCTTTTTGAAACAGCTTCCTGGTGAGTTTATGTGTACTTAAGTTCAGGGATTGGCATCTTTCACACACAATCTTACTCCCATGGATCTCTAAGAACATGGATGAAAACTTAGTGCCACTAGCTTTTTTATATAGTAAAGATGACTGGTGTTTATTTGTTGTAGTTTATATTTGTTATGCTGCCCAATTCCTGCAAGAACTACTGAATATTTTAAATACTTCAAAAAAGTCTTAAAGGGAAACCACAGTGGACACAAATGCATACTGTTTAATATGATTATTATCAAGTTTACATACTTGTTTTCCATGCATTTTTATTTTCATCAATTCAGAGGTTCATATACATAAAACCAATCGGTTTGAATGTATTAGTGTATAAAAAGACAATGCATCTCCTTTCAGCTTTTATGTCCTTGACCTCCTATAGCTACCTTATACAACTCATACATACCAAAGTATGCACTGAAACACTTTTCTTCAAGCTTCCATTACCATTATCAATTTGGATGCACTATATTCGTCTTTGACGGGGTAGTTCTGCCTTCTTTGTCCCTGACTGCCAGCAGCTCATCTTAGCCCCATTGCTGTCATGTTTTCACACTCATTTGATATACTACAAGGGCAAGCTTCCACTGCTTGATTGGACAACCTTAAAACGTCTTTGCTTCTTAGCGTGGAGCTGTATGGCTCCTGGGTTGAGTAGTTATTTTAAATTGATAACATAATTATTTATAAATTAATAAAGCAATTTATTTTACAGCCAGCTCATGGTGAGTCTTTTATGGATATGCTGTGATTAAAATTACTCCAAATTATCATTTAACAACATAACCAACATTTTATTCAGATAATTACAAGAAGTCAATGTAGATACTTCTGGAAAAACATTTTCTTTATTTTACAGATCAATGCATCCTCCTCATATGTTACACAGCCCTAAGGTTCTTTCTCTTTCAGCTTTTACTTTGACCCATGCAAACCTAAAATTTATCTATCACTATCTGATAGACCTAATAAGCAGCCCAATGGACAATATATACAGTAGGCTGACAAAGCTACTGCTAATTGTAAGGCAAAGGCTAAGCACTGTTAGCAGGAAGTACTTATATTGGCACAATTAAAAGAAATTTTGGAACCAATTTAAAAAATAAAACAATTGGCTTAGGTTTATGATCATCTTTTAGAGCAGTGTTGTTCAACCTTTGTACATGGGAGAACCCTTGAAATAACTTTTCAGGCCTTAAAGAGCCCCTGCTATAATTAATCAAAAAGATTATTGATGTCAGCAAAACAAATTTTGCTCAAGGATCCTCTAGCAACCTCTGTTATATATTTTAAGTTTGCTGGATCACACAGGTTCACTCATGATAGTCTATCTTCTCCAGTCTTGGAAAGCTTTAAAAAACTCAAGGTGTGGAAGGAAAATTACCAGTATCAAACTTTTTTTTTCCATTCAGTAAGGTAAGTGAAAATTCTCCTAATTTATCAGCTTATAAAGTAAAACAATCCTATTGTCTTCAAGCTATGTCTTCCTACTAATAGTATGTTTTAGCTTCTTTTTAACCATTTACATTGATTGGGCTGTTTTATTTGTTTAAATTGTTCTATTTATGCTTGAATTTTTACAGTTTGCATGATACACAATTTCCTTCTGACTCACACTAAAACAAATTATTCCAAGCACAAATAACACTTTGTTTCTCATAAACTTAACATATTTGTTTAATTAGGCATACTGTAGGCACATCTTTAGACAGGTGCATTTTTCAGCTGTGTCCCTAGGCTTCAATCTAATCGGAAGCAGCAGGCAATAAACTCAAATATAAAGTGGTTAAACATTTGTAAAACAAAGAATATTTAACAGAATCCAGACTTTATGTAGATGGTTGTTAAATGCAGGCTGTAAATCTGCATGAAACTGCTTGTTTTACACATGTAAGTATATTTCTGGAAGTGCTACTGATCTGCTAGGGAATGATACCATATTTACATAGAAAACCAAACTTAATGCTATACAGTGTAAAAGCTATGTATAATTTATAACATTCAGTTGTTTCAAATTGGTGTAAAAAAGGAGACTACCTCAGTGTTTCTCAACCAGGGTTCTGTGGAACCATTCCTCAAGAGGTTGCATGTGGTTCCTTGAGCAATTAATAAATAACAATTTGTACCGCCCAGGTCATATAAGTGTCACCACTTATCTTTTAGTTCCCTAATACCTGAAAGATATCCCAAGGGAGGGTTCCTCTATGTTAAAAGGGTAGAGAAAGGCTAGCCTGTCTATTAAACATTTGAAAACAGATCCATGTGACCAAATCTTGCACATTTATTAAGGTAACTGGTATAGATAAAAGAAATTAGGGTATGCAGCCCAACATACACAAGAGATAGAGGATTAGCACCTCTCTTTCGAATTGCACTAAAGGAAACTGTTATACTTAGGTCAGGATTTATTAAAAGCACATGAATCATTCAAATAACAATGAAGTTTAGCTGCTATAGAATATTGGTTCCACTAAAAGATAGTGTAGAAAAGTGAGTTTTGTGCAGATTAACACTTCCTGATACTTTACATTTACTTCAAACCTTGAACAATTAAGAGTCCAGTTCACTTCAAATGGATACC
Organism: Pyxicephalus adspersus; assembly: GCF_032062135.1. Classification (NCBI taxonomy): domain Eukaryota; kingdom Metazoa; phylum Chordata; class Amphibia; order Anura; family Pyxicephalidae; genus Pyxicephalus; species Pyxicephalus adspersus. The sequence continues at coordinate 113,493,515 of NC_092860.1, read as the reverse complement.
AAAAACACCAATTATTGTTCTTAACCTAAAGGCTCTGTCATTCAGAATAGAAAATGTACAGCTTTAGGTGAAATTTATGTTTACATAGTTACATTAGAATTGCGTTCTGTTGATCATTACTTAAAAATTATAAAAATTCCTTTCTTTAAGATAAGGCTTAGAAAATCAAAGGGTCCTAAAGTATTTCCAAGAAAGGAGCAGTGATCAAAACAAGTATTTTTTCACATATATTATATATTATCATACACCTGGTAATATTTGAATAAAGGCAAAAGTTATTTTTGTTACAATTAACTGTTCACACTTTATTTACATTCACCTGACTCTGAAACTTATAGTACGGTTTCTTGAAGACCTTAAATATATTTCAAGTGTGCTCCCATGTTAACAAGACCAAGACACACTGTCCTAAGATGATCCTTTCACCTCTTGGCACCCATACACAAATGTGACAGCATGTGTATGCAGCTATTTGATAAACAGTTTTAGCAAGAAATAAGAAGGTATACATCCATTAACTGTTGTAGACAGCATCTGGACATTTTTATATTTATAGGAATACTATAAAACAAAATAAATTAAAGATTAATTTGTTTTTAGACAAATTGAAACATATTATGATTTACTAAAATAATAGGTGGATATTTAGATAAGTCACCTAATTATTTGTGCAATTAAAATACATGAACAGTTTGTGATGTGTCAGAGTGATTTTTTAAAAACAAAGTGATAAGAAAAAAAATGGATTCTACATTGTATGCTGGTGTGATCTGTTTAGCTGAGTTGCCACTTTTTAAATTTGTACAACTTTTTTGTGCAATTCCTTTTTATTGATGTGATTTAGTTGTTATCTGCAGGTACCACAATAAGGGCTGAAGGCTTTTGATCTTTACACGATGACACCTGGTACACATCAATAGCAACAAAGACAATATACTCTAGAACTCCTACATTTAAGAAAGATATGTTCAACCTACATACTCCCAAGGAAGGTTTGAATCATTGGCACCCAAGCTGAAAGGCCTGTATCTAACTTTATGGATTTTATAGTGGTGAATTAAGTGATATACCATGCATACCAGAGCATAAACTGAGATTTATCTTGATGTGAAAAATGTCATTAGAAAAAAATGTGGTTTAAACTTGGGCAACTAGATGACACTGTGTCGTCATGTAAAGTGATTAACATGCTCTTTCCATCTACGAGCTTGTAACACGTTTCATGAGGACACATTACTATCTACAGGTGGCAAGCAATAATGCACAAAGGATAATAGAAAAGCACATGACCCATCTTAAACAACTTAAACATTTAAAAAAAACTTTAAGCACTAAAAATAGGGAGGGAGTAAACAAACAGTCCATATGATTTCCATTTTCCCCTTTTATTTAAATGTTTTAAAAATAACACACCATGGATGTATTTATTCACAATAAGTTTTTTTTTGGTTTTTTGGTATTTCTGTTGAATATGGATGTTAGCAGTGATGGCTACATTTTGAGCCCTAGGTTTAAGCTTGTCAATTTTTTCTGTTGTTTGTAGTAAAACTAGGTACTTCAGTTTACATTTTCAACAGTTTATATGTCAGTATATATAGTACGTTTTCCAAATGACAAATCTGCATTTTTGCTAATAAGGTTTTTGGAAAAAAATACCTAGGCCAATTTTTTTTGTCATTTGTTAAAGAATATCCATGTATCTGTATGTACTGTTCAATAAAGATCTATTTTTGGTAGTATGGTAAAAAAAAAAAAAACAGTCAACAGTTTTCATGAGCAGTACATTCCTATATTTATCACTATAACTGTGAGAGTACAGTATGTGTATGTATATATATATATATATATATATATATATATATATGGCATTTCTAGTTCATACAGTGATCTTAATGTCTTTAAAAAATAATTTTTCATTACCAATATGTATTTATACCCATGTTGAAGGTTACTGTTTGTGTTGTACAATATTAATACCCGTGAACCCATGAAAAGGTATGTTGCCTACTCATTTGTATAATAGTATATATTACAGTATACAATATGCACAATTTATAATGTGTTATACAGTGTAAAATGTATTATAGTGTATACAATACACAATGAATAGATCAAATGCACTTATTTTCACATTCATTACAGAAACTCTTTTATACATTCAGGTAGTCAGTTGAAAAAATGAATTATTAGCACAGCATCGATCTTTATATGTCCTGCCTTCTTACATCCAAGAGTAAAGCCCATACGGAGTTATCATCAATGAAAAGTCTTGACAGGAAGTCCCTTAAGGCAGTTCCAGGCCAGTAGCAATACAATCAATAAACACGTATTAATCAGATAAACAGGATAATAAAGCTACAGTATAGTAGAACGAATTTAGGAATTTCTTATTAGCATAGAAACAAAATAACAATGCACCAAACACACAGGGGACGTAAATGTGCAGCAAGTTTGAAATAGTCCTTTAGTATGGATTCCTTAACACAGACTACAGTGTAAATAATATTGCAAAGTATGTGACATTGTAGTTATTATTTTGCAGTGTTAGTTCAGTGTCTACAATAAAGTAAGGGTCACTTTGGTGAATTTTAGGCTCCCATTCATATCAGCATTGGATGCTGAAACTCAACTGTAGATTTACAGATGGCATTTAATTTCCTTAACTGTCAGTAAGAGCGCTCACCAAAACAAACAAATCAGTGAACTAAGACAGCAAAACAAACCAGACAGAAATTCACTTCTAACCCTTCATAACTTTATAAAAAACTAAAGACTCGTTCACACCAAGTTGGTCTGGTATGGTATGTTTTTTGCACCCATAATAAAGTGTGTTATATCGTGCCTTGTCTAAAGGCGTTTTAATCATTAGAACGTGCTGCCTAAATAACCCCAATGGGCCAAAAACAGCTCTTGCAGCATTTTTACTAGTAGGGCGCACCACATGGTAGAACTGATTATTTCTTCAGCACCAATGATCTTAAATTGCTATTGTTATTGTTATTATTGCAAACATTTAAACCAGAGAGTGCACTGGAGGCAAATTTTGTGTCCACCTCCAAGGACATGAAGAGAAAAAGTTGATTGTTTACAGCTACAAAAAATATTGTAAGTCCTCTTTATAGAGCTCAACACTCCAGTCTAGTACTGGATTTATTTATTGGCATCCAACATCGGTCGTCCTAGGTACAAATTTGTTTTGCAAATTTTAAATTTGTTGCTAGTATGTTGCTAGTTTTTAATTTGTTGGTAGTATGGTCTTCATTTCTTTACATTTCTATATATTTGGCTATATCTATCATTAATATTTAAATAGTTTTTGACATACACAATGTTTTAAAATAGTTTTGTAAAGAAGCAAAAAAAAGGCAAATTTTTATATTACAATAAACACTCAAATAAAACTAGTGAACAAATAATGTAAAGACTAGTTTATATTATACTCTCCAAATTTGTTCGTCCCTCGTAGTTATAGATTCTATTTAAGTTATTTTTTTGGTGCAAGTTGAAAAATGAAGAAAATATTTATTTGTTCAGATCAGGGGAAAAAAACATATGAAGCGTGAAGGCCTACTATGTTTCATTGTATATGCCAAAATCAATTCTCCTTGCACCATAAAGATTCTCGCTTTCTTATAGGATGGATGTAACTAGCTGTAATTTTTCTTGCCTACTGCTACTGTTACACCTTCCTCTCTGTGCATTTTTTAAATAAATACATAAAAGAAGTACATTTTTTATTCATGTATGTTGTTATGAAAGTTCACAATCTAAAGCTACGTACACACGTCAGATTTTTATCGCCCGATAATCGGCATCGGCCAATTATAGGGCGAAAATCTGCCGTGTGTACAGTCGGTGTCGTAGTTGATTGTTTACAGCTACAAAAAATATTGTAAGTCCTCTTTATAGAGCTCAACACTCCAGTCTAGTACTGGATTTATTTATTGGCATCCAACAACGGTCGTCCTAGGTACAAATTTGTTTTGCAAATTTTGAATTTGTTGCTAATTATACTAAGAATGATGGTAGTATGGTCTTCATTTCTTTACATTTCTATATATTTGGCTATATCTATCATTAAAATTTAAATAGTTTTTGACATACACAATGTTTTAAAATAGTTTTTTAAAGAAGCAAAAAAAGGGCAAATTTTTATATTACAATAAACACTCAAATAAAACTAGTGAACAAATAATGTAAAGACTGGTTTATATTATACTCTCCAAATTTGTTCGTCCCTCGTAGTAACCGATTCTATTTAAGTTATTTTTTTGGTGCAAGTTGAAAAATGAAGAAAATATTTATTTGTTCAGATCAGGGGAAAAAAAACATATGAAGCGTGAAGGCCTACTATGTTTCATTGTATATGCCAAAATCAATTCTCCTTGCACCATAAAGATTCTCGCTTTTATATAGGATGGATGTAACTAGCTGTAATTTTTCTTGCCTACTGCTACTGTTACACCTTCCTCTCTGTGCATATTTTTAATAGATACATAAAGGAAGTACATTTATATTCATGTATGTTGTTATGAAAGTTCACAATCTTAAAGTGCCATAAACAATGCGTGCAATGTGTTCCTTGTGCCTTTGATTTAATCTCTAGTTACACAGAGACAAAACCTTGGTCATAAAGGTCACAATTAGGCTACTGTGTTTTAAAAAGAAATATGAAAAAAAAGTGGTAGTTTATTAGTTTACTCATGTTTAATTTCACAGAAATAATATTTTCCTAAATATAAGATTTAATTTTTGCTACAAAACACTTCTTACAACAAAGTTTACATGTGTAAATGCTGCTGTTACTAGTGTGTACTGGGATGTGAGTAAAATGATTCTAGAAATGTAATGGCTTGGTAATCTTAGGTATTCACAATTTCATACTCTCAAGAGTTGTAGGTGTTGCAGTTGCATTTCAAGAGATTCTTTGCTCTGAATCTTAAATGATTGTTCTTTAATGACTTCTGTACTTTATCTGGGAGAATGAAGAGGCTGGTGGTAATGAAGGAAATGACTTTAGTTTCTCAGTTCATTGTGTCACTGTGTGAATTGAATTGTGGCGTGAACATAAAATAATCTCCTTGTAATGCCAATAGAAATTGTACATAGTGTCCCATTTTGAACATTATAATCTTTCTAATACATCATAGCTTATATTGCAGCATACATGGGAAAAACAGTTAACCTGTAGAAAAACAGTTTATCAAAAACCAAAAAGTTTAATAAAGTGCCTTTTCAAAAAAAATAAATGAAACAATTCCACAAAATACTTGTATTTGTCAATTATTTGAGGGCAGGATATGATATATTTATGTATATATATGTATATGTGTCTTTTAAGGTTTTTATAGTTCATGAAATCCTAATTTATATGAGTGAAAATTAAAGGGAATAAGTGAATATACACACCTACTTTTCAACTCCTTTAGTAAATCAGATTTACCAAACACCTTGAGTTGATTGTGAACTAATATAGTAAATATATCATTTAATGAATACATGTATGCAGCAATGTAATAGAAGTCAGTTAGCAATATGGATACAGATTAACAGATATTAAAGAATTACAAGACTCCAAGGTTGCATTCAATTTAAACCATTTACATGATGAAGGGCCAATTGTTCAGTACAAAATAAAGAAAAATGTTTGTTTTAATTTTTTGCAATAAAAAGAGTCACATTGAATTCAACCTTGGAGCATTGTTGAATACAAATTAAAATAAAAAAAATCTTGTTCCCCACACTAACAAAGGTTTAAATGCTTTGTAAAATAATTTCTATACACATTTTTGGTCTACTTTTTATGAATAAAATTTGAGATAATTTTAAAATTCTTAAAGGTGATGGGACAGGTTGTAGGTGCATACAATTTACCGCTACAGGTCAGGTACAAATGTGCAATGTATCTCAATGCATCTTGTTTTCATCTATCCCCCTGTATACTTTAGCAACAATTTTACTGTATGATTCCAGTGTAGCAAAAGTCTAAAATCAACAGAGGTCAGCAATACAAACAATAAGGCTCCCGTTCCTCAATAATGAATTTGCATAGCTTTGCTTTTGGAAATATTATGTTTTTAATGCTGTGCATCTAGTGGCCGAATGGTCATTTTAGTTATTATAAGGAAATTAAAGTAAGTTTCCCAGAAACAGCAACAAATAATAAATGACAAAATGAATAATGTTTTTCAACAAAGGCAAAAACTGTTATCCTCCTGGAACCTTCGGGGAAGAACAAGTCTATTTTTTCTAATTGATAAAACAGCAGGTCTATAATAACCATATGGGCTGTAATTTTGACAAAGACAAGGGAAGCATTGTCAGCATTGTAAAACTAATAGGGTAGGTGATGTGGATCAATTTATGTCGTCCTTGACTTTCTGCTTCTGTTGGAATTCTGAAAGATCATTAGCTGCCTCAAGAGACATGCTTGATTAATGGGTTTTGTTAAACAAAAGAAGTGAGGTTAAGCGTGATCAGAAATTATGAAGAACTGTATGCTCCATAGAGAATTCCTACTTTCAAAATTATGAATGAGTGTGAGTTCATTTTCCATGTTCTAATCAGTGCAATTGTGTTTCTCCCACTGGAGACAGAGACAAAGATAAACCATGCAACCATGTGACCGTGGAAGCTATGGATTAAACTGCACAAAACTCCAATCATTTAAAGTTATAGAGTTCATAACTACTCTCTTAATCACTGAAGTCAGTTGTGGAGTCTTTTAATAGATTTCTACATCTTTGGGGCAATGAACAACTTAAAGGCCGATTAAGGATCAAGCAGTAGTACATAGTACTTAAAGGGTCTCTCTGACATGGTAGGTACAACCAGGTTGGTACAAACAGAATAAAGTTGAACTGATCATGAAAACTCTGTTTTCATTAATTTGTCATTACTTATTCTTTTTAATACTGTAACTGTAAAAGTCTCCATTATTTTACTGTACTGCAGAGTTTCGAATGAGAGAATAGGAAACGGCAGATGGAGACAATAAATTGTAATACAGTCTGTATGTGCTAACAAAAGAAATGCTGATAGGAGGGGAAACCTGAGGTCATCAATCTGCCCCTTCATCTTTTACTGTCCAGTCAAAAGTTAGACAAAACCTGTTTATTTTTTAAACATGTCTATATTCTACTTTTATGTAGCAGAATAAAGTCCTTTCTTTTGACAGGCATGGTTATGTTGTGCAGTAGCGGTTTGTAAATATAAGACTGATGTGCAAAACTATAACTATTTGGATAAGTATTTGGGCACATGGGAACACTTGTCTCAATAGTGCAACTGATAGGTGGCATGGTTGCTCTTCCTATGTTTGCATGGGTTTCCTCTGGGCTCCGGTGTCCTCCCACATCCAAAAAAACATGCAGTCAATTCATTTGGCTTGCCCAAAAAATTGGCCTTACAGCATGTTATTAATATATGACTATGGTATGACTATGGAACATTCGATTGTGATCCCTTTTTGAGGTACAGTTACATGTGACATGACTATGAACTTTGTAAAGCTCTGCATATTATGTTGGTAAATTAGGATAAATTAAAGTCCTTTGAAACAGATATCAATTATTTATTATTCATAAGCTCATACAGACATTTAGGACTTTTAGGAACACAAGCTCATTCTGTCTAATATTTTATGCTTATGAGAATCCAAAATGAAAATCCGCAATGGCTCTGAGCTTTGTTAATAATCACACTCTTGAACCCAATAATGGTTATGGTTATGAGTTATGCTATACTTACCTAATAAGTTGTATATTACTTTTATTATAGACTTATTTAAAAAAGCTCAATGTAATATGCAAGGTGCAGTAATTTACAGCAATTTATAGGCAATTCACTTTCATTGTTCTGATTACTCTAAACTAAGGAAGGTGATCATTTTTTACATTGCTTTATTTAAATATCCAATACCACCATTAGGAAATTTGAATACTCCTTCAAAAGTCAAGAAATAATTGTTCAATTTACTCGAACTAAACTGATTAAAATCTGATATTATACAGAGCTGCCACCCACATTTCTGTTAATTACTGTTAACAGAAGAAGGAAGAAGTAAGTCAGGGATGTCTTCAGACACCATGCTGCATGCATCCATGCTTCAGACATCAGCATGGCACCATGACACCATGCTTCAAACACAGCATGGTGTCAAAAAGGTGATAATAACACATTTTTAACCCCTTTTGGTATTATTATAGTAAAACAATAGGTAAGCATACATCATTCGAAGGCTGCTGTTTTACCATACGGACCACCAAACAAGAGAAACAATTATTTCATGTTTTCAGAACTATGTCCATATCCCCATACTGTCCCAAGGTATTTTTCAGAATTTAGTTACATTTATTCAAAGGTATACATTTTGGGCTCAATTTTAAAACAGGGAATCTGACATTTGACTGAATGTGAGATTCCCTGTTTTATAAATAGAGCCCTTTGAACTTTTTATAGTAAATACAGCCTTGTTTTAAGTAATGGAGGGAAATAAATCAAATGCGGGTGTCATTAGGTAGGAATGTTCACTAAAAGTCCATAAGACATGCAATAGGAATATGCTTCAAAACTGCATACTGTGAAAGCGATGATACCTTCTTTCTGGTGTGCACCCATGAAGCATAATAAAGGGTAAGTGCATTATAAATCATGTGAACATTTGGGTAAGTGCAATAGTTTCTATAAGGCATATATAACTCCCCCAGGATAGAGTAGTATGTGGACCCACAAAACCAGGACATTGCCAGCACCATTCTTCACTTCCAGTTCCAGTTTACAAATGTTACATTTTGTACAAACAAGATCGGAAAGTCACAGGCAGATGATTACTTCCCCCTGCATGTTTCCAACTCACTTATGTTTGTAGCTTGTGAAAACACTACAGCTACAGAACCAACATTAATGACCAGGAAACAATCATTTTTAGATAATGATTTATTATGGCAGCCCATGTCTTTAAACGGGTCCCCGTTATCCTGCCTAGGTTAAACACACGCCTCGCTCTCTTTTATTTAGAATTAAAGAAGCCTGCTATTATTCCTTTATTTGACTTTTCTCTTTCTGCATATATTAAGTTCTGGTGGCATTTCAGACCAAGTAGTTTATGGAAATTTGTTCACTGTCAGGAGAATATGAACTTTGGTATCTGCTAATGACAGATATTGCCTGGGGCTGGTCAATGTGATTTACACATACATAGATCACACCATACTTCATATATACCTATCTGGGATTCAGAATTCTCTGTATCTCTCTCATTTAGAAGATTTCTGCAGGCTTCAAATCGTAACAGCTGTCATACTCATCATAAAAAATCTAAATATATATCTAGCCAAGAATAGTAGAGTACAAGGCACATCATGCATCAATTTAAGATGGCTACAAACTGTGCCCTGATTAATACTCTTCTGCCATCAAATATTCTTATACCTTAAATATGTTTGTAATTGGAGAATGAGCTTAACTGTCAGCCTCTGGCACAGTCACCTTGTCTAGTCAGTATTGGATCAACTTTATGCCGCTGTTTTCTTGGACAAAAAAAGAAAGCACTCCTTTGTACAGAACTAAGTTAGTATTAGTGATTGTACATCTATACACACGTGAGAAGAATGGATTTGGGCCATGCAAACCCTGTGATGGTGTGCCAAGAGAAGTACCCTTTAGCAACGTATCAAATTTTAATTTTGTTACTATTGTAGTTGAAGAATATTACCCTTTGTTTGGTCTTCTATACATTGTCAACATTGATCTTTACCTCTTTAAATAAGCATGTATATTAAATAATCATTTATATTTTTTGACAGTGGAGGTATACATTGAATGGCAAGTTTGTGTAAAACGGCACCGCACTGTCACAATGTCATGCACGTTACATAACACCTGCTTAGATATAGCTATCATGCCAGAATTATGAGGCTCTGCTGTTATCACATCAACTACCAAAGACACAAACCATTTCCAATTTTTAACACATTTGTATTTTCTAATACTGCTAACTATCAGGTACATTTTCCAATAGGATTATTTGGATTGTTTTACCCATCAAATTCTTGTATTTCCATCTGTCTATTGCTGAGATTTACACAGACTACCCATATAGCACAGGCCCTGACTTTTTACTACTGCAGTTCAGTAATACAGCTGAATTAATACTGGGCCCTTAACCTCTAATTTTTAAAGGAAGGAGAAACAACAGGCTAGAAAACTCATGCTTCTCTCAGCAAACCAGCAAGCTCTTTTTCATGTTTGCATTCATGGGATCGGCCCCTAGTAATACCCTCCAACCTTAGACCTAATAGCTGAAGGCATTACCAGCCAAAATACATTTTTTTAAATAAATACTTAGTTATATTCATATTCATTTGTGTTTTTATATTTTTGCAAAAAAATGTATTATTCATCGTTCTCTTATTGAAAAGATTTTGCTTCCTTCCATGTGACCAGTGATCAGTGAGGGAAAAAATTGTTTTTGATGCAAGAATAATAATCTGGCAGAATTTCTAACCTTGCCCACATTCTGTTTTATTTACAGAACACAAGGTATTCTTTGATTGGCTAATTAGACAGAGGTCATGAAAACAACATGACCAGCACAGGGCCAGATGAATGCCGAAACTACAGCGGGAGCAGGTAATAATGTGTTATTGTCATTGATATAGGGTGACAAATGTTTTATGTGCTCTATCCACCAATATCATTAATTGGTTTAAACACATTTAAAAAAAATCCTGCAATAGTGCTTTATGCAATTACAGTTATTACTAAATAGTTTCATAATGGAAATGTTTACATTGACTGTTCTATAGAGGGTGTACAGGGGTGTGATTACAACTTCCATCCATAACCTACTGTCTTGTGTAATAAAACAACAAGCTCTTCATTATCCCTTTCCCAATGTCTTTATTATTGATACAGACTGTAAAATCTATACCCAGAATATTTTGCAGAACACCAGGATATCTGGTTTGAGGAGATATTACACTGGAAGTCACCAATAAGTAGGTGGGAAATGAAAAAAAGAAATGTGTCTTAATTTACTAGAAAAAAAGGAGGTCCAACTATGCCATGACCTAGGTAGACAGAAGAAGATGGAATATATGTACACAAATGGCTCTCTTTAAAAAACAGGGAATCTGACATTCCCTCAAACATTCTTTTGTGGGAATCAATTGAAACACATGGATCTACAAGATTCCCACCAGGGAATGTTTGAGGGAATGTCAGATATCCTGTTTTATAAAGTAGATTCCAAAGTCATTATCCACTAATATACTGTAGATATACAAATCTGTTTCCTTTTCCCTTCTAATGTCATTTAACACATTGGCTTTTTCAATAAAGTATGCAGAAAACAAAGCACTATGTTAAAGTACAGTATAGTGCAAGTAAATTTATTATTATTAAAGATAATGTGGATTGCGAGGGGTTGCTTTTTATTCCTTATGTTACTTGCATAGTCTGTTAAACGAGCCTTACACTATGGAATGACTTCTGATCAGGTGCTGTGATTTTTTTCAGCTCTTTCTGTAGCAGTTACAAAGGATTTAAAGGTTATAAGAACAGCAGTCATAATTCCATAACATCTGCCCCCATTGGTAAAGTATTTTTTTAATAAAATAATATTTCATCAATTTGACATGCCAACCTGTGATTTTAGGATATAGAGCCAGTACCCCAGCTGAAAATATAGGTGAGTGAAGACAAAATGTCCATCCTGTTAACATTTCTTTCATCATTCTTGACTGTAGTGAACTATGCCAACCAAGGCTATAATTTAGTGTTAATAGCTTTTTTTCAGATCATAGAAAATAGTCCTCTGACTATAAAAAAAAGTCCAAGGAAAATTGCAATGACTATGTCTGTATTTACTGTGGATTGCTGTCATCTATTAGAGGAGTCCAACTGTTAGGAGACCATGTGGAAAAACTCAGCACATTGGGGTTGCCATTTATAATTGCTTGCTGTTTCTCTTCCCTATGAAGCATTTTAACAGTATATCTTGATAGCAGTCCACTCTAACAGCAGCTGCCAATGTTTATAGCCAGTAATTATTCTGATAGCTGCAAGACAAGCCAACACGATCGCTGTGTTACATGGATACAGATAAAGAACAAAAAATAATGGGTACATTGCAACTGTAAAAAGACATGTTTATATCTGGCATGGACTGGGAACATTTCAGTTTGCCTTAAAATGTAATTTTCTTGTTTCAGATAATAATTGAGCCAATTCTAGTTTAGGATACAATGATTTACCGAAACATTCAGGAACACAACATATACATAGGCGAAATCAATGACAGCTTCTAGATGCATATTGGAACAATAAAAATCTGTATGGCATATCTTTCAGAAAATTACAGCTATGATTAACAAGAGATGGTACACCTTGGAGTGAACAGGTCTGGACACTCCTGACACTTGTTTTATGATAACAAAGGCAGATCAGCTCAGTAAGTCTACCAGTGGCTTTTCCAATGAGCCTTTGGTATCTAGTACTTTTATTTACCTTGTTTTCTGTATGCAATCAAATGTCAAAATAGTTTCTTGGTGTTACATTGTGTTGTTGTTGTATTGTTATGTTGTTAACATGCAAAGAAAAGTGATAAGATCAGAACGGGGTAAACTGGATATTGCAGGAATCTATAAGTTTTAAACCCAAAGTATTAATTATTTACCCGAATTCTACATAACCTAATTTTTATTCTAATTAACATAGAAAACTGCACCCAGAAATGTGGTTTCTCTATGTGCTGCTGTATTAATTCATTGCTAACATGGTTTTATTACTTCTACAGGATTTAAAATAGGGCCACACTGATGGTTCAGAGGCCTGTTTGTTTGAAAGAGCTGTAAAAGGTTTCCTTTTTCACATATTCTTAAATATTTTTCAACTTTTATCTTTTTCTATTTTGACATCACTCAGGTCAAACTTTCAGCAGTATAGTGAACCCTGATAAAAAAAAAGGTTCCTTAGAGCCCCTGAAACTCCTTGGCTCCTTGGCATAAATCATTCAGGCTCTTAACCTTTGATGCTGCATCTCTCATAAATCTGTTGGATTTTCTCCTAAGCACCTCTTACAGTGCATTAGAGATTTGCCTTGATAAACATAGTGAAATGAAAAATTGTAAAATCAATGAATTAAGGAAAACTACGAAGATTGAGAAAGAAAATAGGACAATTCTAATTCTCACAGGTTCTGCAGGGAATCCTGTGCCACTTGGAAGTATCAGGGGCGGGGGCTGAGTTTGGGAGGCTAGGGGGGGGGGGGGGGGGGTGCTGGTGCAAACTGATTGTTTATAAATAAAACATATAAATAAAATATTTTATTTGGTAACAACTCAATTGGCTCATGGATTCAAAGAATTCTTTATAAAAAAAATAATGAAGGTATCATATGTTCATACTGTAAAATAAAGTAATATAATTCAGCTGGCTTTGTCGCTTCCTATTTCAAAAGATGCAGTCTAGAAGGAGGATCGCTGCAGAAGCGCTTACTAATAACAAGAGATGTATTGACACTAGCGGTCGTCATTATTATTTTATTCTGATGTCTCAACTATGAACTAATATCCAGATCAACTATGAACTAACATCCAGATCTTATCCAATATATGTCCTGACAGGTAATGATTGATGTCATTCATTGGTCAGTCATTTTAATAAGCTAGATGTTTTATCAGGGCAAAACTAGCCCATGTATCCTAGAAAGGTCAAAGAGTTTGATGTGAGACCTTCTACAATGTGGCTAGTAGAATTTTCCCTGTACTCAAAAAGGGGGAAGGTAAACTGTAGAGAGAGTTATTTTTCAAGTTTTATATATATACACAGCTACAGGAGCTGCTTAAAACAAATGCTTTGACAGCAATTGGTATTGAATAGTACATTTTTCTCCCCTTATGTTTCCTTTCATTCATTGATTCTACAATTGTAGTCACTTCACTGACTGTGTTTATCAGAACAACACCAGCCAAATCAGTAAAGCTAAGATAGCTCTAAAGATAGCTCTGAATTTATCACTTGAGACCACTCAATAAGTGGAAAGTTCCCAGAGTTTGTTCTCCTTCAATGGTCTCTGCAGGTAGTAACAAAAAGAAAAGGAAACAGTACAGGAAGATTATTTTTCATGTTTCATACATTAACTGCTGGAGTTTCTGTAATAAAATGCCTCAGCTAATCTAACCTAGATAAGAGCAATGGGGGTTTTACTCAACAATGCATACAAGATCCATCAATGTGCAGAACCAAGACCAGCTTGCATGTAGCAGGTAATGTTTCTTACAGTAAATACAAGAACAAAGTGCTAGTGGTCAAGAACCGTGATACAATAACATCAATCAATACCTCTTTGCTCTATCCAATACAAAAATGCTCTTTTCTTTATGAATAGCCCTACACATACTTTATTTTGCACAAAAAGATACTTTATTTTTAAATATTTACTTAAACTTCAAAATGTAGTGTCAAACTTTACACAAGCATATACCAGCTATTTATTAATAGGGGTTTACAAAATTACTTATATGTGCATATATATATATAATTACAGCAGCCTTGAAGTTTACCTAGATTGGTGACCTGACATATTACTATTACAGACATACATACATAGTCAGAACCCTGCCATCGGCTTGCAATTGGACAGTGAAAGAGGTGCAGGACCAGTAAAAATAAAATAAAACTGCATTTTCTGCATTCAATAGTGTTTTCCCTGTCCTTCAAAACTTCTCTTGAGGCCTTACTTTTTTTCATTTTTTATCGACAGTTTCTGGCTGAAGCCTCCAGCAAAATTCAGCAATCATGCTAATGTTCCACTGCTCCTGGTACCTCCTTTCTAGTTCTATGATATTTTGATAAAACCGCTTGTTTTGGTCTTCGCTCACCACACCCAAGTTCCCTGGAATGTAGCTCAAATGAGAGTGGAAGTTCTTTGAAGTTTCTCAACATATCTTGAACAATGATTTTAAAATTTGGGTTCATATATATTCTTAAACAAAAGTGAAGCTGCTTTTTCCTCCTTATTCTTTTTTTGCTTCAAATTGCGGATCTTTCATCAGTTTGGAGATGTCAGGACTGACAAGCCTTCACAACCCTTGATAGAGCCTTTACAATTTGCTTCATGACCTTAAATTTGATGTGGGGTGGAGGCGGAAGTACTTTTATTGGGTTCATGAGATGTGCCCTCATAACCTTTTTACTTCCAGTTTCCAAAGCCACTCGCCTTCACCAATCTTTTCTTGCCCATTCTTGGCTTCTATCTCAACTGTCCCACTCGCATAAGAAACAGGAATACTTGGTGTATCCTCCTTGCTATCTCAAAAGCAAAGATAGGACTTTTAAATCCCTACATATAGTCCACCCATGGTACTTGTATTTCAACTTTGACAAAATTAAGCTGAAATTCTCATACCACTCTTTTAAGTGCACTGAATTTTCAGGCTAATGAGTATTGAGGCAAACATATAGCAATTGTGAAGAAGCCCTTCCTTTAAACTTTGTTTGGAGAAGTCAAAGAACAACCTCTATTCCTTACTATTGTACTGCAAATTGAACATTTTCATCAGCTCAAGAAAATTGTTGCAGAACACCTTTTCACTGTCTTGAGAAAATATGGAAAAAAATCTACCTATCAGTTGCTGTACCATGAGAATGGGTTACCTGGTGCCGACATTTTTCCCCTCAGTCCTGAGCCTAGCAACTCAGCACTGATCTCTTCATTGGAACTGCTGTCTTTGTGATCAGGAATGGGGATATCCTCTAAAGATCTTGGTGGGGTTGGCAAAGAAATACCAAAACCATGAGGAATGGGATGCCTAGCAGATGGGAGATTTGGGTATAAAATGTCTTTTTTTTGTTGTTCTCTTCGATGTTACAAGAGGAAAATATTTTTGCTGTGATTGCAGGGCTCCCTTCAGAGGTGCCCATGGCACCCCAAAACAAAAAAACAATTTTTCTTTACCTTGGGACCACTGTTGAAGCTCTTCCATGCAAATACAGCAGAGTTTTTGTAGAGCCCATGACTTCTGATGACCAACTTTCACTCAGTAATCTTCATATGCGTTTTTTTTCCCCACAAGATAGTTCTCACAGTGACCTTGTCCATTTAAGTTGTATACTTTCTAAATCTAATGTTCCGTGGTTTGCCTCAAATCCAACAATTTGAACAATACCCCTAAATCGCAACAGCACTCACATATTTGCAGCAAGTATAGGGTCATATGTGCCAGGGGTGAACTAACAAACACTAATGTTAGTATGGGGCATATATGGACATCATCCAACACCATGACCTATTTCAAAAAGACACACAACTTTTTACACATGGCTTTTTATAAAAATCATAAAAACCACTGCCATTCATTTTTCGTGCCCTGCAGCTTTGTTGGAAGTGCTGGTGATCTGTAGAGTAACACTTTATATTTATTGGGCTTGTTATTTTTACTTCACTTGAAGGATCAAAAAACAGTAGTGAGAAAATTCTGAAAATGGCATAAAAATTAGATCTAACAACAGCTACTAGACAGGACATATTTCCTACAGTGATATTTAGGCTGAACTATGAAAATTGTGATTTTTAAACATAGTCATGTTTTGACATTGACTTGATGTAAAATATGTATAACCATACTGCTAAACAATCTACCATCTTGTCAAATGTAACACTTGTCATTATTCTTGAAGCTTTTTGTCGATTACCTTGAAAGATTGTCTCCAGCATCTGTCATTATTTAGGAAACAAATGCTGTAATGGATGGAATAAATATTGATCAGTGTAAGGGAAGCAGAGTGGTTAGTTCAGTAGCAGCCATGAAATGGGGTAGCAAATTTTAATCAAACATCTATGGCTTAACTGCAAGGGAACATATTTTATTTGTACACTTGGCGTAAACAAGTAATTAAGAAAATATTTTAATGAAACTGCAAATTGATATCAGAGTTATGTATCATTACACAAGTTAAAAACAGAAAATACTGCCAGACATAAAACATTTTCGTCATATTATGGATTTTAAATGTATTTAATAAAGCAATTTCTTAAACCATACATTTTATTGAAAAGCTTATTTGCTATATGGTTTGTAAGTTGTGTTGAATAATGTTCTGTATAGTAAGCACAAATATTAAAGTTTTGTAAAATACATGTGTATTTTTAAAAGGAAAGCTAAAAAGATGTGTAAATTTTATATGACCCTGGTGTCCTGGTGCAATGTGAATAATTCTGTCATGTTTATTGTTTTTACAAAATTGTGATGAACCAATTTACCTCAAAAAAGATCTTATCTAAATATCCCTGTGAATGGCTTCTTGCCATTCACATGGCAGCATATTTCACAGCTGGTGGCATTGAGCTGTGCTGGTACCACTCACTGCCGCCCCTATTTGTTCATTATGGGGCTGCTGCAGGGAAACGCTACTATGTAGTGACTACCAAGAGGCAGCAGTTCCTGGTGCAATAAAGGGGTAAACGCACCACAACCTTACCACAATTGTGAACCTAACCTTAGTGTTGCTAATAATCTTCAATAAAAGAAGCGGGACACATTTTTTTTGTTTTGTTTTGGTGATTGTTGATAGTTAAAGGCACTGTGTAGTTTTTACTGCGGTCTGCAGAAAATTACTCCTGGAAAGGGAAACCTGTAAGAAGTGTAATAGAAAAAGGTGTTTCTAGTGAAGCTTTATCAACAATTCTTGTTTTCATGACAACTGTATAGCTTTGAAATCAATGTGAAATCTTCTGGACAATAACACAGACAACAAAACAATTGTCATCGGGGTGGTAACTTTTCCCTGCACTGTCCAAAACTGAAAATGTATGCAAAAGTTACACTTTAACCATAGCCAAGTGAATCTGTAAGGCCATGAAGACTTATGGTATATTGTTGCACGGCATTGCAATGTTATCAAAGGGGCCACATTAAATCCTGCACTTTGCCTTTTTGATTAGCCTTGAAGCCATGTACATATGAACCCTGATTTATTAAACCTCTCCAAGGCTAGAGAGAATACACTTTCATCAGTGAAGCTGGGTGAATCAGGAAATTTGCAATCGATCTAGTACAGAAAAGCTAATGACTTTCCAGGTTTTCTGTTTTACCCAAGTTCACTGATAAAAGTATATCTTCTCCACCCTTGGAAAGCTTTAATAAATCAGGGATATGGCCTCAGACATAAGAGTGGTGGTTGTGAGAACTCCTAAAGTGTGGAGTAGGATTTGGGGTTTAACATATGAGATTGCAAAGGGTTGGTTTATTGTGAGCAGTCTTTTAATGTACATATACCAGCCCAGTAGCTTTCAGTATCTTCCAGTACCAGTACCAGAGAAATGTGTATACAATAGTCTCTCGACTATCCAGCCTAATGTGGCAGAAGGGCAGGCCGAAAACCAAAAAAGCTGGATAGTCCAGAGTTCTATAAATACACATTCTATAAATACATTTATATATAAATGTACTCACTTTTTTATGAGTATGAATAAATACTCAGTTTTTAGTTTTTGAAAAAGTACTTGATAGATGACTGCTTCACCCTTTTAGTCCTCTTCCGCAATGCAATCTCCTTCCACTTATGTAAACAGATGATACCAGCTGGCGTCACTTCCTCCTGCTCACTTATGTACTGCAGCGCTGCCTCAATCGCCTTGCACCCTACCGAATGTGGGATGAGATTTTTCTTGTTATCTAAGGATGCTTCCTCCTCCTCCTCCCCCTCCTCTTCTTCTATTACTTCACCCTGTGTCATCATTTTCACAATACCGTTGTCAGTTATTTCATCATTTCCTCATTTGCCAATTGACATTGTCACAGCTCAGTACTTTAAAGTACCGAGAAGTTTATCGTTTTGATCTTCCACTTCTGTTTCACACAGGGGTTCAGAGTTAAAATGTCCACCTTCATGGTCCAAAAGAAGACCTTACAAGTCAAATGTTAAAAATCTCCTCCCATGCTTCCACCACCAACCTTATGACATCTAGCATGTCAATCTTTTTCAGTGTGGTTACGTAGTCTTCATTATTATGAATTAGCTGATATCAACGAAATGAGAAGACCCCGACGATACTTTTTCTTGAGCATTTCAAGGATGCCCTGGTCCATTGGCTGACAAACAGCCATCACATTGGGTGGTAAACATAAAGCTTTGATGTCTCAATCTGTGAGTTTGTTCGTGGCCGGATGCAAAAGTGTGTTGTCAAGAAGTAGCACAGATTTTCTCTGCAAATTGTTGTCTTTCAAATGTTTTTCTACAGCTGGTACTAATTCATTTTGGAACCAGGTTTTAAATATTTCTGAATTCATCCATGCTTTCCTTTGATGTGTGTAATATAGGGGTAGTGATTGCTGATTTTTCAGTATTTTAAAAGCTCTAGGTTTCTTTGATTTTCCTATTAACGTTAACCCAAGCTTGTGGTTGCCGGTTGCATTACTGCAAGCCAAGATGGTGACTCATTCTTTGCTTTTCTTAACGTTTCTGTAGGGAGCATCTTAAGACTTAAAATGGTCTCATCGCAGTTGTACAACTGCTCCCTAGAAATTCCCTCCTTTTCACAAAGCTTACAAAGATAGTCTTTGAACAAAGGTACAGTCTCTTTATCAGCAGTTAAAGCCTCCCTACTTATGGTAATCTGGTGAATACCAAATCGTTTTTTCCACTGATCTAACCATCCATCACTGTCAGCAAATTCTGCATCTTTTCCTTCTATTTGTCCCTTAAATTGCAATGCTTTTCCCCCAATATTGGCCCAGTAACAGGCAAGCCTTTTCCTCTTAAGTGTTCATGCCACAAAAATAAAACTTCCTCAACTTCTTTATGTTTACCTTTCAGTATCATTTTTCTTACTTTCATTCTGCTTCCACTAGATTGGGCAGCACACCACCTTTCAATTTCTGCTTGATTTTTTTTGTAGTCTCCAACTGTACCTTTCCTGACTCCTAACTCCGAAGCTATAGTTTTTGCAATTACCCCAGGATCCAGTTGCTTTATAGCGCTTAGTTTCTCCTATAGTCACTAAAACCTTTTTTCATTTATCACCCATTTCATTACCAAAAATCAAAGAAGAACACCAATCAACAATCAACAGTAATAATTTTTTAGGCTGTATAGTACAGGGGCCGGATAGACGGGAGCGGGATACTCAAGAGTCTACTGTACTTGTAGATTTTCCTATTTTAGTTACACAGGGAGCGCACAAGGACCAGGGAGTACAGAATACCAACATTATAAACTGCCTTACACACAGAAATGAAGGCAAATGTATGAACAAATAATTTGCAAAACATTGCATACAGCTACAAAACTCTTTTGGTTTGAAAGTTTAGATACAATTTAATTTAATTTTATTTTGACAGAATAGAATTGTTGTGGTAATATTTGGCCTGAGCTTTGTTTACAATCAAACCAAGACTAAATAGGGTTACTGGAGATATGAACTAGATGTACAGCCATAAATAAATGGATTTAAAAAAGGATGCATTTTTTTAAAACAGGTAAGTAATGTTGCTCATCTTTGACTATTGTGTTTAGATTTAGATGCAGGGTACTTAAAAAGGCACAAAAGCTTTAAAAAAAATGATTGTTAATAGGAAAAGGCATCCATTAGCAATTCTAGCAATTACAGGTGAAAAATGCATGCATCCTAATACCACAATATACAAAGAAACAAAAACTTGCTTTACACAGCAGTTCATAGAGTGCTGTCTCTTTTTTTGATTGAAGAGAGCAATGGGTTGCCTTTTACAGCTCCTGGAAACATGGTTGAAGTTTGCTATTAAAGCACTTAGAGATAATTTTATGCCATTGATGGCAAGTACTCATGCAGAACTAATCAAAAGTAAATGTCTCATAAATAATGAACTGACCATCATTTCTATTCTTTAGCTCCATCCCCATATTTGAATGAGAAATGGCTCTTACTGCTGTCCTGAACCCTTGTTACACATCTGCCTTATTCATTTCCACCTTTATATATAAGATACATTGTGCTACATAGCTTCAATGTTATTTATTATGCTAGTTAATAAAAAAATAAGCCTCGGATGGTGAGGATAGGCTTGGGCCGCAGGGTAGCTGCCAGGTGCCACTCTAGAGTGATCCCCGGGTCAGTAGCAGCTGACCAGATGGGGTCAGGGTACTCGGTGCAAGCACCGAGGGGGCTTGCGTGGCCAAGAGGGTGGTGGCAATCAGACAAAGTCCATAAACATAATCCGAGGTCAGGCGGCAAACTGGCAAAGTCCAAGGGTTCAGTAAACAAGGTCCGGTACAGAGCAAAGCAGACAGAAGAAGCACCCTTGCACTAGGAATTAGACAAGCTAAAACCCTGAAAGTAGTAGTAGGAAGTGCCTTTAAATACCTGCAGAGATCCAGCCATAGGCTGTAGAAACAGAGGGCGTGTATGTGTTGCCTCATAGATGAAGAGAGACACACCCACGCCAGCTCAAACACCAGTGCAAGTCTCCAGCAAGAAGGAAACTCTGGCATGGAACACAGGTAGTGGGGTTACGCTACCTGAAAGATAGGACCCGGCGCCCGTGCCTGCAATCAGGAGCAGCGGCGCCGGCACGACCCGCAGGGTTTACATTATCTATCTATCTATCTATCTATCTATCTAATCCCTGCTAAAATATGATATTGATTATTTATTTATTAATATTATTATTATTTGGATAGTGAGTCTTCTGATAAATCTCATGACCCCCCCATACTCTTTTTTCCTGCAATTTGTACGCTGAATTTAGTCAAAAAGTCTAAAGGTGTTAAATAAAGTGTCCAAATACAAGAATAAAATAAGACCAAAAAGCTCATGATCATAGCTTATTGAAATGTAAAAGTTTACTAACGTACTGTCCTATGCACTGGCTTATGATTTTTAAGATAAATATAGTCCAATGTATAGTTTTGCAGTTTTGCAGTTTAGCTAACGTTATGTGGAAGTTAAACATTGGTAAGATTTGTTAAACTGGAGGCAGGGAACAGCATTTTTATATATGACCTTTTGTTTAGTAAAATCTTTTTTGGACTGTATAGATGACTCATCTACATCTACATCATTGACAAACTCTGAATGCCTTGAAGGAACACCTTCATGATGTGTGTGGCTTTTATTGAAGTGAGCGTGGGACCAGCGGTGTCAAGTCATTTGGTGCAAAGTACAAATACATTGCGAGTTCTGGCTAACATTCATTAATTTGCTTATGCATAATCATAATTTTCTTAGAAACCACATACTGATTAACTTAATTTTGTTTTTATTACAAGAGGGTAGAGGAACACTTGCAATGCCCTTGTCTGGTCAGTGCCAGTGACTTGTCTATGGGAAGGCTAAAGCAGTCTGAGTCAAATAATGGTTTTAAATGTTTAAACTTAAGTAGAAAAACTTAGAATTGTTTCAGAATATCAAAAAAAGTGTGAAACTTGATTTTTGCACACTCCACTGTGAAAAAGTGTACAACATTTAAAGTACACTCATCATTGCTCTTTTGTTTTTTCATTTTCCAAGCAGGAAATTAGCATTAAAAATGACTAAGTTGCTTTTCAGCACTCCCACGCTGTGATGCATTGCCTGTGTAGATTGGTTGAGTCTTGATACGAAAGTCTGCTCTCATAATGTTTTAATAGCCATACTGATTGTCCAATAAATAACTACTGTGTTAGTAATTACAGTAATACTCATTTATTCAGCATCTGTGCCAGTAGGCTTATATAACCACTACTGGCTTCAGTTATTAGATTACATTTATGACTAGTACTATATTACAACATTCACTGCTTGAATTGTTTTGCATATAACAGCATTTGTACATGCAGAGGGTGTCTGGGATAATATGCCTCTTTGGTAGATGAAGGCATAAAATGCCAATGTGTGCAATTACAGTCAGGAAACATATACAACTTAAACAAAAGGACAGCAGAGAAAGAATATACTTTAGGTTGCGTGTAAGTGTGATAATTGCATGAACAGACATTTAGCGATCACTCCCTGTGATTTTCTAGCCAGTATCATTTTACAAATGCATTCATAACTAAATCTAAATGTCACTGCACTTTTGTAGGTCATATTAACTCTATGAAAAGGGTCAAGTGCTCTTCACAGCTAGAAAATTGTTTTCCAGAGAGCAAACAAAATGTGTAAACTGGAATAAAGTGATATTACCACTGCAGAAACTGATGATAGAGGGGGCATGAAAGGGATCATCGACGTCATATTCTAAACTTTCGAAGATGAAAGGGTTATATCACACTGGGAAGTGTTGTCCTATAATTTATTTATTGTTGGTGTTTTTTTCCCGCGAAAACTCATACTTTTTTTAAAGAATTTTACAATGCATTACTTGCAAAATAAAGTTTATATTTGCCCAACTTGGCTTTTGTTTGTTGCTCATTATATCTGTATTTAAAGTAGCTATCAACCCTCATTGTGTACTTACATGATACCTGCAACCACCAGGTAATTTGAGCTTCAACTTGTTTTTTTTATCCAAAAACAGGCTTTTTTCATTACATTTATTCTACCTATGGTTTTTGAATTTTTAAGCACACAACTTCTTTCACAGGCATTTCTGGTGCTGTCTGCTATGTGGCAGTAATGTCCTAACTGCAAATACACTATGCAGTCATCCACAGTGCTATATTTCACAAGAATGCTAGTGCTATGCCTCATATTAGACCTGATTTATTGACCCCGTAGCGGTCTAATTCTGTCCAAGTTCCCATGCAAAAAGCGTTACAATTTTTTTGCATGGTAATGTATTTTACATTGTAGGCTATAATACTTAGGTAGAACTCCCCAAAATATGTCCAATAGTTAATAAATTTAAAAATTTATTAATAAACTTTAAAAAAATCTGTTAAGAAAAAGTTAAAAATGTAATATAACTGTACAGTAGCAAATAATATATATATTATAAATATATATATATATATATATATATATATATATATATATATACATATATATTAGATGAAGATTTCTATGTATTGGATTCAATACAGCTATTTTGTATTGAATTCAATCCAAAATTATTTGAATTTTCGCCGCTCCGCCCGCACCATTGTCACGGGAAACCCATAGATCTCGGGTCTTCACTTCACGTCTGGAGATCGGAGGGTGAAGACGTCCCCAGGACTTGCGTGGACCAAAAGGACGACAGGGGAAGACAACGGAGCAAGGTAAGTGGGCTTTTTCTTAGCTTAAAGTGACCCTGAGTGTGACTCAGGATTTACCGCATTTTGCAAGCAAAATCTACCCAGAGTCACACTCAGGATTACCACTAGGGAGGTTCAAGCTTTCCAAGGCTGGGGAAGATACACTTTCATTAGTGAAGCTGGGTGATACAGCAAACCTGGAATGGATGTCCTAAAAGTAATTTGCTATATGTTAGCAAATGTTTTCAATCCTGGACCAGATCAGTTCCAGGTTTGAGAGTGTATTCTCTCCAACCTTGGAGAACTTTAGGAAATCATGCTCTTTGATTGAGAATCAGCTACATGATATGGGAAAATATGTGGCTGCTGAGAAGGGAAGAAAAAGCTAATGACGTGGCAATTAAGTATGTAAATTAGCTGAAGACAGATAGGTAATGCCAGCATGTTGTTCTGTACACTAACTGCAGATAACACAAACAAGGCTGACAACAAGATTAAGCATGTGAGTGCAGAAGATTTTTTTATTACTTATGATTGGTAGCTATCAAGCGTGTCACGACACTTCTTTCTTATTTAAAAGTTTTTACTGTAAGCTTCAAGATTGAATATGTGCGTACTAGGCTTCGGTCAGAGTCACCATGGAATTTTTTAAACCAAACAAACATCTACAACATGTGGATGTTTTCCTTTTGTCCATACAAACACAGGTTGTTTCTTTTTTTATCACGTCATGTTTATTATGAATTAGAACTGAAAAATGATATTTTAAAGTAGTAAATTATTATTTTGTATATGTTATGCAGCAAGATATGGTACTTTTAAAATACTCAGCCTCTCTTTGATATGTATAAACAAGACTGTTGTTTATAGAACCAATAGCCCAAGCTGAAATGTGAACAGACACATAGCTTATCCCCCTCAATCTCTTGCTCTGGCTGCCTTTCTGGATGACTCTATGCCAAATTGTATTGATACCGTCTGACCAAATGGGATACCACATCCTAAAAATGTATTATATTTATAAAAAAAAACATTTTTATTAAAGACACACATTAAATTGCATATATATAAAATTAAAAAAAAGATGATTTCTATTTTTGAAGAATATGTTACCTCTTTTCATCAGTGTTTGATTTACTGTGGTTAATTCTTGCTTTATGAGATGAAAACAAAGCATTGCTGTTCAGATACTCCTGGGGCGGCAGGCCTTGGTTTATCCAGTAGAATACAGCCTATTTCGGTGTGATCACTAGGGTTGGGTAAACGTGCCCAGGTTGGTTTGATTTTAAGTCAAACCCACAGTTGGCAAGAGGCACATTAACTGAAAGCCAGTAATTACTTTGACACCCGTTTCAATTTCCATATAGGTCTGCAAAAACAGCTAATTTTGGAAGGCCGAGTCAAACTCATAAATTTTAATCTGATTGCTTAGGATCCCTTACCTAAAATTATGAATAATGATGATTAATCTTAAAGTGTTAAAATTGAAAGAACTGGCGAACAGTTCTGAATGAACTTGACAGATAGCTAAGCATATAGTTTAAGGATAAACATGGCCAGATAATTGACATTTTATATATACCACTCATTATTTACTCTAGTAATTGTTATGTGCAGTTCCCTTCAAAAATAACAGTGACATGGCTGAAAATAATGGCCATTACGGCAAATGACGCATATGTTCCAGTTTAGAGAATGTAACAGCCTTTCAAAAACATCGCTTAAGTATAATAATAAGCAAGCACGGTAGGCAGTTGGCATACTTTTATGAACTGAACATATATAATTGGCAAAGGATAGGGTGAGTATTCTTGTTTTTTTACAAATATTTAACAAAATATATTTGAACACATTTCGGTACTATGCGATAAAGTTCAGCAGCAGGGGTTTGGCATTGCCTATTTTATCAGCACCTGATTCTTGTTTTTCTAACATCTTCCATTGTACACAGACACAAAAAAATCAATAGCTATCAGCTTTCAGAAATAGAATAATAGAACAATTTGCATCTACATTTATACACATGTTGATTTTCATTTTAGTACAAACATAATGTAACATATTTAAAATTTAGAGAACTGTTGGATGTTGAAAAAAGTTTTAGTTGCTAAAAGTACATCTGGATAACAAAACCGTATTAAGCAAAATCAAAACGTCAATAACCCAACGAATTTGCAGAATATTAGGGAACTTGATTAAGTATAGTAGCAAATTTCATGTTTAACCCTTTTTTTCAGATGTTTTTCTTCACTATTTGTATTTAGACACTGTGAGGACCAGGACTTAACATGTCACAGTATCCATGATTATTTACCCCAAAAACTGCACTCTACAAAGCTATAACATGTATAGAATTAGCCATAAAGATTGTTATTTTTGGCCATTTGCTTCTAATTTTCTTAGCTCCTTTTTGGCTCTCATCTCATCCAAATAAACATGTTAAAACACTCAATAATAATAAAAGGAACCTAGTACCTTTTGACTGCCTGAGCAGTCTATATTGGGGAAATAGTCTAACTTGAGTACTATACATAGGTCATCATTTGGAGATTAAAAAGGGTCAGACTTAAAGAACCAAATAGTATTTTCCTGACATTCCTGTATGGTTATCTTTACTGAAGACTGGTTGAAATGTATGTAATTGTATTGAAATGTAGTAATATGGACTAGTCTGTGAGACCTTTAGATGTGATAGAAAATGTATGTACACCTCTGAAAACCTAAAGTCTCTTGTGCAACCTCTGATGTTAACGTGTATAGTTTGAAGTGAAATTTGTGATTTAATTTTGAGCAACACATTTTTGAAAAAATTTGGCACCATAGTCAGATCTGGGAGACCCAAGACTAGCAAGAGGTGTCTTTAGCTATGTCTAAAATCTTTCTCAACACCACTTTGATAGAAGGTAACTACAAGACCATGCTTCACTGGTAAAGAATTCACAAAATTGATTCGGCTTCCTCTCCTCTATACTTTTGTGAATGTGCTTAGGTGCGGACCATGTTAAACTGTTGGTGGCCCACCTAACTCTATTTGAGTCAGCTTCCAGGTATAATTCACACCTAAGTGGTCTAATGTTTTTTTTTTACATATGCATGTTAAATTGGTTAAATATTTTCAATCAAGGTCAATTCCGACCTCATATTGGAACTTGGAATTTAAGCAATCTGATCCAATGTTAGTATACCTGTCATTGACAGGTGCAGTAGGCAATGAACAATGACCTTAAATGGGTGAACCCTTTTAAACCTGTCATTGACAATTTTGGCTAATGAACACTGACAGCTGTCATTGTCTGGTGGCCAGATTTACCTAGCCTGTTAATTATAGGTATAGTACGGTTCATCAAAAAAAAATAAAATAAATCTTACTTAGAATTTCTAAATCAGGTAGGGTTTAATGACTGATTCATCCACATTCAATCCAAGTCAGAATGTTTGTGCTCCTAGCACCTCCAGTGTTCTGGTGCACAGGCTGCCAATGCACTGTGGTAAACTGTACATTGGAACTTCAAAATATTTTGTTAAAGAGAGTTGCAATTTGTTGCTGTACAAAGAATTAAGCATTTCTAGGGGAAGCACTCTGTGAACAGTAAAAAGTACTTGTACATATTTTTAACTTAAAAATAACATACTATATGTTCCTGCTATCAAACAAAAATGCTCTTCATTAGCTCTTCAACTGGTACTGATGAAAAGTGAAAATGAAAAGCAAAGTGAAAAACACCATTACTATACACCACTCTAGGATAGCAATTCTCTGACTAGTAGAAACATGTCAGTCAGTAATTAGCCATAGTAGTATAGGTAGACTCCATAACTGAAAGTTCCCATACAAAACCCATTACTTTGAATGATTAGGCTACTTTAAACCTAATTTCAATAATCTTACTGTGGATGAAGTGAAAACATTTCCAACAGTTAATCAATATCTAATCTGCAGCAACTGGATAACCAGTTTGGTTAGATCTCTAGTCATTGTGTGGCTGTTTTTTTTTTGGCACTTATTATCAAAATTCCAAAAGCTCTACAAGATCTGGGTACCTGATGTTTAAGCTTTAAAGTGTGCAATATGGTTTGTAGTTGTGAGCAAAGTCAAAATGATATTATCACCTATATTAATCCCTTTAATCCATATCACAGAAAGAGCAATTCTTCTACAAATATGAACATGTAGCAAAAGGTAATAATTAACTTCCCAGCAATGTATTCTTCACAAAAGTTTGGATCCATTCCATAGCAACTGCTAACCACAGTTGAATGAAGGATGATTTCTTTGTGTGAAGTGCATGATGACTTTATTTAAAAAACATTACAATAAAAGACTTTAGTTTTCAGTGAAGCAGAACATATCTGTCTTTCTTCCCAGAAGACAAATTAGGGAAATAGATAACCTTAATTAAAATTACTTTTCCATCAGTTTATCAATTTAGTAATAAAATCTCCTATACTAAGCATATACAAGATGAGAATTATCTGCATAATTTGCAATTAGTGGCAAATTAGATAATTCTGCATTGTCAGCATACTAGCTGTGTAAACTGAACTGGCAAGATTTAACCAGCTGAAGTAATATATAATTAAGTGGTGAGGGGAGCACAGACGGCAATGATAATGCCCAATTAGTGGTAAAAAGGACAAACATACACTACTACACTAAATGCAATGTTTGGTCTGAATTTTCCATTCTTTACTAGTGATAAGCGTAGATGTTACCTGAACATGGTATTGTCACCAAATCTGGGAAAGGAAGTTTTAGTTGGGTTCAGGAATAAAAGTGAAATTGTTTTTTTAAAACATTATGTAGTTTTTCTGTAAGCCACAGTCTGGAAAATGTACTTCTTAAGCCCTGCTTATACTTTAACCTACAAACTCTTAAAAATGTATTTTCGTGTTTTACTTAGGATATATTTCCAAATGTCTCCTTAAACCCCCAACCAATTAAGGTGACAGTACTGTGTTCAGGGGCATTGCAAGCAAAAGTTGATGAGCAGCTTTAAACATGAGTTCCTCTCATACGTTATCTTTTGTTAACAGAAATTGTTTTTTTTTCAATTGGGATATATTTTACTTGGTTTATGTTCCCAAAGGCCATCATAAATTTTCCTGCACCAGCAATTTTGGTAACAATACTATTTGCAAATAACTCAAAGTTGACATGGGTTTAAAAATGTAATTTACTGACTGTATTTTGATTTATTGAATAACTACATGATTTCCAAAGGAAATATTGGGACGTGTTAACACAGTTCCCCCTGACCTCCCCTCCTCTTTTAGGAATATTGGTAATTTTAAGGACGTTAGCCTATTTTCCCAAGAAATGTCTCCACTTAAGAAAATACGATTTTTATGGGAATACAAGTAATCAAAGTCTGATAATATTTACTTATTTGCTTCTTTTCTTCAGTCTTCAAGAGAGTTAGGGATTTTTTGTAACTTTATGTCCATATGGGACATATTTTTGGAGTTCAGAAGTAATTCAGGTTCTTTGCTTTTTCAACAGACCTTCAAAGATGTATTTGGACATATCTATAAAGACCTAAATTAGAGTAATTAATTTTTAGGATTGACTGTTTGTCATTGTAAGATGAAAGAGTAAATTAAGTCACTGTAAAGACATGATCTAGCCAGATCTAGCCACCATTTTCACTCAATCTTCTTTCCTGGAGTCGGGTCTTTGGCCGATAAGGTAAATGTGTGTATGAATGGCTCATGTTAGTAATTGTATCTGTTTAAAAAATATATAACTTGCATTTACCTCCAGGAATGCTAATGTATAAACGTCTTCACATGGATTAATTTTACTTTGTTTCTGAGCTTATGGTGTCATGAATATTATAGGACACAGAACAGAACATAGCATAAATAGGTCGTATGTACAGCATGTGGGCTAGCATGCATTATAAAGCATTATAAACTAAAGCTTTTTATTTCTATTCAGAACTGGTTACAGCTCAGTTGTGTATATCAAGCAGATCAACTTCATATTTGTTCTGCACATTACAAATAATCACAATGATCACACTTCAATACACCATAAAAGTACATTTATAATAACTGCTCTACGTGGGTTTCAAGTTAATGAATACCTAGCAAACTGTTTGAAATGTTAGAAACACTTAGAAACACAAAAAAAAATGTGAGACATAACACAACTAAAATAATTATCATGTAAATAACATAACATAAAAAGTCATTGTGCAGAATAAACTAAAAATGAGCTTCACTATTTACTTAAACACATAAAAAAAGCAATCTAAAAAAGACAATAAATTCGGCTTTTTCCTATACAACAATCGTTTTGGGTCCCATTACCAAAAAGCATAGTTTACTGCTTTTCTGTTGGTCCACAATAAGGGGAAATTTAAATATCTTTATTTAATGTGGAACTGGTCCCACTTTAAACATTTGAGATTCAGACAGGTGGTTATTCCCGAAAAGGACAGGCAATGTCCTTTTTGCAAACATTGCTCTTACCTGCCTGATCATAACCCAGCTGTCATATTTTGCTGAGCTGCATATGCACTGTTTGCCAGGTAAACTTTCTAGGAGTGAATGTTGTGTGGGAGTTATGACAATCTGGCACTAATTAAGATGGGCAGAGATCATTTTTGGGAAGTGAAGAAAAAGGAAGGTGGTGTTGCCCTGCGATTGAACTAGGATAGGTGAGTAATTGCAGGTTTAGTTCCTCATTACCTCAATAATGTATTCATTCAAACATGTTCCTAAATATGACAATTCTTTAATGACCTCTGATCATCTTTAAATCATTCTTTGTATTGCTCTATTATAATTCTATGTGTAGCAAAATTCACTCTGGGAGAGGAAGGGACAGCTCTGCAAACCAATGAGGCTTAACCAAATTGTTCAGGGGGCAAAAGGGGCTAGCTGATAAGAGGGGAGAGCACAGGACTGACCTCATGGACCCTGACCCCTGAATTGCTTTAACTACAATTAGGAAAGGAGAAGTCAACATTTTGTTGTGCAGTCCTAAAAATGGAATTTATGTCTTTATATATATTTTACTCTTCACACAAACTACACAGTATTTTTAGAAAGGTAAGGTATTCCCTAATTCTTGAATTTTTATGTTATTCTTTCTGTGTGAAATGAATTCCAAATGTTCATATATAGCAAGGGACTTGCGAGCAATTCCCCTAAATGTCTAGGTTTTGCATATAAATATTTATAAAATGGTCAGTTTCCATCTATATCATATATTCACCCTCTGGCAGTGTAAATGAAACTTATTAAAAAACACTGCTGGGAGTATTCAATCTAGCATATGTTCTGTTATTGCTGTGTTTAGTTATGAGGTATAAGGGTTTGCATGAAGTAGGAAATATAGCATTTACCTTTTTAACAGAAACTCATAAAAATGCAATTAATGCAAAAAAAAAAAATCAAGTTACTGTATTTTTCTGGTTTATTAAAAAAATGCAGTACAATGACCAGTGAAAAATCATACAGTTAACTGCGACAGCCAATCAGGTTTTAGTTATACAGAAAACAGAAGAAGTATTTTTTAATTGTCTCTTACTGGGGCATCTGTAAAATCAACCCTTTAAAACTCTCAATTCAGCAATGTCTGATTGGCTTTTTGTGTTTCCCCCTCTTCTATTCCTAATATAGGGGACTGATATGAAGACAAAGCTTGCTACCCATATTAGTTGCATTTAAAAATACATTTAAAGGGTTATAAATGTATTGATATATATTGAGCATATATTACATACATTTACACTGAGGAACAATTTTGAACAATTTTTTTGTTGATTTAAATTTTTAAGCTTATTTACACTAAGGCAGGTATGCTGATTTTAGCGTGGTTGTGCGCTGCTCTACGTAGTAAATAAGCAAAATTTATTTTTATACTTACACACATATTTCCTTTCTTTCAGATCTAGTCTGGCTCTGCTGTTTCTCGTCATAAGTGCCTAAACAACCCTGATTCATTTTTTTATATCTGTGGCAGTTTCACCATTCCCAGTCAAAGGGCGAACATCAGCACATTTGCAGTACAAGCCTATTTGGCATATTTCAAAGTTAAACTTGGTGATCAAGATAAGTCTTGGGCCCCTCATAAGGTGTGCAAACAGTGTGTTGACGGCGTGGATGTGGACAAAGGGAATAGGTTATAGAAGGTACTTGGTATACCTATGGTTGGCGAGAGCCAGGAGATCATTTCAGTGACTGTTACTTATAGTATAGTATAGTATAGTGAAAACTTCAGGATATAACAAGAAAAATAAATGATTATGGTGATGGACAAGGTGTCAACAATGATGAAGAGTTTGAAATTGAAGAGGACTCTGTTCGTAAGGGATTTGATCAGCATGTCGAGTGTCGAGTGATTTGGCGCGTAATTTGGGACTATCAAAGAAGGCTTTTGTGTTAAAAAAAAACTTTAGTTTCTCACATTTTTATGCAATCTTTTTGTTCAACCCACTGAATGCAAGCTGAAAGTCTGCAGTTCAACTGCATCTGAGTTGTTTCATTTAAAATTAATTGTGGTAATAAACAGAACCAAAATTAGAAAAAAATTTTCTCTGTTCAAATATTTATGGACCTAACTGTACCTGGTTTAATTGGGAATTAGGAATTGGGAATTCCAATCTATAACTCAACTGAATGGCGACTAATCATCGATAGCTCAAAGAGGAGCTTAAAGTGTGTCCTCCTTCACAATGGCAATATATTTGGGTCAGTCCCAATTGGCCATTCAGTTTCTCTTTGTGAAGAATATGCAGACATAAAGAGAGTCATTGAGTTGTTTCAATATCACCAACACAATTGGGTCATCTGTGTTGACCTTGGTATGCTTCCTTCTTGGTCAACAACATGGATACACCAAGTATCCCTGTTATCTGTGCAAGTGGGACAGCAGAGCTTGTGAGAGGCATTGGGGGGAAAGGAATTGGCCTCCAAGATCTGCCCTAAACCAGGTGATCCAAACATTGTACATGAGCCTCTTGTTGATAGAAGGAATATCATATTCCCGCCTCTGCACATGAAACTGGTTCTTATGAAGCAGTTTGGTAAAGCTTTTCCAACTGAAGGAGACTGTTTCAAGTACCTCATTTTGCCATTTCCCAGCCTGTCATTTGAAAAAATAAAGGCCGGTGTGTTTGATTATCCACAGATTCGGCAGCTCAACAAAGATGAACATTTCAACAGGACAATGTCAGAAGTCAAAAAGAATGCTTGGTTATCATTCAAAGCCATTGTGAAGGACTTTCTTGGAAACACATGAGCAAATAATTGTCCAGAAACTCTTGGAGAGCTACAAAATGCTTGGTTTCTAACTTCTCCATGGTCCAGTAAGTGATGAGCAAGGTGAACGATTTCACCAAGATTTGAAGGTCATGGAAGCACGGTATCAGGGTGGATGGGATGTACCTATGAAGGCTGACTATTGTTGGAGCATCCGGCAGGATTGTCCTAACATTGAACACTCCAGGAAAATTTATAAGCGTAAATTTTTACCTTAACCGCTTACCCGATTAATTTTTACAATAAAAAAAAAATGTCATAGAGTAACAATAAATCCTTTGTATGAACAAAAGAAATTTAAATAAACAGTACATTCAAGTTATTATTTCATTGTTTTTTCATTGTATGTAAAATAGAGGGTACCCTGTATCGTAAAAACTGGATTTGATAGCAAAAAACTGGGATAATTTCTGGATTTAAATTCAATTTTTGGGTTTAGCTGGGATTCGAATATTATCATTTCATTTTTAATCTGAATTGAAAATCTCTACAGTACCTGCAGCTTCAGTTATGGACTTTTTTTTTGGCAATTTTATCTTGTGTAAAGAATATAAATGAATGCTTGTCCATTTATCTATAATCCATTATTGATCATTATTTTCCATAATCTTGCCTGGTTAATAATTTAGATTTTTAATTTAGTGGGTGATAATCAATATTAATTTACATAGTTTTAAACTAACAAACTACTTTTTTAAGCATTAATGTTTCCTGATAAATAAATAAAAATGTAATTAGCAGCATGGAAACTACAACTACTGCTACTAAATTAGGATATCTTTAAGAATGTAGATTATGCTGTAAATGGTGAAAGAAAAATCTTCAGACATCATCCAAATGTAATTCTTAACAACATTTTTCATAAAGAAAAGAATTGGCCTTACAAAACAGCAGACCTTTTCTGGATTTCAATTTTTTGTTAAAGCAACACTACCACCAAAACTGGCACAAACAAAATCTGTAATATTTACATTTTGAAAGTGTGACCCGTGGATACTACTGCTATCCAACACTTCCATGTGTAATAAATAGTGTGTCCCAGCTAGGTGCCAAAGTTTCTCTCAAGTGTTGGCATAACAACAGAGCCCAGAAGAAGTTGTTACAAACCACCAATTATTAAGGTGAGCAATAATGTGCTTTTATACAAGCTGGTGCTAGTATATGTGTTTTCAATGCACTGCTAGCATAGCTTTCATTATTTGCAGGGGGTATTGTTCTTTATGTAAAAGTTTTCTTTAAACATGTTTTACTTTTCTTCCATGTAGTGAATAAGGTATTAAAAAGTTTACCACTTTATCACAGTGTGTAGCATTCAAAGTTGGTTGCCCATGAACCCATATCCTTCCTTTTGGGGATATCTTTGGTGTTAGGCCAGTTAAGCTGTCCTAATGTATGCACCCACTGCAAGGGTATATAGCAGGCATGGGCAAACTACGACCCACAAGCTATTAGCTGTTGTAATCTGTTTTAAACCGGTATGTCAAATTTTGGTACAAAGTTGTCCACTGGCAAACCAACAATACTGTTCCCACTGAAATTGAATGTAATTTGAATGTAAGTTTTCTTTTACTTATAGGTAATGGCTTTTACACATAATTGATATCAGTTCATATACACTCCAGTTCAAACACTCTCCATCCATTTGAAACTGGCCTGGCCCGTCTTTTAAATCTTAAAATTAATTGTAGCCCCTGAGCAAAAAAAGGTTGCCCACTACTGGTTTATAGGCTGGTATCAGCAATTCAAAGGTCTGCATGTTTGTGGTCCTTTAAGGGACTGCATCACATAGCTTGTAAAAAAAGGAAAAAGCAACAGACTTGTCTATAGATTATTCATGGATATCTGCTGGACACTAACAAGTCCAATGAACTGTGAAGCTTGAATCTGATCGATTTGCTTATCTCTACCTACATGAGTTAATTGAAAAATTATCTTTATATCTGGGTTTCTAAACTTAGAATTATATTCATGAAAGGTTTCTACTGGGATAATGCTCCCTTGTATGTAAAGAATACTGGTAAATGTTAATGCCCTTAAAGGGTAGTTATTGTGTACACAACAAAAAATCAAATATCGGCTTTTTATTGATTAAACTATTAAATAATTAATACCACTAAGACAAATGCAGTAGTCTCAATATAATTTTTACATACGACTATCCTTTTCCCCTATGTCAAACCAGCATGAGTTTTAGGACTCTTTATTGTGAATATTAGTCTTTATGTCTAACACTCATAAATGATGTATGTAATTCACTGCTATAGGTTGATTGGTGGTAGTTTGAGCAGTGACTCAAAATCAATTTTTATCAAATCATTTTTATCAGATTTTGCATATGAAATGACTGTCAACGGTATAATCACTATCGATACTTTATTTGTTCTTCATTATGTGATCGCACTATAGATTCATTCACTTAATTTCTAATTATACCTAATCTGCCATTGCAAATGCTTGAAAAGAGCAGCAAAGGGTATGCTAAAGTTATATTAAGCACTATTATAAGGTTGCTCAGCCAAGCACATTAAGTTCTTCTAAATAGGAGAATTTGGTTCCATAGAAACAAACTATTGAAAGAAGAATGTCTATAATAAAATAGCTGCTGTCACTCATTTTTGCTTTTTTAGTGTTGTCTGTGCTGTGTCTCATTTTATGTACTGTATTTTAACAGAATAAAAATATGTTCCACTGTTTAATTTACCATTATATATATATAGTCTTAACGTCTGAAGTGGGCAGACAATACAGCTGTTTTGCGGAGTTGTGCCAAACTTTCCTGGTGTATTCTGCTAAATACACATTCTCACTTTAAGGTGTGATTTTACAATACAAAAGGTAATGATTTGTTAGCCCAATAAAAAAACTGGACAGCTAAATGGCCTCTGTGAGATGATTATTTTTTTTTAATTTTTGGATAGGCCAAGGCAGTGTTTCCGAGCCATTTTAACTTACAAAGACCCCTTGAAAAAACTTTAAAGTCTTTAGAGAACCCCTGCTATAATTATATATAAATATAGTATAGTATATTATTGTGGTGGTTAATTGAAAGAGTTCCTTTTACAATACTGACAAAGAGCATCACCCTTACAGATATCCAAAAAGTCCTTTGGTTTCTGTTAAATTGACCTGGTGGGCACAAACTGCTCATTGTTCAAAGAGCCCCTAGCAACCTCTGGTGTAACCCTAGGGACCCACAGAACCCTGATTGAGAAACACTGGACAAAGGGGTTTTTAAAACACTGTGTGTTTCTTTTGCCATCTCTGTCTAATCATATGTCCTGGCCTGCAAACTAAATAGGAAATGAGAAGACATGTTTCCAATATGAGGGAAATCCTATTGAAGACAGTTGTCACAACAATGCACACACAGCAAAAAAAAAAAAACTGAGTGAGTCTGTAACCTGTTACCACCCTGCCACCTGTCATCTATGTTACCTGTAACCTGTTAACTTTGGATTAGGTTATACTTTCATAGACCACAATAAAAAAAACTATTAAAAGTTAATTGTCAAGGTTTACATACACCTTAGTTACATTTTAAGTGGCATTTTAGTCCAAAGGTTGCTTTAATAGTTGATAGAATAGTACAGCTTTATGAATCTTGAAGGACAACAAAATCTACTGCAATACAAAACTGCAAAGCTCTATTGAAAAATTAAATGAATTCTATTGGTAAGATAAGTAATTTGAGAATAAAAAGATACTCTTCCCACACTTTCTTCTAAATAAAGTCCATTAATAAAAAAAGGGATTATTAAACTAGACAATTCACAACCAAAAGATCAAAAAACGTTTCAAGACACTTTATTAAATGTTATTTTTCCAGTTAATTACTTTACAGTACTAAACCCCAAACATGCATTGAATTTTCATTAAATTCATTGTGGATTATAGTTGGACTTTTGAAAATCAATTTAGTTAAAGTACATGTGTGAAATAGCCCTGTTCTAATGTTTCTATAGAAACCAATATAACAAAGTTACTGAAATAGAACAAGTGACAGTAGCTTATTTTGCACTCTTATTTTATATTGTATTGTAGACAGAAGATATTCAGTGCACAGCAGCAATGGAACACAGTAAGCATAATGTGGATTTGCTCTAAGGAAAAATGGTTTCAGTTTTGGCAATGCTCCACTGAGCTTTAAATTTAGATTTTATTATATGAGATACACTTTATTATAAACTTGGATAAGTTTTTTCAACAAAAATGCTTTGTGTACTATTCTGAAAGTATTTCTGCTTTTTGGTTTTACAGTTTTTGGATCTACATAAAATAAAAAGCTATTAGTATTAACCTAAAAAACAAGAAAATGTTATGCCAAGGAGTAATGTGTTTTTTTTGGGATCACAAAGAATTAGGGCAACATTTTAAGGTCCCATCTATATCAATGTTTTGCAGCAATGCATTGTCGCCTTTTTCAATGACAACGTTAGTGTTAGACTCAAAAGACACATCTTCAACTCAAAAGAAATGGGTTGGTTGATGACAGCTGTCATTCAACATCAAAAAAAAGTGGTAAGTCTGTATTATTATTATTATTATTATTATTATTAATAATAATAAACAGGATTTATATAGCGCCAACATATTACACAGCGCTGTACATTAAATATGGATTGCAAATGACAGACTAATACAGACAGTGATACAGGAGGAGAGGACCCTGCCCCGAAGAGCTTACAATCTAGTAGGTGGGGGAATTTCACACGTCAAGAAGCATTGGCTTTCTGTCAAATATAGTGTTAGCCCCAAAAATACTTGCTGTGTTATCAGACCAGACTTTTTCCCATAATTGCTATGTTTAGTCAAACTCCACATATGGTTTGATCTTTGTGTTTGCTGAAATGTTTTTTTTCCTCGCCACTCTGTTATACCGTTTAGCATTGTAAACCATCCAGATTATCCCAGGCCCTCTAGAAGCAGGTTTATTTTCAACTCCATTCAACTAATTTTAAGACTTCTTAAGGCATTTTTTTACACATTGTTGATTAGCTTGTGAAAATCAAAGACCTAAACCAGAATGGCTAACTCAGTGGCTAGCACTCTCACCTTTGCATTGGGTCCTAGGTTTGAATTTTAGCCAAGACGCTGTTTGCACAAAGTCTGTATGTTTTTCCTGTGTTTGCATGGATTTCCTCTGGGTTTCTTGACAAAAACTTGCTGGTAGGTTTAATGGCTTTTCCTCAAAATTGGCCATAGACTGTGCTACTGACTATGGTAGGGACATTAGATTATGGCCCCTCTGTGGGACAGTTAGTGATGTGATCATGAACTTTGTAAAGTGCTGCTTAATATGTTGGCGCTATATAAATGCACTTTAATAATAATAATAATAATAATAATAATAAAAAAAAGGAAAATAAATTTCAGTTTAGCACTGAAAAATTTAATTACATATGCAACTACTCCAATTATAGAAATGAAATTATGTTGAAACACCCATATTTCCTGTACAAAAATACTACATATTAGCAAAATTATATACTCCAATGCCTCCTTTAAAATAGTTTTTTTTTCCTAAACTAAACTGACATATGCATACATGCTTTACCACAGAATAAAATTGAATATAGCACTGCTAATTAGTGTGTTTCATTAAAATGTAGTACTTCTATAAAAAAATACGAATTTACATTTTGGGGAACTAAAATGGAATTGTAAGGTGTCTTTGCTCTGTTAATTAGTGTGATGCAAATGCCAGAAGTAATAAGTCAGTGCTAGAACATAAATTAGTATAAACTATTCTAAAAATGCAAAATGTTTGAGCCAGGAGAAATATGCAGTATTATCTAAAAAGAGCTAGCACTTGTGCATCAACTCTTAGCAAACTGAATTGTCTTCCTAATGGTGTTGCTCAAAATCGCATGTCTACTTTATGGGTATGCAGTTTTCACAATTACCGGTAGTAACTATTAATGCTATGGCTTTGTATTTATGTTGCTGGTTTATATTGCTGATCATTTCCAGGGACAATAGAAGGAATAGGCTATATTCTGTACACACAGCACTGTTCAGTTTTATGAAAAGTACAGATCAATAAACATGGTTGGTGGTTCATTGTATGCATGCCAGAATTTTGCCCAGGACAATTATAATTGTTTACCTTGGGCAACAATTATCTAGCATACATAGCGTATAAAACCTTAGAGTAATAGGTCCAGCACTCTGTATTTAAAGTGGTTTAGTTTATTGATTTAATGATTATAGATTTTATCATTTTTTCCTTGTATATACTCCAATATATTTGTTTTTTGTGTACGTTCTCTTTTTTATATTGATGTATAGACAATGGTTCAAATAAACACCACATGAGGTTTACCTTTACCTAGGTCTAGATGGATTTACCTAGGTCCAGATTTCATAAATTCATTTATTGCTTATATCCTAAAATTAGCAGTCATAGGTTAAACCTGTTAAACCCTATATTACTTCATAAAACATGCCTAGAAATACAGAATTTTTTTTGTCTTCAGTGTAACATGCTACATATTGAAATGACAGGAATGATAAAATATACAGTGAATAGAAAGGGTATTGATAAGGAATGGGAAATAATCAGACATTAAGCTACTCAAATAGTATCTCTGCCAAGTTTGATAATGTTAAGGATGATAATGTACAGAATATGAGCAAAAGTATCAAATAAATTACATGTTGGTGAAGGTAAACAAATGACCCCACATATGCCAACAGCCAGAAAGCAGGAAAAAAATACTACAGGGCCTATCTGTATAAAGCTTGAGAAGATCAAATGGTACAATGTAAAATACCACACTAACCAGTAACAGGGTAGAAATTTAAATAAAAAAATGTGAATTTCTGCATTGCAACCTGCCAAAGAGGAAGACAATTTTTTTCTAGCCGTTTTAACCTTTTTCCATGCTTTTTTGTATATTTTAAAAAATATGAAACTGCAGATAGTTTGTAGAAACTGCAGATACAAGATTCAGGCCAGATACAGATAGTTTAAAGCAGCAGTTCTGGCCCTTAGAAGGCATTTAGTGCCTACTACATCCTTAAAAACCTCCCCTTCTCTGTGAACAGGTAAAGGCTACAATTCATAAAGAGGCATAAGGTTTGAGTTGGACAAATGGTAGCAAAATTGATTGGACCAAATTTTAAATGGTCCAATGGCAAATAGGGGTTTTGGCATATGCCAGCCCCTGCACAATACAGTGTTGTGTTCTCAGCTGCCATTTGTCAGTTAGAACAGTATAAATGAGAGAAAGTAAATGGTGTGTAGAGAGAGAGACATATTTTGTTTTTTAATTGTGGGTTGCATTGTGATGGGTAGTGTTGGTCGAATAGCTTACTATTCGATTCGGCAGCTATTCGCTCGAATAGAGCAAAAAAATTCGGGTGGTCGAATGTCAAAGTCGAACACCATTAAAGTCAATGGGAGGAAAAATTTGGGGTTTTTTTCAGCACTGTGTAGAGCTTCTACAGCCTCCAAACAGATGTAAAAATGTCTTTCCTTTCCTGCTAGGTCCCCCTTGTAGTGTCTTTCCTTTCCTGCTAGGTCCCTCTTGTAGTGTCTTTCCTTTCCTGCTGGGTCCCATTGTAGTGTCCTTCTTTCCTTCCTTCCTTTTATAATTTATTTCCTTTTTAGAGGATATTCTGCATATACTTATTGCTATCACAGGCTGTTCTTTACAAACTTTGTAGCAAACATGTGCAGTAAAACATTGTACACCAAGCATCAGGTTATTCCCTTCATTAAAAAAAATAGTAAGGCAAAGAATGCCTATTATCTCTACAAATGGCCAATGAAAGTATAAAAATTGTCTCCCATTGACTTCTTGAGTTTTGTTCCAAACTCCAGGCTTTGCAAACTTCAATGAGAACGTTTGACAAACTGAACCCAAGCAGTTTTAATCATCCTTACTTGTAAAGCCTTTCAGTTCTAATTGTGATTGAGGCATACCTGTTACCAATGCCAACCGTGTATAATTATGATACCATGATCTAATGGTTCAATTCACAATCTTTTTGAAAGTGTAAGTAGAAATTAAGAAATGCTTTATGTAACAGAAATGGAGTCGGTACAACTAATAATTTGGAAATTTACTGCAGTATATATACAAATATTACAGCAGTTCTTTTGTACTTGAAACAATAGTTGAAATGGAAGAGTGTTTGAAAAAAGTCTTGTTTTGCAAGCAGAAGTTTCCGTTGCATTTTTCGAATGGCGCTGGGGTGTTACGTGCAGTATCCAATGGATGGTAGGCTGCTCAAGACTTCCATAGACTTGCATAGGAATCATTTCCAAACTGCTGTCAAGTGATTTATTGGTTGTTTAAAAGGTTGGATTGGTGGTTTGAAAGGTTGGATTTATAAGTTTTGAGAGAAAGGAGTACAAACAAATCATGTGTTTTGCTTTCTATACCCCTCTGGTTCCTGTGCAAGACAACCTTAATTATAGAAAGACTCTCCTATAGCGTTTTTCAGGGGTTTGCTAAAGCCAAAAAAAGCCATAAATAACTGAATGATAGGAAGAGATGCTGACCCTGCATAAGGCCTGGACAATGATGGCACTGGCTTTCTGAGAGAAAGGATGCTGAACGAATTATCAGGGCAGTAATGTGATCTTTCAAAGACAATAAATAATTATAAACGGTATACTTACACATAATTTAACATGCACATACTAAACATCAATAATTATTCTTGGCTCGAAGTCTTATTTATTACTTAAACCTAGAATTATACTCTTTAAAAAATGTGTTCAGTTTATCCCAGCTGAACTTCCATCTTTGCTTCATCTGTATCTGTTTATTTCTTCTGTATTAAAACGTCTCTAATAGAAAATGGATAAAAAGCAGATACTGTGTGTTTTTTTATCCTCAAAACAACTGCAAAGGAGTCAGAGAATGATGAGCTGTGTAATCACTTAGAAAACGCAGCATTATATAAGGTTTTCAAGGGCAGATTGGGAACATATTAAATGGGCATATTAAACTATTGCAAAAGGACATCTTTGCGTGACATATGATGTTATATACTATACTATAAAATGCTATCTGTGACTTTCACATAAATTTTTCAAGGGTTTACATAGCCACTATAAGAATAATGATCTATATTAAGTTAACTATGGTGATAACTCAAATTTTAATTAGTGAGAGAATCATATCAGAAGCTATTATGCAGTAATTTGATATTATGCAATTTGTGAAAAGTAATCAGGTTACAGCATAGGCCAGGGAATATACATGTGAAAAAGGCATTGTCATTTCACATTAAAGTCCAGTAGTAATGTACCCTTATGTCAAAAAAAGAAGCCTAAAAGATCATTCCTTAGTGCAACATTTATGGTAACGTAACAAATATGGTATGCAACATAACTGTAAAAAGATTTTTACAACTCTGCGTGGTATGATGGTAATGTATAAATAATGTAATTCTTAAATAAAAATACACAAGGATGATTTAAAAATGTATAATAAGCTTAAAAAACCATATCAAACCATTATAGACCATGCCAATCATGCTCAACCTATCACAATTCCACTAAAGCAGGGTCACAAAACGTTTTTAGTTATTTATACTACTGGGAGTACTATTGGGGGAAGACTATGCTTAAAAAACAAAATTGAAAATACTTTGGCTAATTGCATCTAGTTTTGCTTAATATATGCATTTAAATGATTTATGGCACTATAGGACACAACATATGTGCCTTTGTTAGAAAAATATCTGCAACCCAGTGTGCACCACCAATCCTTTGATTGACCCCATTTCCTATTTCTACACCCCATAGTGCATACTATGCAGCCTTATGAAAATTGCTGTTAACCATCCTATGCACATCACATGGTTCTTAAGGCTGTTTTATAAGTGGGCAGGGGATTTCATGTAAAAATATTGGAATGTGTCAGTTGGCCTATCACATCCAATTGAAAAAAAGCCTGGCTGCTGAATTATCTTCAGGGTGGCAACCAGTGGGCAAGCAACATTCACAACATGACAATGCTGCCTGCCCAGTTTAAAAACCCCAGTAACCTGTATCTAACTCACAGGCTGTAGTTTGGAAACCCCTGGTCTAAATGAAAACAACCGTGCAAGAGCCTCCTAGGTCAGTTCAGTTTCAATCTTTAAGCACTTCTCTCCTACTATTCAACAGTTTTACCTCTACATCATGAGAGATAGTTATTTCAGTTCTTAAGCATTGCACTGACTTGAAACGTAGCCAATCAAACCAAGCATATTGAATGATTTGCTTAGATTCAAGTCAGCTCATAAAATATGCATGTGGTTTGCATAAAAGTCAAATGTTTTGCATCTTGTTGACCATTTCTATATAATATTAGTCGCAAGAATACAAGTCCGTAGCAGCTGTCGGCATTTAGTTATGCTGAAATAATATCTCTAACCAGTATTACTATGTATAATTTGCTTTGTACGTAGATGAACTATTTATATATATATAGGATGTAAGCTATTGCACCAGCCTTGCTAATAAACTGATAATGTTGCCATTTTTGCATATGCTATAACATAAAAATATACAGGTGATTTTTAACTATTCTTGTTGAAATTTGCTGACCTCAACAAAAAAAACTGAATATAGTTTATTTCCCACACCAAGCAGATTAACAGATCGGGGTCATGCACCAATAATGCTGGTACACCATTGCTAACTATAGACCATGTATAACATGTTACATTAGCAACTATCTGTCTTCTAACTATTTTGTTATCCCTGTATAAACAATAATATTAATTTACTGAAGTTATATAGGCTCTTCATTTAGAAACACAATAATCCCCTTGCAAATGGATATTTATGTAGCTCAGTGAATATGGTGACAATTCAAAGAATTTTGCAAAGAAAACCTATAATTAGGAAAGGAAAACCCAGCTAAAGAACAGTAATAAAAAAGAGGAATTGTGCTTGCACATGGTGGGATAGTTACAGTCAGCTGTGATTCCCCTCTTTCGCTAAATGAAATACCCTTTAACGAGAACATTCACTTGCTAATTGAACAAGCCTTTATTTTGTTCAAATATCAACCCCATATATCAGCATATCAGCAATGAGAATGATTGCCCCAGGTTTTTCTGTAGGAGTGCTTCCATAAGAGCTGAAAATGGTATGTTTATTATATTTTCAAAACCAAAAGGTATATTTAATCAGAAGAGAAAAACATTTTTTATTCCACGTTGATTCATATACCTGCTGAAAGCTCCTGACCTTTTAACTTTTTTTATTTTTAAAGTAGAATAAAT
The DNA here is from genome assembly GCF_032062135.1 of Pyxicephalus adspersus. Classification (NCBI taxonomy): domain Eukaryota; kingdom Metazoa; phylum Chordata; class Amphibia; order Anura; family Pyxicephalidae; genus Pyxicephalus; species Pyxicephalus adspersus. The sequence continues at coordinate 113,448,875 of NC_092860.1, read as the reverse complement.
TATAATTTTCCTTACTTGGAAAACAAAGAGGATACAGTCACATTTTGCTTATTTTATTCTAAAACTGTCAACAATACAGTTTATGACTGGTTGATAAATGTGCACTGGTGCGGTATAAAGAAAAGGCCACATTTGCATTGAAATTCAATTTTTAATTATTTCTGTATTTTTTATGGATTCCAAGCATCTCTGAACTAAAACAACATCTCTTCAGGAATATGGCCCATTAATATTAAAATAGACGCAGAAAGAACTTTATATTTTAAAGTGGTCACAGTTTTAAACATGGGGGGGTCTTATCTTTTAAAAGGCATTGACAGTGACTTCTGAAGGTAGGCAAGGAAAAAGCAGATGTTGTCTAATATGTTTATAAATGTAGAAACTATTTATACATACCATTTCAAAGAGTAAAACCAAGAAGCTAATAAAACGGGAACACAAAACAGCAATACATGCCTTCACCCACATTAGCTGCCAGCATTAAGCCATTTTGGTTCCATTTTTGGCAGCCATACTGCACTTGTTCGACCCATGTAGGAGCATTCCAAAAATCCAACCAAGGTTTACTAGAGAAAATAATAAAACCAGCCTTGCCAAAATTCTAAGTAATGTTGTGTCTTTCTGGTTGCTTTTTCAGATTGTACAGTATGCCTTCTTTACCTTCAAACGCCCCCAGACCATTGACATGTTCATGTTCGTATTGCTGTATGGACCCATACATGGCACAATATCTTATAGCTTAGACTTTTATTATTTAAAGTGTGTAAGGTCTTCTGAAGGGTGTATCCCAGGCTTAGATATACAGTACAGCAAATGCTTAACTTGAGAATGCAAGATTTTAAAAAAGCTATGATATTTTTGGGTCAAGTTTATGTAACATATGTAAAATATATATATCACATTAATAAAGTCAGACTAAAGGCATTATAAAGTAAACCCAGAGCCTTGCAGATTCTCTTCTGGTCAATGAAGTACAAATATCTCTAGTCATCAAAAGGTTAAGCCAATAGCATACAGTATATTCAATCACAAAGGCGGATTCATAATACCATCTTCAGTCTGATAAGAAAAGATATTGGTGGCTTCCAATAAATTTGTGCTGTTGCCTATCCTGAGAATACCTTAATATATTCCCACAACAGGCTAATGATAATGCTTAATAATCTGTTAAGATGCCAAATAACAAGCTCCAGATAAGAAAATAAATAAGCTTCTGTTATGATAAAAGTATAAGGTAAGATAAGAATGTGTCACCACACAACAATCACAGCACTCTCATTCCTGCAGGAAGGCATCCTAATATCTCCATGGAACATGTGCTCTGTTTGTAATAAAGGCAGAACTAAAGCAGAAGTGACTGCCAATTTCCCTGCATATTGGATGCTGCAGCAGAGGCACTAGTGGATTAATCATCAAATGAAAGCCATTCACTGGCAAATGTTAAACAACTTGAATGATTTCTCAACTGTTAAATGGTGTATTTATTCTTGTAACCTGCATATGTCTGACATTTTGATTAGATGCTTTTCCCAAGTTAATGTTGACACCCTCAGGGACTGACCACAGAAAGTGTGATTTTGTTTGCAAATGGTGGCAACAAAAGAAGACAAAAGATACTTGAATTGTTTATTTAATCCTAGTGCTTAAATGTCTATGGTTAGAATATCTATAAAGAGCTTATGTGCAGCATTAAAACCTTGGATATTAATCTGCAGCCTGTCTGTCATGTTTATTTGATTCACAATAGCTCGTTTTATTACATTTCAAGCATAATGATCCTTTTCAATATGCTTGTTTTAACTCAAAACATCAAATTATGCAAAAAAGAAGATCTTATTCACAAATGTACTGTTAAGTATAAATTATTTATCAATATGTCTAAGTAAACTACTGTTTCCAATGTCACAGTGTAATATATCATCAAAGCATTTGATCAATGTATTTGTGTTGGAATTTGGCACACTTTTGTCTTTATCTCCTAAAAGACCAAAATGTGACAATTCCCAAACTCATTAATCAAAGCTCTTCTTTATTCAACTCAACAGTAGAAGGATGACCATAATTTGGCACAAGAAGGTACAAAGCTCGTTATCAGTTGTTCATAGGGGTTAGAGAGCCAGACTTGTGATGGTTGTGAGGTGTGCTTTTAATTATTTTTTGATTGTTTCATTAGGTAAGGGTACCCTTGGATGAACGGGTACCTCCTTGAGGACACATACTTGACATGTGCATGTGCTTGAGTAAATGTAGTGAAGTTACCCCTTCCTTACAATTTTTTTTCCTAATGCTTGAAATCTAAAAGTTTATGTAGAACAATATTCAATAAATTTGGATACCATGGGGTTTTACAAATGAAGCACTTACCTTGAACATTAGCTTAAAATTGTGAGCTAATTGGGATACATTTAGGATTTGTATTGCATACCAGTTTAATGAATATAGAAGACAGCACTATGATTCTGAATTGGAACAACTACTGCTGTTACCTAAGTGTGGTTTGGGCTATGCTTGATGCAAGTGGTAAACTAAAATGAGGACTTTAGGTTTTCTAGGAAACAGGTTTTTCGTTAATACAAAATATACATACACACAGAACAAATAATTGAACAACAACAAAAAAAAAATCCAAAGGTATTTATTAAAAAACATTACAGATAAAAAAGATATGTAAAAAAAGAAGAATTACACATAACTACAACAAGCTTCATCCATAGGGTAGTAAACAAACAAGGTATCTCACCTAGCCAACCGGTACATTATATTATTATCCTCTTTAGGAAACATTTTAAAACAAAGCCCCACTTTGGTAATATTTAACATAGATAACACCAAAGCAGGGAACCTGACATTCACTGAAACATTCCCTGGTAGTTGAATCTTCCCGGTCCGTTTATTACAATGGCAGTAATTCATTCTCCACCAAGGGTTGTTTCAGTGAATGTCAGATTCACTGCTTTATAAATATACCCTTGATGATATACATGTTTTCACCCAGGGTTTCTCCCACTTCAAATTAACCCATTTTCTACGTACAATAATTAACAAATTAATTTACCATATGATATTATTGTCCATTTGTTAGTCTTAAAAATAGCAAACTTGTTTTCTTAAAACAGTGCTTAAAAATAAAAAGCAGCAAATACCTATGCTGGCAATCTAGCCAGAGTCTGTGATCTCTGGTCACAAAGTGATTACATGCCAAATCATCATCTTTGATTAGTGTGTACTTCAAAGTTTATATAAGGTCCTGAAGAAAAGCAGGGGAAAAAATCACTTGCTTAGTTTGAGAAAATGGACGGGAAATATATGCACATCATATTTACAGCCCTGCATGTAACACAGTATACAGTTATTTAAAGAAAATAGGAAGCAACCCATAGCTTGGAAATGTAAGAAATAGGATACAAAGCTTACAATGTGGTCTATCAGGAACTGTCAACAAACAATAGGAGGCTGACTACAAATGAATGTCCTATTGTTTGATGACATCACTTCGGTAGACAGCTCATCTCAGCTTATTCTTCCAGTACTGATAAGCAGTCACTTACTGCAGGATCTAAAGACACAAAAAGACTTTGAAAGGATAGAGAAATCTCATACTGCACTGCAATATTTCTAAAAAGAATAAGTCTTTCACATGACAAGCCATACAACACAGATACACTGATGGTCTGAAGACACCATTCTTGTTAATGTTTAATACAGTGACAATCATTCGCGTAATACAAATTGCCATTTTTATGAACAGATTTCTTAACGGTGTCTAGAAACAAAAAGAATGTTGTTTTGACAACCAATCAAATCATTTAGCTTTTTCTATCATGATTTATCTTTTTCTTGCTTTCTCTGACATTTCTGAAGTCAAGCTAACAATAGCCTGTTAACAGAAGAAGTCCAAGCTTTCACTTAATGTACATCACTTATTAAGTTTCTAATTTTCTTTGCTGACATACAGAAAGCCAAAGCAGTAAGCCATGTGTTCTCTGAAAATCAATATTGTTGTTTCATATGCTCATAAGAGAGTCTGTAAAATGAAAATCACCCCTAATGCTGTGTGTCTTGTGCAGGGTTTACTTATTTGTTAAAAAAAGAAATAAAAATATGTGGCCAAATATTTTTTTCTGGGAAGTAGTGAATGTCATATTGTGCAAATTCACTAGCATGTTAAAGCAGGCTCTTACCCATATAGAATAAAATACTGTACATCTTTAGGATACAAAGGCATAACTACAGTCTTAGCAGACTAAGTGCTGTTATATGGCTCAGAAATAGAAAGTCTAATGCACTCTGGCTGCAATATAGTTATTCTAAACATCAAAATCGATAAAAAGTATTTCAAATACGTATAGAAAAACAACGTTTAGGCACCTTTTTGGCACCTATTAAAAGCATTTATTGTCTTCACGTATGGATCCAGCACAGACGTACATAATCATTATTATATACCTTTGTTTCATCACATAGGAGAACAAAGGAGTGACTGCAATGCTTACATCCACCAAAGAGAGTATATAAAGGAAGGTATTCTCACATGGCAAAGCCTCCGATTTTGTAGGCTTCATCATAGTTAATTGGCTGCTAATATATTAAAAGGAAAAAGAAATGATCCAGAAACATTCTAACTAAAATGGGTGCCTGTGGAAAGAGATGTTTTATAAAAATGGCATAAAGAGTTAACACATAATAAAGCCAACCCCTGGGGGTTTGGTAAAATGTGGGGATTTGTAATTTCAATCTCGTGGCGAATCGGGCTTTCTCAATGATACAAAGTACATTTCTCAAAGTACAGCCCAGTGACTGTGGGAACTGAACTCAGATGAACTCCATTGAGGGTTCATCTGAGTATGCCTGCTATAACAGCCCAGGGACTGTGGAAACCTGCACCCTGGACTTCAATGAAATTTACAAAATCGGTTCGCCGAAAATTTCGCGGACCCATCAGAAGTCCGGGAAAATTTTTGCGAGACTGTCAGAGGCATTCTCGCTCATCCCTAGTAGAATGTTTCAGTTTTCTGTACATATTGGTACATAGTATTATGTACACAAAACTTTGGTATCTGAAAGTTGCTAAAAAACTCTATATTTGTTAAGAAGAGTTTACATTTTCTCTTGTACATGATCTATGGTCTACTACTATGATCCTAAGAAATGGTTCTTTTAAAAATCAACATTTCTAAAAGTTTTGATTTCATGGGTCCACTGCAGCTCCCATGGGTTTCTTTTGCTGACCTCCACTTTATTAGGATACAGCAGTAATGTTTTAATAAGCAGGAGGAACCAGTATGAAGGATTCAGCAGATCCTGAAGCATTGGTTACCTTGCAGACTCTGTGGCATCTTTTTTTTTTAGATGACAGTGATCAACAAGACCGAAAGAGACAGTAAAACACACAATATTGCTGAGAAAGTATAGCAGTAAAAACAATACAAAACAATAAAACCACAATAAAAATTATTTTTTAATAATTTAAATTTAAAAAATGACCTTGGATATGCTTTGAATACATGAAGTATATAATATCACCCTGTAACCTAAATAAGATGAAAAATAAGAAATTTTACCAAAATGATCATCCCATTACAGTTACAGGAAAACAACTAGATGCATCAACAACAATTCTGTTGCAGTACAAATTAAATTTACTTTTAAATCATTATCCCTACTACATTGCAAATTACTCTGTGGGTTCTATTCATAAAACAGGATATCTGACATTCCCTCAAACATTCCCTGGTGAGAATTAGTTACTGCCATTTAAACACATGGATCTGGAAGACTGCCACAAAAAAAATAAAATTATATTCCTCTAGGTGTATATTAATATTATTACAAAACAAAGTTTAGTAATGTTTTACAAATCTTGTAAACAAAAACTGAAGTCATTTGTTAAATTTGGAAAAATAAGCCATTTCTATACCAACAGTCAAAGGCGCCTCGATGTCACAAACTCACAAACATTGGATGAATGACACTAGTAATCGCAACAATGCCAGTTGCAGGGGCAGCAACAGATATTCTAGCTCAAGCTGCATTTTTAAGCCACTACCAAATGACCCTTTTTAGTTCCAGGTCCACCTAAATGAACTTCACTGCCTTCCAGTTTAGTTTAGGAAGACTCTTTGGATAGATTAGCCTTATGTGCTACCAAATGTTAATTATTTTAAGTTTCCTATCATCCAGACTAAAGCTAGGTACACACGTGCAAAAATTGTCGTTAGAAAACGAACGACTAACGACAGATCAACAATTATGCACAATTATTTTGAATGATGGTATTGTGCACAATTCTGTACATGCTGTAACGATACAATCGTTCAAATATAATCCACCAATAATCTACACACACTAGATACAATCGTTTGAACGATGCAGGAAGTGACACGTATAGGAGAAAGTGTACCGCAGAACAACCCACATCCACTGAACGACTGTACACACAATAGATTGCGAACAATCGTCGCCCAATCGGATCTGCCAGGATCGAGCGTTGTTGTGCACATTTTCTTGTTAACGATTAATGGATGAACGGTCGTTAGTCGTTCGTTTCCATAGATAATTATTACACGTGTAGCCTTACAAATGCAGCCTTAAAAAGGATCCACTGACTAAATTCAGCACTTACAGTATGTACTGCTGAGGTATCCACTCTACTAATGCATAAAGGATTGTTTGAGATAGTCGTTTTGGAATGACTTATTGGCTCCGTCATACGTATACTGCAGGTAAACAGTTTCACATAAGATAAATTGGTCACACACTGAGAGGGAAAGTGAATGGCCAGGGGTCCAATCAATTCCATATTCTGCTTCAAAGTAAAGTGTGAAAAGAAAAGTTTAACCCTCAGTTGTATCTCTGTTGTATCTTGATTATCTCTATCAGGGTGTTGCCTATATTCCTGGGAGCAGCTAACCATTCATTTTTTTTCATCACAGGCATGAAAAGGGCCCAAATCATTTTACAATTTGGATTTATTGATTCCAGGATTTATAATCATTGCCAACTAGATCTATAATTAGTTTCCTATACTTATACCAATAATAGATAAGTAAGATAGATAGATAGATAGATAGATAGATAGATAAAAATATTACAATACCAACTTTGAGTTAACACATTTTAGCAATATTCTGACCTTTCAAAACTAACTACCTTGTTTCAACATCACTGAGAGTCTACATTTAGTCCAACAAAAAATATGCTAACGTCCCTAATCCTAAAAAATGTATATAGTCTTCTTTTCAGTTCTGTGAGATAGAGAAAGGTTTGTGCAAGGACAATAGAGTGTGGCAGGGAATTTCAAATCGTACTTTTTTCAGGTTGAGAAACAATACATATGCCACCCAGAATGCCCTGTATCTTTTCAGATAATGCTTTAAAGAAAGACAGGGACATTCTCTCGCAGCAAGCAATTGCACAGATGATGTCACTGCGAAACCAGGTATTATCAAGCAGAAGATTACTGTCAAGGTGATAAATACTACAGTCAGTTCCTTGCTGGCATCACCTTTTCTGCTAGAACATAATATCGAGCCCATTAATATTTCTGTCATATGGGAACCTCTGCCATTTCTTTCTTGCTTTCTCCGATATGTTCATTATTAATATAAAAAATCACCCACGTTACAATACAGTCATAGTTTTGTTTTACTTTTATGTCAAAGTCTTAAAAGAGAAAAAAATAGGAGGTAAACAGTATAATGTTTATAATGATTGCCACAAATAACAATGATAATAATAGTTGTTATGCCATGGGCAGTTCAATTTGTTTCTAGAACTGTTGTTATTGTTACTGTTATTGTGTTTAATGCTTTTCTATCATTCAGTCGTTTTACTTTTGGTATGAAGTGTTGCGAGGCAGCCTTGGCATATAAAAAAGTCATTTTGTATATGTATTCAAACCTCATGTCCAGTAGCATGATTTATTGTTTATATACTGAAACAAGAGAATTTACAACAGGCAACACTATTGTCCCCAAGTACACATATGTATAAACTCCATTGAATTGTTTAAATGTTTGACAATGAGCAATGATGTCCATTTTAAGGCACATCAGATCTTTGTGCAAATGATAGATTGTCCAGTCTGGATTGTCATACCCTCAATTTTCATTGACCTTCTTAGCATTAATTTGATTGTGATTTACTTTCAAAATGGCATTTGAATGTTACCTTGTACTTTTATCAGAATAAATGCATATCTTCCCCATTCAGAAAATGAAAAAGAACTTGCCTGTATTGACTTTTAGCCCCCTACCATATTTCAAACCTGCATTAGAAATTGACAGTTAAAGAAGGAAAGCTTGTTAATGACGCTGGCCATGAGGCCATATCAACTGCTTTTCGTTCACGCAGGCACCTTAATTGTGCAATTTCCAACACATCTTTTTTTTTTTTTTTTTATTTTACATAATTTATATTTTAACCTCTTCCTTTTTAGGGTGTAGAAAATAAAGTCTATGTTCTCCTTCCAGAATACCAGAACATGAAGTCCCAAAATCTAATACAAGACTGAGCCATATATTTACTGTAAGACCTTGCTCTGCACGACATCTAATGCACAGGCACTTCAATCACTGTAACAATTTTCTTTTATCTGTAGACATATTTTCTTCTATTTTACTGTTACACAAGGCACATGCTCTTCTCAGTTATTGAGAAACACAAAGTTCATTGAAACTATAGTCTTACCCAGGATTTATTTGAATTGTAAAAGCATTACTCAAGGCCATTGGAAAATTAGTATAAAAAAGTATGAAAAGTTTGCATGGGATTTAAAAACACCTTACATTTTATCTGTCCACATATAGATGCTTGTCATGTTTCAAGTAATAGTTCTGATTCAGAGGATATGTGAGTACAACAACCAGAATCCCCTTTGTACTGGTCAGAGTTCAGCAGGATCAATTCTGAATAATTAAAGCTTATAAAGCGTTGTAAAAGGACTAAACTTTAATGTCAAAGTGGCACTTAGGTCAGATAATAAAAAACAAAAAACAATACAGTTACTTAGAAACATGCATTTAGTATAAAAATCTGGCTTGATATTCAGTAAGACTTCCATGTTTCCCTAGAAGAACTAAAAGTCAATAAGCTGTGCTGCAGGCAGAGGAAAGCACTAGGAGATTTTCGCTAAGTTGTCTTTGTCACAAAAAACAAAAAAAACATATCCACGTGTAGTGAAATTTCACGTCAATGGAAGCTTGCACTGTCACCGCAAGCATACAGAATCTTTCAGTGACCTTACATTTTAGTGACTCTTTACTTCAGTTACTGATGTACTCCAGTGACCCTTATGCATCATTGACACTTGTGCTTCAGTGACCCTGTACTTCACATACTATTTGTGCTCTAGTGATCACATGCTCCAGTGACCCTGTGCTCCATTTACCATTTGTGCTCTTGTGACTCCATGCTTTAGTGATCCTTTGTGCTTCAGTAACTGCTGTACATCAGTTGGTCTTTGTGCTTCGTTGACCCTGTGTGTTTCAGTGATCCCATATGCTATAGTGACCCTGTACTCCCATGCAAAAAAAAAATATTGTTGCCACATTTTTAAAAAAATGTTTGAGAAAATGTGTTCACAAACATTTATAAAAAAATAATCTTTTTTTCAAAAAGTAGATTCCCAATCTTTCTTTTCATATTTAGGGAGGCGAAAAATATTGTCAAAATGGGAAATAAAGTAAATTACACATTGGCCTAAACTAAGCCAATAAACTTGAATAGATGGATTCCCCAAGCAGAATCAGAGTATCACATTCCCTATTAAAAATTACATACAAAAGGGAAACCAGGACCTGAAAAGGGTGAAACATGGAAAAGTAGGGAATTTACATATGGCTAAACTTTAAAATAAAAAATCAGCTTGGATTTGTTCATGTTTTTTTTTTTGCTGTTTATGTTTGATCATTATACCTAATTGTTAATATTTTTAATGCAGAATATGAAATAGCCACAAGTAAATCCCCTACTTTCCAGGTTTGACCTTTTTTAGGTCCTTGTTTCTCTTGCTAGATAACTAAGCCAATACATTAGGGTTGCTGTCTTTTGAGCTATTATCAGCTTACCTGATCTGTTGTGCTCCAAAATGATCGTCATTTACTTTGACTTAATACTAAATTGTTGCAGATATTAGTGCTGTTGTACTGTCTTATGCAGAACCCTTTCATTATTGCAGACTCTACTCTAGTTTTCCTTATGAACGAATATTTTTATAAAGTCCAATTCTGAATTGAGAGAAAAGATGGAATCAAAAATGGAATTACAATTTACATTGTAATACATAAAAAAGTTGCTTGGGCACCTAAAGTTTGCACTGTTTTTTTTTTTTTAGTTATCTGAAAAATATTTTGCAATTTTGCTCCTGGAAAATCAAATAACAAGTTAACTTTACCACACTTACAAAGATTGCAGCAGAAATAACTAATCAATTTATGTGGTTCTCACTGCTGCAGTTATGTTTGGTTGTACAGGGAGCATATCATTGAACAAAGGAAATAAACATTGGTGCCCATGTTCCTAATGGATAAGACAACATTCAGCATACAGCAGTCAAAATTGTAATACGAGTTTACCATTTTGCAGATGTCATGTGTCTGTCAGACTTTAAGTGACAGGCTGGGATAAGTTTTGTAAAGGTAAATAATAGGTTATCCTTCACAGCCATAAAAATTCTTAAATTGGATATGCATATTCTTACATACGCTCTCTTCAGTTCTTTTTTCTAAAACACGTGCTTGGCCAACGCAATAACAATAGAATATATTGCAATTCCTGCAGGGCCTAATTAGTGCTCCCCCATAGCACCTGCTTTTTTAACCTCTTATTTACAGCAACGTGTCCTATACCTTTAAATTAAGAGAGAAAAGCTTAATAGGTCCCCAGGTTCTTGCCTAGATGCTGTACTTTCTGTAACACACAGTAAGGGAAAATAACAATAGGGATTCATCAGTAATTTTTCTTTCTTAAACTGCCATTCCCTCATGAGATTTCATTTACAGATGGCTCCCTTTGCAGCCTGTATTAATTACCCTTGTGCTTCTATTACAAGACTTACTTTTAAAAGGGCAATTACAGGCTTTGCATTCTTGTTACACTACGAGTACCAGTAATAAATCTAACGATGCATTCACTTATGGCACAGTTTTTATTTTCAGTAAATAATTTTCAGAGCAAGTAAGCTGTCTGCTTGCATTCCCCTTTGGAAGTCTAACTGCAGCCTTGAACATTTGGGACTTGTTATATTGTCTGGATAATGCTAGCTGTGAGAAGAGGCTGTCAGTTACTAAAACCTGGCAAAGCTACGCTATCCAGTAGACCTTTTAGAGTCACATCACCTTCTGACCTGACAAACAGCATCATCCCCTCTCTCACTGTTTTACTCCTTTAAACCTTGTCACTTGTTTTCTCTCCTCACTTTATACAGCTTAGGGACTGCTATCTATCCGTCTCTCCAGAAAGCATTTTTTATGTGTTCAAATATCAACAACTTTCTTTTTTCACACTTCTTACTGTCACATTTGTATTCCTTGCTCATCCTATGCTTGGTGCTGTGTTACAAGGACTTTGCAGAGAAAAAAAACTGGCAGAAAATACTTATGATGGCAGTTAAAGTTAATCTCAAATAACAATGTCTCTGGATTATATAGGTTTTCACTAAAAGATTATTTTCAAGGGCTTACTAGTAAATGATAAGACTTGTTTTGTTTACTGGATATAACTTTTAAAGCCTACTGAGCAATTCTGTGTCATCTCTTGGGAACAAAAAAAGCCTAAAGTATAAAATATCTTAATGGCGTAGCTGTGGAAGTATAGCTTTAGGCAGAGGTGTTACTAAAAGCTACAGGACCCTTGTGCAAAATTTAAACTGAGGCTTCTTATATCTTTTTATCACATATATCATATCAAAAACCATTGACAGTGCCATTACAGCCTTGAGGTGCTAAGTTTTAATAAAGCTTGGTAAAATTGCACCTTTTTTCAATAGTTATACAACCAGAGGCTCATACTGTAGGTAAAAAACAGATACAGAACATACAGAAAAAACATTATTCTGTATAAAGCATAACAGGAGCATAAAGCTGCTAAATCATTTTTTTAAAGTGATTTGTTTAGCATATGTTTTTTGTCCCCTGGATTTCAAAGGCCTAAAGCACGTGTACACCCTAAGTTCTAGTTAGGTAGATCATCTTCATTCTTCTTTATAGGAGTAAAGGAACAAGTACTACAAAAAATCCTATGTTGGTGGCATATCTGGAAGCTCATTGTTACTGGTGCAAAAGATTAGGTTGCATTAGTTGCATAAGTGTCTCCTGAAAATGAATCTGATACTTGGCAAAACACGCACCTCTTTCTCGAGCATGTGGAAAGTTCTGACCCTGGGCGTGCATGCTTTTCCAAGTTTTATTAGTTTTGCCCATCCCGCAGGCCAATCAGGAAATAGCCTCTTAATTATTCCTGGCTATTTAGCTAGCTCAGACACAGCACTCGGTTATTCTTCCCCATTAGTAGCGAGCCCCTAGCTCTACTGAGCATTTCTTGTATACCTACTGGTTAATTCAGTGCTTCCCCTGTCCAGCTCCTGTGTTAACTCCTTGTTACTCAGTCTGTTGTTTCCCAGCCTGTTCCCTTGTGCTAACCAGTAGCACAACATGTTGACCACTAGAGGCTCTGGAGAAGAACTGGTTATTGCTTAGACTCTGCGCCTTGGCACTTATCAGGGCTCACACCACTTTTGTGCAAGCTCCCTAGTGGCCCTGTCTTCCCAAGCGTGACAACTAACACCCAAATTGTTTTTTGAACACTTAAAGCTTTAGAAACAACCCATGAGTCAGGCATTCAAGTACTCCAAAATGTAACCTAACCAATTCTGTGTTCACTTATAAAACTGTAGTCTTCTGCTTTGTATAATAGTGATTACAAAAGTGATATATTTCTGACAAAGAAACATGTAACTATATAAAATCTGATGAGACAGTCCTTCTTTTTAGCTTAATAGAAAGCTGCATTTAGCCATCATAGTGTAACAACAGATAATCATGGTAAGTGCTTACTGTAACAAATTCACCATGGCATGATGGACACCTATGTAGTTTAGAACTGAGAACTCTCATTAGATAATCTATGAGCTCATTGCATAAATGTAAATCAAGCTATAGCTGCAGTACTTAATGGCATCAAATATTGCAAATGAATTCCCCACACTGTAAATTAGCAAATTTAAATAGGAATAAAACCTTTTTTCATTTCTTTCACCTACAATTCTACTAAACATTACTTCTAAAATATGAACAACAATGTTATGTTAATTAATCTAGTAGTCAATGCTGAAGTGATTCATGGAAAAAAAGAGGTCATTACCGTTTATCCAAAGAGTACAATAGAAGACAAAAATGTGTAAATTGCATCCTGTAATTTCACAGTAGCTGTCCAGTACATTTAACCTGCAGAGTTAGAATGTAAAAAAGGTGTACTGTTGGAAAATGTATTCATGCGTTTCAAATAGTGAATTTCAATGTAAAACGTTGCATAAATAGATAGACTATCAGAAAAATTAAGGTAGGTTATGTGAAATCTTGATAGCTTTGCAAAAGCTATAAAAAGCCCGTCAGGATAGTTAATTGATTTAAAATTTGATCTTTAGTTCATGCCTAAAGACGGACTGTCTGTTTTTCCATGCATTATCCAAAGTGAAGTTCAATAAATGATAACCAGTTTTTTTTTTTAATTCTATTTATCTAAGATATACATCTTATACAGCTTATGACGCCTGGTTGAATCTCCTGCCCTGTCAGGCTCAAACAGCTACATATTAACAAAAAGTCATAGAACATTACATGGTATTAAACAGATGTATTCAATCCATCACAAAATATAAGTGTTCAAGATTTATTTCACTTCCCAAAACAGGACAGTAGGAAACATATTATATAGGTAACGCCAGATGCAATAAAGCCAAACTAGTTTAGTTCTCAAAAAAGTTGAAATTGTAGCAATTAAGGTTTTTTTAGGACTACCTAATTAAGTTGCTAAACACCAGTAAAATTTCCAGTAACACAGCTTGAGTCCCCTGAATCTAAAGGTACACCGATAACAAATAATGGCCACCTTTTCTGGTCAATATCTTAGCCCCACTCCTCCCACATCTTATTACTTCCCCATCATTATATGACCCAAGGTTTCAGGGGATCTGGGTTGCTCTACAGTATATGTGACTAGACATTCAAGCAGCTAGAGGTGGCTTCTAAGCATTCGGCTGCATGTACACAATCATTTGTCACTGGAAATGATCTTTCATGTGTTTCTAGACTAAGATTGTGAAAGATGGATGAAAAAGTGCTGTTCACAAAGTGGGCCTGATTTATTAAAGCTCTCCAAGGCTGGAGAGGATAAACTTTCATCAATGAAGCTGGGTGATCCAGCAAACCTGGAATGGATTATTTCAAAGTTATTTGCTATTCGCTAGCAAATATTTAGAATCCTGGACCAGACCCATTCCAGGTTTTCTGAATCACCCAACTTCACTGATGAAAGTGTATCCTCTCCAGCCTCGAAGAGGTTTAATAAATCAGGCCCAAGGTATGTTCTGTTCTATGGAGAGGAGAGGCGGAAGGACAAATAACACCATGCTGTGCTCCCTTTCCTTGACTTGTATAGCGATTGATCCTGATTGTCTTTCATAGATTCGTCAATGTTGGGCAACCGCTGTACACATGCCAGGTTCTTGTTCGAGACAAACTTATTTACATATCTGACATGTTTACATGCCTTAGTCTCAGTTTACAAAGTTAACACACCATTCCAAAAAAGTGAATGATATGATCTTGAAATTTTACAGTTACAAGGTTACAAATTGAAACTCTTATCCTTGTTTAAAGTATAAAGCCTTATATGTAAGTTTACTTTATTTATTATAGTGAAAAGTTTTGCTTTCCATCGCCATCTCTTTTAAACCTAATTTTTTTATTCATGAATATAATTCCCAGAATACAAAATCTCCCCGTTGAATCTTTAAATTTCATTTTCAGGTAAGAAATAAAAATCACCCTATATCTTTTGCATTTGCCATTTACAAAAAATAAACCCCCTCTAGGGTATTTTTTTACTTTTGTGACTCCACCATCATATCTCTATTGCAGTCACTTCTTCCAAAATGTGGGACCACTAATCCAATGGTGCAGTCTGGATAGGCAGTGATGTAGACACTCAAAAAAAGACCACTTATTTAGATATTTGAAGCATTTAGATTATAATTTCTGTAGCAGTTAGAGGGGGGTGGGGAAACGTTTCCAGAGCAGAACTAAGAAGACTGCACACAGATAGTTAACCTAAAAAAAAATCTAAAAATGATTTCTGTACAAATAGAAAAAAGTGTTAGTTTCAGAAGTTCCTATAGTTTCCTCTGAAGGATAAGCATTAGGTAGACCAGCTGAGACATACATTGAGGTTAAGAAAACCTGCTATTCAATATTCTATTCCATTTAACACTTCTACAGTTGGCACACATTCCAGGCTGTTACTATAATTACAAATTATATCATTTCAGAGTTATCCTAATTTAGTACCTAAAGGCGAAAAGTTCAACATAAATTAAATTTTGTAAAAATCTACATCAGTACCTTGGTTATATCTACTGAACACATCGAAGTACATCAAAACTCAGGTAACATGGCATAGTCTATAAATAAATCATTACCATTTAAATAAAAAACCAATGTAAAATCTCACATAAAATTTAGCTTTTTTAATGTGTCAAAAAATAAGTCAGAATATGATTTACAAACACATTCAAACAAATGTGCCCACATTACCTGCTCAGCTTTCATTTCTGAAATATTATCACAACATTTTTTTAATGGGTTCTATATACATTTATTTTTACTGTTCATATATTTATTAAATTAATGTCTATTTTATTACACATTAATGGGTTGACAAATATTATCACTAAGAAGCATGCATGCTGATGATGAAAACCTGTTTATTTTGGTACTAACTTTATATTTTCATTTCCATTTTCTGTATGGTTAATATCAGATGCTTTATTTATATAGGGTTGTAAGTAGTAAAGGCATTTTAATATAGATAATTATTTTTTTTGTTGGCTATTTTGACTACTGTGAAAATGAAATGCTGTATTTCACTGGAAATTACAGCCTTGTGTTAAAAACTAAAAATATAAAAGCATCACAGAGCTAATATGAATAATGACTGATTGTGGTTTATAACTGCTGTACCGCAATCAGAATATCCATTATCCTAAATCTGGCTGGCAGGTTTATCTAGAGAGAGTGTCATATTTTACAAGATTTGTGGGCCAGTCAAGTCTAGAATTAGGCATTAATGGGAGCTCTAGAAGGGCTAGTCCCATATAATTACAGAACCTTGGAGTGGTCCATAAGCACTAGGTACTGCTGCCTATACAACAATTGATTCTAATTCCCCTTAATGCTTGGGGGCAGTTTAGCAGTACGGTTTTAGTACAGATTACCAGCTTTTACTAGATCTTTTTTACTATGTCATTTTATCTTTACCTATTTGTGTAATTTTCTATTTTGTGCATTTTTAATTGTATAGGTTTGCTTTACCCTTTGCTGTAAATTACATTATAAAATAGATACTCTTTATTTTGAACACTACTGTAGTCACAGGTAGCATTAAGGTGACGCACAAACACTGATTTGTGTATGATACAACACTGATACACTGATACGTATCTCAGAGGAAACAGGCTGTTACACAGCAAGAGAATAATATTTATTATTATTTAAATAATATTTATATTTTTATAATATTTGCAAATATTTTTTCACTTGGCTTAGTGAATGATTTAATGAAGTGTTTCCTTTATTAGTTCAATAATGTACAAGCAAAATCCTGCTTTTTTTGTTTTATTTCTTTGCACACCTTAAAGTGTTTTTTGCAAAGTGAATTCTGACCACTTTTCTTAATCTAAATGAAATATCCCTTTTTCAATTTGCTAGGTGAACAGCCTAAATTGTTTTAATTAATAAGTCAATTGAGGTTACTGGTAGAGAAAGAAAGGCAACAAAAAGTAATATATTG
Source organism: Pyxicephalus adspersus (assembly GCF_032062135.1). NCBI lineage: Eukaryota > Metazoa > Chordata > Amphibia > Anura > Pyxicephalidae > Pyxicephalus > Pyxicephalus adspersus. Next base: position 113,431,811 of record NC_092860.1, on the reverse strand, counting down.
AAAATCGGTGACAACTAAAAATGGGAAGGTGCCAATTTATAAAAATATCCCATCCAAAAAAAAAAATGAGGACACAATCTTCCTGTAGTTCAACCTCCTATCCATGTGATTTTTTCTTTTAGATACTAACTACTAAGTTTATCACTTCTTCTTGCTGTTGCTTATTTTGGTATGTGTAACCTTTGTGATTATAACTACACTCCAACAACGGCAAGTCAAAGTTAGTGTGCAGGATTGCTGTTGCAGGTCTCTATGAAAGTTCTGTTTTGCTGTGATGCTAAAAAAAAACCCTTTAATTATATTTATGCTCTGTTGTGTATCTGTACAGACTGTAGTAATGGAAACCTGACCCTCAATAATATCAAACCAGAAAGTTAAATACTCACAAATTCTCAAATTTTATATCCAGTTATCTGCTAAAAAGCCTTTTACATCATTCAAATAATATACAGATTTTTAACCCCCTCTACTTGTGTATTTTCCTTGGTCACACAGTATATTGTTTTTCTTGCTAGTAAACATGAAGAAAACTGCCTAGAAGCAAAATAAGTTATATATATATGTTCTATCATTGTTGGTTATTTAAGTCAAAATCAGCCGCATAAGAGTTGAATATTTATTCTTTTGTATTCTGAGTATATGTATTCCTTGGAGACAGATAAAAATTATGATACAAGGATCATTTCCTGTTATCCTTTATCAATGACCTTTAGGTGATAGTTAATGACACTGCGTCAGAGCTAAAATGTATAGTACACAGATTATCTGCCCATTACAGCTCCTATATTAGAAGGTCACCATGTTATAGATGGTCATCATTCTTTTTATTACTCTGCAGTCCATCTTCTTTCACAGCATGCCTCTGGCTTGTCACCCACAATCATCTACTGTTTGCATGCAGAATGATTTCTTACACTATTTCAAATGCATAAGGGTGAAAACAAGCACCTCACTGCCACTTATTCTTACCTGAAGTTACTGCAAACATCATTTTAACCCTGCATTCTTCTTTACTTTCAAATATGATCTGACTTACTAAAAGGTATAGTGAAATGGTATAAAAATGGTATATATACTAAACTACAAAGATTGAAGGTAATCAGAGGATGGTCATAAACCTTCATAATCTACCCAAATTGTAACAGCACATTTATTTTGACTTAGGTTGTTGTTAGCTTAATCTACAAAAACTTGACTGTCCAGGACAAGGTCAAGTATAAAACCTTAGCAGTAGCAAGAAAAGCACCACTCATGATATAACATTTACAAAATCTTTTGCCTTGTTACCCGGGTAATGTAAAGCCTTTTCATTTGTGAGGTGAACAAATGTGTTGGAAAAAAACAAATATGCTAGCTGGAAAGCTTTTATTTTACAAAAGATACTTGGTATGTCTTTTCTGTAACAAACATTTAAGGCTGGGCTCTATAGGTTTTAAACTAAGCCTTGCATGCCCATCTACATGGCTGGTGAATCCTGAAGATTTTGTTTCTAGTAATAGTGCATAAACCTAAGGAGCTAGATGTTTCACAGCTTGATTCTATGGCCCTGATTCATCAATGAAATCCGCGCTCGCTGGACGCGCGTACTTTCGCCGGTTTCCCGCGGTCCGGAGTCGAGTGCGCTCGTACACTTGCCCCCTCACTGCCAGCCAGATTCCTGCCTTGATAATAATGAGCAAATTAAGGCGATTAGATTTCAGCTGCGCGATTAAGGAGGATCTGTTAAGCTGTCATTGGTGGGATCATAGCAATTAATTAGCGCATAGAAAAAAAGGTCTTACAAGTCATTATTATGTTTGTCCTACTCCAAAAACATAAAATATTGGTGCTTAAGGTGTTTATATAAATCTAAGCAGAAATGTACGTAAGATGGCGAGCTAAATTCTCTGCTACTAAGAAACTTTGTTTCTAAATAATTTCTTGAAATTGTATTTTGTGCTGGAACTAATATGTAACCCAGGCCATTTCCTGGAGTAAGAGGATGTCCAGCCATGTAAGGAGTGATATTACAACTTTTTCCAACATTAGCATCCATTGTTGAACCACTGTCTGCTCTAATTTGCAACAGAGAAAGGCTTAAATAATCATTGCATCTAACCACTAATTGTTGAAGCTCCTGACAGATATTTAAAAAATACCATTTTATCCAGTTACAGCATGTAAATATTTAAAAAAGATTTAATGCATTTTTACCCAGAGCCAGCCAGTATCTGAATCTGTCCTGATATCAGCTTCTTCCAATCCCCATTCACAGCAGCTGTTGGACTTGGAGAGGGAGCGGCAACATTTTGAACCAGCTCTATTTCTTTGTAAAGTGATGTCAATAAGCCATTTGAACATTCATACACAATGGCAGGTCAGAGTTATAATTTTATGCTTCAACAGGGAAAACAATTATTTCCTGATTCCATGAGGCAATCTGATGTTCCCCATATATTTTTACAGGGTGATCATATACCCCCAATTTGTATTTTGTATTAGGGAGATTTACTGGTTCTATTGGTCCTTGTAACCATTGTCACCAGAGGAGAAAGTGAGGGAAAATACAAATATTTCAGTTATTACCAAAACAGCAAAAGAGGAGAAATGTTTATTCTTCAATCTGGGTACTTCTTGCAGGGAAAACTGCATACAAAAGTATTTATCTTACTTTAAAGAGATTTCCTCTCACTTCCTATAGTGCTTATAAAACAGGAAGTTAAGGGATTTGAAGCTCAAATCTTAAACCATCTTAAACCATCCTAACTGTATCTAAAACTAAAAAAACAGTTTAGGTATACTTCAAAGGAATATTGTACTGTACTTGTACTAATAATCTATTCTGAAAATACTAGTTCTTTATCTGGCATGAAAATTCAATGCTTTTCATACTTTCTTTAGACCTAAAAGCATTAAAGGTTAGGTGCCCCAAAATTTGCTATTACATTTCTGATCAGCATATTTGTTCTGGGTTAGTGTCTGAGAAAATTTTGAAACCTCAGGCAACTCACAATTTTTGAAGGAGGTAAAACTGCTGCCTCTGCGTTTTCCCAGGTGAAGTTTCCTTTTAAACAGTTAAATAACCATAGAACCTGGCCCAAAACCCACAGCATTATCATTACTTTGGCAGCTCATTCACATCCCTAACAGATGTTTTAATTTGTCATATTTTTATGTCATCTCATAAAGAAAAGGCCACCACTCAGCTCTCTAAATGCAGTCTACACACTTGCTGCCACATTACCTAGACAGGTTTTGACAATTATAAAGAATGAATATTAAAAGAATGTATCCTCTAGAGCAACTAGTTTTGAACAGCATCCATTTTCCCATTTTTTTCTTCCTCTTTTTATTTTATAATCCTTGTTAATTCTAGCCTTGCACCAGACAGGAAATAAGACATATCTTGTCACTTCAGGGTAATATCATATAATCTCAGGGTAATAAAGAATTCATTTCAGGAGAAAGTAGTAATATAGAAAAAGGTTCATTTTCATTCTTTACAAAGGGGAACTTTATCGCTTCAGATGTGACCTTGTATAATTAAATACAGTTCCAATATCACAAGGAAGAGAAGCAGAGAAGACAATGGAATTTTTCATTTTATTTTGAATTGAAATAAAGTCAAGGTATATGAAGCAGTCAGTGTAATGTGGGATATAATAAGTCGAACTTATTCATTGCTTCCTCTGGAATTCTCAGTCTGAGTTTGTTCATTTAGATTTTATTCAAGAACAATTTCAGAAGACTAAATGTAAGTTCTGCAGTTAAATTACATCATCATGAAAAAAGTGGTAAGTAATCCATGCAGAAGAATATTTCACATAGTGGGGTACACAGTTGTTTCCAACTACCTAGTTGAAACTCTACTTTCATAAAACAGCTGTAAATTAGCCTAGTAATCATTTGTGTTAACTCATAGCATTTATGAAAATATAAGCCACTATATGACAGAAATTAAGTCAAAGAGGGCAAAGGGACTAACAATAAAAAACAGTAAACTCAATCATTAATTCCCATATCTTTAAAATGCACAAATGCCCATATTATGTAAATATAAGAATTTCTGAACAAGTAACAAGAACACTTTAAACAAGCACTGGCAGGCTATTATAGATGTGGGAATTATGAAGAAATTCCTCTTCAAAGTCTGTTCTGTGCATCCATTGGTTTAGCAAATACATACTGACCCTGCAAGAAATCTAGTGATCTAATACATTACTGTGTGCTCTAATATTATCTAATTGTGCTCTTTTGGTGCACTAGAGAACACTTTCTTTCTTTCAGAGGGCAACAAAGCTGCTCCTCCACAGATAACATTCTTTGGGTGCTTGAAACAGGGCTAAAGACTGCTAAGAAACAATGGATTATATTCTTGTTCTTGGGTTTAGACTTTACCATACTTTAAAAAGATATGTTCCCTTTTTAACTTCAAACAGTTGATGCTTCCAAGGATGGCAAAAAAACTTTTATCCCTGTCTCCTAGAGACTATTGATGGTGTCACTATTTAGAAAGCCCATTGCGGACAATGACATCCTGCCATCACTGTAGAAAGTGAATGTGGACAAGAAGGGGCTGCAAAGAAATCAGTAGCACCAAGAGACAAATATTTATTATAAATAGTGCTTTATTAACCAAATGCCACCATGTTAGGGTGTACACATTTTGAATAGTAACACGGACCAATGGGATAATTTTCTTGTTTCACTAAAACTGGAAAATTCAGTTAATTGGTTATTTCCAGCTCTGTATTAAACAAGCTAACTCATTTTGTATTGTTAACAACAGGCAGGCAATAAGTCTCTAATTTATGTGCATATCAGGTATTCATCTGCTGGCGACATTCTTTATAAAACTTCTTTATAATGGCTGTCGGCATTGAATTGTATAGTAGTTTTGAGCAGACTTTGAGTAAATTAAATGGCAAGATAAAAATAATGGGAGAACAGTTTTAAAACCAGGTTAATCAGTTAATGCCTCTTTTTTGTATTTCACTTGAATAGATGCATGATTTGTCCTGTCTACAGAGCATTGCTCAATTAATAATTACTATTACCCGGATTAGAAAATTGTGTAATTCCCTGTACAGCAGACAGACTTACATAGAATCACAAAGTCATGTTCGATAATCCTTTGATTATCCCTGCTGTAGGTGTTCTATGCTAATATATTTGTCTGTAGGGTGATGTTTTATTATAAAATGATTATGAGGTTTTATTCTTTCTACAATGCATGTTTTACTCAGCTCTGTAATGTTTTATTTTCTCATGTGGCTGAAATCAGTCTATTTGTTACTACAAGACAAGGCTATCCTTTGACCTCAAGCTGAAAATGTGAATTTCCTGTTGACAGGTTAAAGTGGAAGTCAAGTTTGTGAGACCCCTACCATCCCCCTACTTGAGTCATTCTTTGCATTAAAATATTAGATACACCTTTTCTGGTTGGTCCAGTAACATCATAGGTCATTATTTTTGCTCCAGAGATGTCAGTAGCTGGTCCTTATTACAATGCTATGAACAATCTTCTAACTGCAGCACTATGAGCCTACTCCCCTAGGGTGTCCTATATCTTCTATATGCATCCTATAATAACATGAACATAATAATATGAAATTAAAGTTTTGGCAATGAAGGTTTTGATTTTATATGTTTTGCATACATATGGTTTTGTCAAGGATATTTAGAAATATATTTATTATTGTTAGTAATTAAATACAATTTTTCAAATACATGTTCTTTAAATGTAGAGTGCATTTTTTAGAGTTTGATAAATGCATAGTTGTGTAATTACTTTTTTTAAGATACAGAACGGGCCTCATGACCTCATAGCTATTATACAGTTATTTATTATACAATTTAATATTTAACTATTTAGGTGAGTATATCTTCTTATGCAATGTAAGAACCAATTAGTTCCTGCAGAATGGGTTAGTAAGGGGTAGGTTGGAGGGGTGGACGCATTTTTTATTTTGTCCAAGACCATGTTGTTGCCAAATCAAAATGCGGAAAATCACACAGTACCATATTACATATTTTGTTAACTAAATGGAGTTATATTATGGTAACAGATTAAGTACATGTCTAACATCCAACTTTTTTGAGTTCTGCAACTTTGGTCTCAGATTAATGTTGAGGCACTCTTCTTCAACATACGCTCCCAGCTTGCTTTTTCAGCATTATTAGGTGTCCCACTGCCATTCATAAGCTACAGTATTAACATTAAGATAGCATATGTGTTATGATATCAGGTATGGAGAATGGAATAATTTAAGAATACTCTGTTTTAGTCAATATATAATAAAGTGCTGAACGATTAGCCAGTATTGCCAACAGTTGAGAAGAGCCATTAATAGCTTATGACTGAAGCTCAAAATATGTGCAGATAAATAGTAGTATGTAAAATGTATGTCATCTGTCACTTCGTAGCCACTTGAAGGGATAACAATTTCATTCCAACAGCTTTGTTATTTCCTCCTATAGAATTACATGCATCTGTCAAGTTATGTGAACCGCAATTCCAAGAATTTCCCCTTAAGCTATAAAAAAATTCAGGTTCTGGATTGATTGATCTCATGAATGCTATCTAAGAGACAATAATGACAATACCAATCATGACGATATACTGTACTTGTAGCTATATAAATGCAATACATGATTTTCAAAAAAGAAAAGAATATAAAGTGGTGATTATCAACCAATCCTAGGACAAAAATACCTAAAGCACTGAAAACTGAGGCCTAGTATTTGGCAGCAATTTTAGCACACGTTGCTTTTTTCATAAGTATATATTTGTTTTAGGGCTGATTAATATTGCAATAGAAGGTGCACTACTTATAGCAAATGGTACCACTTTTATTCTACATCAGCAAAAAGGTAATAGTTACAAAAAATGCAAGCCAAAGCATATTGCACCTTGTGCCATTTAAATAGATATAAAATCCCCACTATAAATGTGACAATATATTTACACTCTGTTGGTTTATGTAAGGATGACTTTGTAATATTGACAGCGGAAATGTGGCTAAATGTCCTAAGGGTTGACAAGTTGATGGCCGCAACCCTACACATTTCACTCTAAATGCAGGCTTTTGATTTGTGAAGTCTCCAACCTTTTAAGTGTAAAATGACAATATAATGACAATATTTCTGCATTTCATCAAAACCTGTTATAATCTGTTAAAATTAATAAAAATAGAACAGTAGTATAGTGCTTGTTTGGCCTTGCAGACCTGAACTTTTACTTGCCAGAAGAAAACAACTGATAAAAATGAAAACTGAGATCCTCAGTACTTGAAACAACATTTTTCACTTGTGACTATAAAAAAATATAGAGAAAAAGAATTTCCAAGACAACAATATAAGATGCTTCTGACAGGTCCACTGTCAAGTTAGTACAAGGTGATCGCACTGATTGTCAATCTGCAGGGGAGAATCTCAGACATTAGACTGACATGTGTTTCTCAGGCCGTGGCCCATAGGTTATAATTTAGCTCCTGCTGTACTACGATTAAAGACTGCAGAGTCATGGCATCTGCATGTGCTCCCTGGGATGGTGCTTTTTTTTTTTACAGTCCTGATTCTAAGAACAAGGGGAAAGGAGACCCAAGGAGCAGTTTTAAAGTAATATGTCATCCCTATCATAAATATGACAGAAAGCATTTTTCTGAGTTGATTCCAAGAAAGGTCAAAATAATGCTCCAATATGTACTGGTGTACAGATGGTGTTTGAAATATTGATTTGAGTCCCGCATTAAGTCAGGATACATGTTTCAGGCAGTTCCTGCAGAAATTAATGTTGTTGATTAAAATGTGCTTGTTAAACAGCTAAGTTGTGTGTGGCCTTTTTGTCAGAATAATATTTACTCTTCAGCAAGTAACAAAAAATAATATTTCTTCCACTCGTTGGTAAAAGCAATCTGTTCATCAGGTCTAATTATCAGTTGGCATAAAAAGAAAAAGCCAAAAGGTTTTTCTAAAACCTGATCTAAAATCTGATGTCAGTGACAAATTAGATGCTACTTAAAATTGTATTGTGTGAAAATCATAGACTGATAGAAATGGAACTCTTTAAAGCTATCAGTACTGGAAATTCTGTAAATTAGTTATTTTACACAGACTTCTTTTCACTACAAATACCCAATCAAGCTCGTGGATTTAATTCCTTTGAAATGACAAAACACCTTGACAGTCTGAATAATTGGTTGTTTGACATGAATATAGGTCTATTAAGAATGTCTTTGAAGGTTCTCATTTACCCAGGTTATAATATAGCTAGTAGTAGATAGTCATATTCAACTAGATTTGCTTAATATTGTCGACATTTCAGCTCCTATTTGAGTGGCTTCCTTAGTTGGAATATGTATGGAAACACTGGGCTAGATGTATATTTTCTTCCCAAGCAACACAATCCATGATGACTGAAATACAGCCCTGAAAAAAAGTTCCAACATTTTTTCCTTAAGCCAACACAGACTCACCTTACAAAAAAGTAGTATGGTGTCACTCCACCTGTCCTTCTTTAATGCTCATGCTACAGGGGTTGGCATCACAGAATCAATAAATGCCGAGAAAGCTTGTGGTACTATCCTGGCTTTGGGGTAGTTAGTGAGTGCCCAACTCATTGAAATTCCCTGCAGAGATCACTAGCCTTAAGCCGCATACACACTTGCAAAAATAGTCGTTGGAAATGATCTTTCACGATCCTTTCCAACAACCAACAATGCGTAACCGATGCTGTACATACAGCACCGTTCTGCTCTATGCAGAGGGGAGGGGGAGAGCGACGGAGCAGCACCCCACTGCACGCTCTCCCCCTTCACTTGCATTATAATCATTCATCGTTCATCTTCTGTGGATCCGAGAGGACGGTCGTTCAGGCGATGAATGACGCGCGCTGTACACACTTCAGATTCCCGTCCAATATTGGCCCTGAGGCGATTATTGGGCGAGAACCATTGGAAGTGTGTACAAAGCTTTACCAGTGGGTTTTATTGTCTGTTAATGTTTACATTGGGAGGAATTTCCAGTAATTGATGATTGTCCAGTCCAGGATGAAAAAGTTCCCAGCTATGGTATGCTCTGTGCACTGCGGCGGTGTTCCCTTCTCTGATAACCATTGGCCAACGGGAACATTCCCTATATTTACAATGTCAGTGCTTTAGAGAAGTGGACAAGTGACTTTAGAATATTTCATGATGTTGTTGGACACTTTAAAGTGTTACCCTTATAGTAATAAATGCTGGGGCATATATAGTTATAACTGTGGCAGCCAATTTGATTAAACACTTTTAACACAAACCACATTGAATGTGACTAAGTACTACTAATTTTTCAGTTCAGATATTAAACCTTTAAATTACTATCATTGTGTTTTTGTATATTGAAATGTAGCAAGTAAAAAAAAATGCCATTGCTTCAACACATAAGGAAAACAAGACTGGGTTGCCTCAGTGCTTTAGGTATAGCACAGGCTGGATCAATTAAGGTTAACTACTTAAAAAAACATGTGTTAAATATTTTCCATAAAGGACGTAAATATGGTAGATAAAATAAAAATTACATGCACTTTTGAGGTATTAACCTTTAAACCACTTGGTAGGCAAAATAATTACCCTAAACCAAAATAATTGGCCAGTAAGTTTACATATTTATTATTGCAAGATCATTGAAAAAATATAAATATATATAAAATATACAAGTATTGACCCTATTTAATGTACAGCGCTGCGTAATATGTTGGCGCTATATAAATCCTGTTTAATAATAATAATAATAATATGTAAATATGAATCTTCAGGGATCCCAGGAATAAACTTTATTAACACAAACTATGTTAAAATGTATTCTGACAATTATCTTCCACACATAGCTTTCCTTCTTGCTAAATCACTTGATCAGTTCGATCTTCTGAATTACTATGTATCTCATTTTGTGAATATAATAACATGGGCAGCCTCGCCCAAACACATTGGCACATTAGCATAGATTGAATTTAAAGAGAACTGAAAAGTCCCACCTAGAAGCTAACCCCGTTTGTTAGAACTGATATAATTAATATGTAAAATATTAGGCAAATGATGCATAAAGGTTAATTTATTGGACTGTGATTTCATAGTTTGCTAAGTGAATTGGTCAAATGCCAACAAAAAAACTATTCTAAAAAACATTTTTTTCTTCCAAAATAAGAAAATGATATGAATAGGAAGTTTTCTTTATGCATAAAAAAGGATCAGCACTGCAGTGTATTTAACAGTATGTGTTTTATAGTATAGGTTGTAAAGTGTATATTTAGCACAGCACACAGTATGCAATGTCCTTTGAGGGTACTATTTTTCTTTTAATGGGACAAGCTTGTTTCTCTTGGTACAGTAAATGATAAAGCTGCTTGTAATTTCACCACTTAAGTACCTGCAAACTCCATTCCATAAGATTACCACCCACCAATGGAGTTTTGTCTAGCTGTGCCGCTGACATTATAGTGCGTCTTCACCTGACCTCACAGTGCAGCCACCCCTTTCAGCAACATCAGCTCCTTTCTAATGGATCAGGCAGTACTTCCAGTAGAAGCCTAAAATATATACTCACATAAAACAGCTCTTATGTTTCTAGAAAGCTACATATAAACCCAAGAGTATAGTTTCATTATAGGCCAGCAGCGTGTCATGTCTGCACAACCCTTTGCCGTATTTTAGCTATCAGATAATTCTTCTTTAAAAGCAGGCAATATGGTCAAAAATCTTTTCATCCATCTCATCTCAATGATGCACTTTGCTTGCTTGAAAATGTATTCTTCCCCTGGCACTTCCTCAAACATGCATCTAGGACTTTAATTAGCCTTATTCCCATATTGTTTCTGCAGAGCTGTATTCCTAAGCTAATGCTCTCTCCGGAAAGCCTAAAACACGTTTTTAGCAAGAAAAATAATCACTGGTGTATTTTTAAGAGTCTAAGAAAAAAAATGATGCAGATATCATTAGAATACAAACGTGAAGTCCTTTTTTCAAGGAAACAAATTAATTCAAATAAAAGTAATTAACTGTAAACTGAAATAAGATGTTGTAGGGTTCATATCTCCACCCAGTATGTCATATTTGTCTATAAATCAAAACTGTAGCCAAATAAATAATAAGGTTTGTCCCAATTATTGCATTACATTAAAGCAGTTAGTTATTTCAGATTGTGCCTGGGTTTCATAGCAATTAAATAAGGTAATTTGGTTTCATTTATCAACCTGTGCTTAATTAGAACATCTGTATTACTCAAAGGCATGTATGAGCTGCAGACTTTCACACTGACTGTCACAATAGAAGAGTCTGGATGGTTAATGCAGAGAAAATTTTGTACTAAGCAGTAGAAGCTGTTCACTTAGTAAAGTGTTTGCTTTGCAAAATGAATGAAAGGGCTGCAGTTGCACCTAGAAGGGTAGGTAGATGTCTGCTGCTGGGGCTAGCCCTGTAAATCGAACTGCAGTCATCTGTACGAATTGTGCCTGTGAACCTCTGTTTACTTTGAATATACAATCATATACCAGCGAAAATAGTTTTTTCCCGATATTATTTAGTGTTTTAATGAACAGAGGTAATTTTTCAATCAGCATTGCCTTTAAAATGTTAAAATACTCTTTCCAAAAAGAACATTCATTTTTTCTAAGCAAACAGCCTAACAGTAAATCAATCCCATTGGGTCTAATATTAAAAAAATTGATGACACGAAAAAGGAACACAAATGGGGTTGTAGGCCAACGTAATCAATCGAATTACTTGTTCCCATTTCCTAAAGATTATGAGATAAACACTGATTGGTCACTGTTGCCAATACTTCTGCTTTTGTTCCCATTTCCCTTTTCTCCAGTTTTTATAAAAGCGCTTCTTTTTGGCAAACATTGGTTCAACAAACTCCACTAAACAGACTAGCCTCCAAGATCTCATTACCGAGCAAGACTTGCAAAATACACTTTCCATTCCACTTTACTACAGTTGAACTCCTGATATTCTCTAAACTGAATTTTCATAGTTCATAGGACTTATTGTAAAGCCTTAGCATCAGTATAATAACCACTTACCAATCTATTAAATTAGTCTTCATTGTTAGAACTCCAAGTAAATTTCCATAAACCCAGATGCAACTCGCTGGTTCAAAAAAGCGTAAAACGCATCTTACCTATGAGCTTTCTTTTTTTAACCAAGTTTTATTCTTTCCTGATCAGCCTGATCTACAATTTATTCACTTCAATTACTAAATCATAAAAAAGTAAATTTCTATTTATTTATTTCATCTGCACTTGATTGGGTATTCAAAATGAACAAAGCTACAATTTCTTGAGAAAACTCTTCAAACTCTTACAGTAAATTAGCCCAATTGTTTTCTTTTTTTATCCAACAAATTGAACAGGCAATTCCTTTTGTGTCATGTACTAAGATGTATTAAATCATTGTTTTGAACAGTGCAAATTCTTAACCCAACACTATGGAAAATGCTACAATAGTTTTAAAAAAAATATTATTACAAATTTGGTAAGCTGATAGATCTGTATTTTATTTCTTTATGCTTCAAATTCTATTTAAGATTTAAGAGGTTTAGACATTTTTGACAGGGTGGGTAAGGTCCCTTTGATAAGTGCAATACACATACCCACCTTGGTAAAGGTGGAAAGGTAAATGACAGAAGACAAATGGAACCAGCCAAAATGTTCACAAAGGTTGTGTAAGAAAACATGCAAAACCATTCAGGTTATTATTGTCACAGAAACAATGCTGTCTTTAAAAAAAATCAGAATATATATATATATATATATATATATATATATATATATATATTTTAAGTTACTTGTGAATGGGATTACTAGTTTACATTCCTTTGCTTGAGATCACTTTGGAATTTTCAACTTCCCATAGATTTTGGTAAAATATCAAACACACAATATGTGAGGAATAAAGTACATACTAAACAAAATATCTTTTGGTTTCACGGCATCAGTCTTGCAATACCTCAAAGGCAGCTGGCACTTCTGAGAGCTGCTTTATTTCATAACTACAATAACATAGTCACAGACCTTGAAGCAATAGATTTCTCTTCAGAGTTTTTCTATCACAGTCGCCATACACATTCTTCACAACAGTTTGGCAACTTCTTCTACTGTGGTGCATAACAACAACTTGTCTTTCTGACTTACATTTTTTAAACCAATAATGAAAGTGTATATAGAGCTATATTTTATCAGGGTACACACATTCATATCAAATTCAAGAACCAGTCAATCCGACCTAGCAGTCTGTAGTCATTTTTCAAAGAAACTGTGTTACAAAAATTATACTAGCCAGAAGAATGTTAATACTTACCTCCCCTGCTGCTGGTGCCACCGGATATTGCTTTGTTGATGAGAAAATGTCCCCTGGTAATAAAATGACTCTTCTGGGAGGGTTAATTGGTCCCCTGAAGCTCTTACTAGTTTCCAGCTGCTGACATCCACATCATCCTGTAGTGATATATAGGTAGTTACGAGGAACCAGTAAGTGTCACTGGGGACCAATCCAAACTCCTATATGTGTAGATAATCAGACTTTATGTGGGCAGCAGGAGAAATCATTTTTACATTTTTTTCCAGGCTAATGCTTTTAGTCGGTTTACCTTTGGTCACTTTCAGGAACCAGGTAACATATGTGACCCTAACAGTAGAAAACTTTCAAAAATGGAAACCCAGCTGGCTACCTATATAAATAGCATTGGTGTTTAACCATATTCATGTTGGTAACACGAATGCTGACTTAGCATTACTTTGTGTTAAAAAAATGGGTCAGTTAGGATAAGTAGTAGTTAGGCAGTAGGTTGGTAAGTAGTGTAATTTTGAATATGAGACCAAGAAAATATTGTTGGACCTTCTTTAGGGTTCCATGATAATATTATGCACTCTGTTAGTATTTTACAAAACTTTTACTCAGAAGTCACACATTTTTATGATGAATTCTGTTTAAAAATGTAGGAATTCTGAGTAACATTAGTGTAAGATAGTAGTACCCATCATTTTAATGAATGTATTCTATCTATACAAGAGACATTTGTGGCTGCTAAATAAGGTTAAAATGATTGTTTTATATGGGAAAAGTCCTATTTTGTGAAAAATTAAGCTTGAAAAGCTTTAATACTAGGAAATGTGATAGAGGGAACTAAAAACTAAGGGAATCCAACCATCGCTAGTGTTTACCACAGCCCCTAAGTCTCTACAGAACAGAATATTGATGTAGGGGATGGCAGGAGAAAGAAGAGTGCAGAGGAGGGCCATAAGTCCAATACACATGAAATGCCTGAATATTGTGCAAGTGCTGGCTTCTCCTTAATACAGCTAAGATAGAAGCCACAGGCAGTAAGAGAAAAAAAATTTAACTTTTTGAGGGTTCACATTTTTCAAAAAGATTTAAAAAAAAATAAGCTTTTCTGCAGTGCAGATAAACTATTCAGTAAAGCGATGCAATACCTGCAGTACAAAGTAATGGGTTACTTGGTTTATTTCGAGTAGGCCTTCTCAGAGAAAATGGAATACCTAAAGTTAGGTATCTGGAAGCATTTACCAGAAGAGTAAGGCTGCAGTACTTTTTATGTTTAAAGTTATTAGTGATATCCCATTAGGTCTGTATGTGCCTTATTAAATCCCTTATACAACAATCTTGAGAGATAGGTAAATTCGAGGGAGGGAGTGCAGGGAGAACTGATAATACTAGTGCAACTCCTATATTACTACAATAGAAAGGTAAAAGGTGAACATTTATTTATATATATATATATATATATATATATATATATATATTTATATATTTATTAAAGACAATAAGGTCAGTGTTTTATGAAAATTTAAAAAAAACTAATTCTGTAGTGTGTATTTTATATGAAAAGCTGTTTTTTATTTTTGGAGGTATGTTCCATTTTGCATTTATTTCTTGTTTATAGCAAAGAGGTCAGTTAACTTAAAAGTCATATTTTTTTTAACAGAGTTACAGTGAGTTTGATAAGAAAGCTGTAGTGTTTATATATTATTCATCTCATCTAAAAACCCTGAAGCTGGACCCCTGTGGGGTCTCTCCAGTAATTGGTCTCCTGATGCTGCTATGCACAGCTTTAAAATTCCTTAAAACATTATGAGACCTCGATTCCATCTGCTTCAAGCACTGAATTTTTTTAAAGTACAGCAGTACACTGTTTAGTTCACATCATTTTATATATTCCCTTTCTGTGGTATATTACATAGTGAATTCTCTTTAATTTGTATTAAGTATTCAGAATGTGCAAACTTCTCCCGAGTTTTACATTCAGCTGGAAGCTATAGTGCCACTTATGTAACATAGTTAATTTAAAATGGCTGGACACAATCTATTTATTTAAATTGATTCTACATATGGACACTAGCAGCAAACAAATTAGGCAAAGGATACCATGATGAGAAGTTCAATATTGCTGTGACTAAATCATTTCCTATCCTTTTACCTGCAATAATTCTTGTTTCTGCAAATATAGAAAAGTCTGCTTTAGAAAGTTTGACAACTCTGTGCTCCTTAAACGGCAGCCAAGAGGAACTGCTGACTAGACTGCTTGACTAACTGCTAACTAGAAAGCCTTTCATAACCCTCAGTGCTTAATTTCTTGGGAAAATTGCATAAAATTAATATGATGAAAAATAAGTTGATGTTTCATGCTAAAATTATCTGTTATATTAGGTGGCATTGGTCTAGACTAGCAAAGATGTATGGTATAGGATGTACCTTAAGTTCTACTACTATTGTCAGTTTTGAAGACTAATTCAAATTTGAAAAGATCAAAGTACGTCGGTGTGATGATGGCATTTTATTTTTTGGGCTACAAATTTTTTCAGCAGGAACAGAAAATATCTGTTGGTCTTTGCAGAAATACAGTGTTCTAGTCACTTCTTTGGACATGTTTGAAATACATCCTGGGTTACTTCCATGGCTTTGTTCAATGACACTTGTTAAATGAGTACTGCTGCCCAAAGGCAAAGATTGCACTATTTATAGGAAAACAAGGAGAAAATAGGAGAAGAAGCCTAAAAAATTCAATAGAGGCACCTCACTTAAGGACTGATAAGCTTCAATTTGGTAAATTATGTTGAACCTAAAAGCTACAGCAGCAGGAGACCACACTGGGTGCAACATTTTACAAGGCAAGAAGAGGCACCTGAGACTACAGGCCTGAGTGCATAGGCTCACCAAAATTGAATAAGAGAAGTTTGGAAAAACATTACCTAGTCTGATAAGCCTTGATTTCTGCTGCAATAATAGGATGGTATGATCATAGTTTAGCATCAACAACAAGAAAGCATGCATCCATCTTGATTTGTATCAATGATTCATGTTAGTAGTGGCGTATTGAAGGTATTTTCTTGGCCTCTTAACACCAATTGAGCATTTTTTTAAATGTCACAAAATACCATAGTGTTGTTAGGAACCATCCACTATATATAAATCTAATTGAGCTCCTTTGGGATGTAGTGGAATGGGAGATTTGGATCATATACATGCAGCTAACAAATCTGCAGCAATTGCATGATGCTATTAAGTCAATTTGGACCAAGATCTTTGAGTAATGTTTTCAGCACCTTGTTGAATCTACAACAAAAAGAATGATGGCCGTTCTAAAGGCAAACGTAGGTCCAAAATGTTACTAGCAAGGTATACCTAATATAATTGGCCAGTGAGTGTGCAGAACATTGTGCAGATAAGGAATTCTTTCAGGTTTCTGACACTCATATAATGCATGCTTACTCTGAGGTTCCAGATGTGACTTCAAATAATCATGGTACTACTAAGCTTATATATTTCTGACATCTATAAAACTATTATTTCAATAAGTTACATTTAAACATACTCTGAAAATGTTTTTTTTTCTTGCTTTATTGTATTTCAATGTACAGTCCTACTAGCGGTCTCTAGCCATCCCCTGAAGAAGCCAATTGGCGAAACGAGTTGGGTTTAAACCGTATTTCTTTTTCGAATATTAGAGATCACTCTGTTAAGGTGAAGGCTCAGGAATAACGTAAATAGGATAGACCCAATTTATTATACCTAACTGTATATATGTGTATGTTGGAAACTAATCGCTACTATAATATATATTTTATTTTAATTTGCCGCTTTCCTGTCTTCATTTTAATTTCTACATAGTCCTTTTCAGGGGGGCAGCTACCCCATGTATAAAATACAACCAAGGAGGGGGAAATAATTTCTCTTCATTTCAAAATGATTGAAACCAGATACAGCCAGGTTACTAGCATTTTTTTATTTAATTTTTTCAAATAGGCGGTATACTTAAAGAATAAGAGGTTTTCAATCAGACAAGACAAATAACATGGGTAATAAATACATAATTAATATATAACATCACTTTTTTTTTTGTTATTCTACCAATTCAAATTTTAGACCAAAATAGGAGTTTTCCATGCTACAAAAGTCCTTTAAAAACCCACTAAAAATGTCTCAGGATGTAACGGTATTTATGACAAGTCACAGTAAACAAGGCGAAGGTATATGATTAACATATCATGAAATCTATGTGAGCGATGTCTACTTTCTGTCGGGGAAGAATGAATTTCTTAGGAACATGGCAGTAATATACTGGAGGAGTGTTGTTGCCATGGTAATATTAAAGTTCACCAGTCTCTTCTGTATGATTCCTATATACCGGGGTTAATGATAAAGCTCTGATAGTTCTGATCAGACATGTCACTTGGTGCAAGCTTTCAGAATTCTGCCTGTCTTAGCTGAAAGTGAAGAGCAAATGTATTTTATCCTATCTAGCCATGAATGTAAATACCTCATATCAGATTAGATTTGTGAATATGAGGATTATAAGTAAGCAGTGTACAATATTTCAGAACATTCAATTGACAAAAAGGTAAAGTAAAGTAGTGGTTAATAAGAGCAAAACCATATATTCCTTGGTTCATAGAATTAGCACAGGAGTTGAAAGTGAGTTACGTCATTTTATTGGTCCATGGACATCAAAGCAACATGTCTTGTTTTACATGGACTTATTACATAGAACCCCAAGGGCAATATAAAGCTTTTGTCATCTTATGATTGTGACTGCAAGCAGGCTATCTATTATTTTTTTTAAAAGAAAAGATATATAAAAGTGAATGATTTCCTAACCCATGCCTCACATTAAACTCACCAAGAGCCATGATAATTACAACCAACGAATCAAAGGCTACCTTCGTTAAAAATGTATGTAGAGTGAACCTGCTGAACTCCATCTTTATATAAGGTTTTATTGTTCTTGAAAGTACACAGCTCCACAAGGACCTCACTTGCCAGTATATTTTACTCACCAATCCAATCATAAGGAACTTTATGATTAGACCTATCGGATAAAATACATTGCATCTTTGAGAGAGGTGGAAGTTGCAGTGGGCTCTTGGGTAGCCCTCAATAACGTGCCAGTTGCAGATTGCCAAGATCCACTTGGAGCAGTTTTTACAATTTTTATCTGAGAGCAGAAGTTAAAGACAATTTTTCTAATGACCGAACTTTGCCCTGCCCACCTCTGTGTTCAAATTGGTCAGTAATACCTAATATTTTAAGGAACCAGTTGGGAGGTCTAGGTTGTGCAGGGGACATTTTTACAGGAACAATCAAGAACAGTATATAATCTGACTATATATCTAATAATCTGGTTGTGCATTGTTTAAATGATTTAGGTTTGTGACACTTACTTTAGACAATCACCCCCCCCCCCCCAGTAGCTCATATTCAATATCTCAGAAATTCCCAAGCTCCATCACTGCAGATTATAATTTTGTAGTTTAAAAATGTTCAATTGTAAACTCTGCTAAAATGGAAGCTGGATTAACACAAATGCAAAAACTCAAACATGCATGTACCACATACAGTCCAATGCATGTATCTCTCAAGAGATCTCAAAGCAAGCAGATTTACATTACTGCTTGTAGGGGTGTGCCTGAGATTTGTCGTTAAGAAATATAGATGTTTCTAGTATGGAGTCTGGTTGTGTAGAACACCAGAACAGAAGGTATACTCTGGTAGTTTATGGTGGCTGCACATGCATTTAAATTGTTTATTCATTGTATTGCTTGAAATGTTTGCTTTAAAATCTTACATTTTACATGCACAGGCTTTTGCACTTAGCAGGTTTTTCTGTACAGAACTTATCTCTTACCTGCAGGGATTTAGTCTATGTGGGTTGACAGATTTTTGTTTGCAACAATTGCTTTGTCAATGTTCACAGTCCAGTGAAGAGTGGTCAGAAGTAATATTCAAAGCAATTCTCATACAAAAAGGTCTATTTGTCATCCATATAAGAGCTCAAATTCCAGGCAACATATGAATATGTGCAGAGTCTAAATAAGAATCAATATAGCTCTAAACAAAACCACAGTAATATCTATCACCATACAGAAGATGTATGAAAATATGAAACTCATATGTTTCTCATTTTATCTGTGTTCCATTAAATGGAAAGTGTAGCTTCTTTAGCCACTGCACATTTTGTTTTGTTACTGCAATGTTTTTTTTAAGTCTATTTTAAGTTTCCACGTGGTTTGTGTTCCATATATCAATGACCATATTTTATGAAAAATATTTAATCTAATTGTAATAGCTCTATCTGTATCTCAAACAGCAGTCAACAAAGTCTGTTCTCTTCTGTCTTTTTACTGATCTTAAAGATGTAAATGACCTCTAAAAAGAGTGCCAAGCAAAGGTCTATTTTGCCTGCCAAAGCAGAAAGCTAAACAGAAAATCCAGCATGCAAAATAAAATGTAATTTGCTTATATTGCTAATAATAATGTTTTTTTTGTTTTTTTAATAATCTCTGTTTTCATTACATACCTTCTTTTAGTCCCAGCGACATCATTTCTTTAAGATTGCTTTCCTTAAGGAATTTGGGCAGTTCCTTTAGCAAAATGAATGATTTTTCTGCAGGGAATAATACACTTAGTAAATGAGGTGAAGCTCTGCTGTGTTGAAGCCCTGTGCAATCAAAAAGTATATTTTTTTACATTATCTTGCACATGATTAAAAATGTGTCTTTTCAACCAAATTCACTGCAAGTAGAAAAAACAATGAATTAGGCTTCAGAAATGGCTCTATCTACATATTGTTGTAACCTTTTAGTTATTTTATTTCACCCCTATACCCAATGCTTAACATATGTTGCTACATTCAGCCAGGGAACTATAGTACTAAAGGGAAGGAGGAGAATGTACAAGGCGTTAGACACTCTTATATAGTTCAAGAAGCATGAAATTATTACTCTATTCTTTTGGTTACTGGTCTGTACAGGTATTATGTAGATCTATGTATACCACGAATCCCATGGTTAAACACACATCTAACAGTGGCTTTTAATCCAAAAATATTGATTAGTTTGACATCCATATAAAGACATGCACAGGGAATCATAAATACAGCTGTGAGTACATTACCAGTGATTTCCAATTTAATAATGTCTGCATTGTTCTGGAGCCAACATCACTTTGAAGAACCATCTGAATGGCTGGTGTTTGAAGTTGTTTAAAAAGACGGTATTCTAGGCACCACTGTAAGGGGAGCATTATTTTCACAGACCCCTAATATTTTGGTTTTACCAGAGTTCTCCAAGATCTGAAAAGGATTCTCATGGGTAAAAAGTTGAGAAAGCTTGCTCTAGAGTAATCAGTTTTTAAATGATCCAGGAATTAACTTATATTAATAGAGCACTAGTCACAGGAGACACAATCATGGGGTAGCCCTGCCAGGCTGAGAGCAAAGCACTTTGCAGAGCCACTATTGCTACAGTTCAAAAACAAAGACAAGCAACAAACTGAAAAAAAAAACGATTTTTTAAATAGAGAATAAGTACACAGATCATAAGAACTCAAGTAAAAACTGTACTGTATGTAATACAATGCATATATTATAATAAATATAAAAAATTATACTACATCATCATACTATGAACATGAAAGATGACAACACTATAGTTAATATATCTAAATTGCGAAAGACTTATGGATT
The DNA here is from genome assembly GCF_032062135.1 of Pyxicephalus adspersus. Classification (NCBI taxonomy): domain Eukaryota; kingdom Metazoa; phylum Chordata; class Amphibia; order Anura; family Pyxicephalidae; genus Pyxicephalus; species Pyxicephalus adspersus. The sequence continues at coordinate 113,410,814 of NC_092860.1, read as the reverse complement.
TGAAAAGAGATGTTTGCTTGTTTTTTATATTTTCTTTTGTTGATATTGAAGGTAATACTTTTTAATGGTACTTACTAGCTAACCTTCATCAGTGATTGGAATAAAATAAAGTGCTGTGATATGAAAAATGAGCTTATGAAATCTTCCCCTTCCCCCTCTTCCCATGACACACTCCGCTCCCCTAGTTTAAAAGAAAATAAGCAATTTACCTAGTGTGACTGACATTTCCAAATCAAATATAAGACACTTTTATTGGAAGTGCTGTGACAGACATGATTATGAACTTATCTATGCCACAGCATTGCTTTGTGTTTGCCTGTCTCCTCTAATAAATATTGGAGGGCAAAAACACATACAAAAATCTAATTTGCACTGCTCCAACTAGTTGAGGTTAGCATGATATACTGTGATATAGTTATACTATGCTATATATATCAACTGTCTAATCTCAATGTTATTCTAGTTTCTTTTGTACGGTGTTGTGTTAATGGATTCCTGTACTCACAGAAATTGAAGGGTAGCTGTGGATGATCTTTTCACAATAATATTATCTTTGCTGTGATACTAATCCTCAGGCTTAGGTCTTTCTAAGTCACTGACCCAGAGCAGGTATGCAGATAATGTTACCAACACTGGTCCAGGTCAGTGTCTCAGAAGTTCAGAAGATTTGTTACAAAGCAAGAAGTATTTTAAGACAAAGAGGTTAGTAACTGCAGACTGAGTTGTCCTCCAAGCTTTCCTTTATTCAGATATATTTTCATGTCTGCCCTTAGCAGAATTTATATTATATTCACAGAAAAAGTCATAACTATCTATCTATCTTTAAATGTTTTTGTCTATTTTCTCATTCCTTTTATATACAACATGCTTTATCTCTGTAGCCAATTAATTTAAACTGTATTTTCAACCTTTTCAAAAGTCTGATATAGTTCAATTTATGTTTTAATACCATTTTGCAAATAGGCCCACTACATTTGGAAATTAGTAATAAACCCAATGCATATTAAATGGTTCTGAATCTAGGCTATGGACATTCAAATACTTAAATGTTCTTAAAAAAAAGAAATACATTCTTATACTGGATTGCAGGCAAAAGGGTGAGCTGCTGACAGAAGACTTCCATAAATTCTCTTGTAAAATGTAAGGATTATTTTCTGCTCAATGTCTGCAACTACAATGAGTAAATGATCGTCCATTTACTACTGTAAATGTCTAAATATGTGAATGTCCATAGTTTAGCCACAGGTTGACTTTTAGTTTTTTACAAGGAAAACATTGAAACATTTTACTGCTTAATTATCTATCAGTAAATGCTGCAGCAGTGTTCTTGTGCCACCGTACAAAAGGCTTTCCACATATTAAATCTCTAATGCAGCTTATCCTAACACTTTTTTTGCTGTCATTTGCAAGGATGTAAATTGAATTGTAATGCAAATAGTTTGTGCCTTGTAATGAATACAAACATTGAGTGTAACTCAATCACAATTTAAAAATAAAAAAAGGTTTAATTATTTGCATGCAAATGTAACATTAAAAGTGACAAATTAATGGAAATAAACACATTATTCCATTTACAGAGGGCAACTGAGATACATTAGTTATAAAACTGCAAGGAATTTATATTCAATGTATTTCTTGAACAATTGCTATGTATACAACCATCATCTACCAGCAAATGTCCCTGGAATTTGTATTCAGCTGTTGGCAGCTGCCAGGTTTGATGTCACTGTGTCTCCATCTTACCAAATATGTTCTCATTACAACAGAGCTGGTACACTAACAAAAAGATGCTGTCAGTGCTTTACTTCATTACTAAACACATTATGACTCCCACACTAATGCCAGTATTCAGTTTGTATAAAGTTTACTCTTCACAGAGATTTTACAGCAAGACAATCATTTATCTGAATTTTTTATTACACTTTATTCATCTGCTCTAAAAGTAATCTATAAATTATTTAGTTCTCAGAAGTCTGACTGACGTTCCATCATGAAAAAAGCTATTCTGACATACATGAAGAAACACACTTACACATGCAAATTCTATCACTAATGTATAATAATAATCAGGATTGAATCCACTGCAGGGCCACTTATATCATGTTTTGCCAAAGCAACATTTCAACTTTTTATAAGGCAACAGGCTGCCAAAAACCTGCTTTAATATATTTTCTTCATTTGTAAAATAAAACATTACATCTATATATAAGGTCTGCCTATTAAATACCGAGACGGGTGTTTCTATCTCTTAAACAAAGCAGTGAGACCTGAATATGAGCACCTGCCATGAATGTTGAAATATGTCCAAACATAGACGACAAATGATGCTACTCTCTGACGTTTAGTTTGTTGACAGTCACTATTTATTACAGTTGTGTTTTCCTTTGTGCTGAAATTGTGATAAGTTTAAAAGTTGAGCAATGTGTAATTGAAAGTTTTAGTAAAATTTCACATCAAAGCAAAAAGAGTGCTGCAAGGAAAAGTGCTCTGATATTCTGCAGCAACTTGGACCCAAAGGTGGACACAAACCTCTTTCAAAAGTCATCACTTACCTAGATCTTCCAGTATGATCCTAAAACAAAATGACAGTCAATGGACTGGTGAAAAACACCAAGAAGTTTTGACAATGCCTAGAGAATGAATCAGAGATGTGGCCAGAAATGTGGGAAAATGGTTTTCATTCTTCATCAGCACAATGATCCTTCTCACATAGCACTTTCACTAAACAGTTTCTGACCAACAAACACATTAAAATGATGGAACATCCCCAATATTCAGCAGATTTGGTACCTTGTGACTTGTGAATTTCTCCTGATTGATGCCTAAAGGAACACACTTTGAGTCAGTAAGGAAAAAAACGTCAGATATTTTAAAACAGGTGAAAGAAACTGAGCAGCTCCACACCTTCCACTAGTGAAAAACAAGACTGCATCAGTGCTTAATTGTGAATGGAGAGTATATTGAAGGGGACAAACATTAGAATAGTCATATAAAAAAAAAATAAAAGTGACTTATTATATCAGTCCCGTTCTTTAATAGCTATACCATATATTATTATTATTTTTTATTGCACGGATATATTACGCAGAACTTTACAAAGTCCATGGTCATATCACTAACTGTCTCTAAACAGGGCTCACAATCTACTGTCCCTACCATAGTCATATGTCATTAAGTTAGTCTAAGGACAATTTTTAAGGTTAAGCCAATTAACCTTACTGTATGTTTTGTGGTATGTGGGAGGAAACTCACGCAGACACAGCGAGAGCATACAAATTTCTTGCAGATAGAGTCCTGGCCAGAGTGCAAACTACGAAGCCAACCGTAAGAATATCATGGAGTATAAATCTCATAGCAAAGCTACATTTTATTTTTTTTATTTTAACAGATCTATTGACAGTTTGATTTTTAAATGGTATTGAACATTGCTTACCTTTTGTTATGTATGTCATTTAAAGCATTTTAAAATTAAAATCACAACTTATAAGGTTTTATGGTTCTGGATGTCACAAAGCTCTCCAAGGCTGGAGAGGATACACTTTCATCAGGGAAGCTAGGTGATCCAGCAAACCTGAAAGTCATTTGCTATTTGTTAGCAAATATTTTCAATTCTGCCAGATCCACTCCAGGTTTGCTTGATCACCCAGCTTCACTGATGAACTTGTATCCTCTCCAGCCTTGGAGACTTTTTAATAAATCAGGCCCCTTGTTTTACATATCATAAGCTTTTAAGATTCCCATAGGGTTGCACAGTATTTTAGACCTTCTTTATTTCTCACCTCAGGTGGCCACAAGAACCTCCTGTTTAGTGTAGACAATGCTGATTCATACTGTAGAATACCATATAAACCAATCAACAAATATTTTGCATTGTTCTGGCTACTTAAAAAAAACAAACTTAAAATCAGTTTATTTGCTTTTTGTCTTTCAAACTGGGCACATCAGCTACACTTTTTACAATGCATACTAACATAACTTTCTTGATGTCAAAAACCTTCTCTTAGAATTTAGAAAATGTAATTTTCTAAGCAGTTACATTGTTTCTGATAATATATTGAACATGGACTTTTGAAGCACACATTTCAGCAGGAGCAAAATAATATATATCTTCAAACTACTTATTTTTAAACTGAGTTTAGTTATCTATCCTAATAGCTCATTAACATGGAATCAGTGGATATAGAATGAAAGTATTTTAACAATGGAAAGGAGCCTAATCGGAGCAATACATGTAAACACTACTAAAACATAGTCGAGACCAGCATTTAGTGTTTACCCTGCTTTACAGGACCTCTCCATGGTGCTGAAAACACACATCTTAAATGATAACTGTACTTGTAAAATAAAGTACAGATATCCATTGACACTAATTATCATCCCTGGTTGCATCTCTGGTTTTTGGTTCTTCTATGTAAATAAATGAGCAATCCATCACCCAACAAGAGCCTGGCAATACAGGTCAGTGGCTGGAAATCTTACTCTATCTTGCTATGTGAGAGAGTATTAGATTTACAGATTCCAATGACAAGTACAGAAGCCATAACAGTACAGTTTTCAGAGTCACAGGACTGAGGATCTAAAAATAACCTACTACCAGCGTTAGGTACTTGTAATTTCAAGCAAACAGTTATACTTTCACTGCAACAAGCTTTGATTTGATAGATAAGGTTTTGTTCTTTAATCTGGTCCCCCAAAAAGGATATGGGAGTTTGTTGAGGGGTTGTAAGATTGGTTGAGATTCCTTATGTTGGAATCTGGAGGTCTTTAAAGAAAGATATCCTAGATATCCTCTCCTTTAAAGCAGAATGCGTACAGGGGTACATTAGTAGGCATTATATTCATTCCCATAAACAGTTTATAGCAATTAAGCACACCCACAGCATAAAAAACCCTAGCTCAAACATGCGGTCTAAGAAGGTTGCATATAATGGCAAATACTGTATGCTTAAATGTACTACATTGAATTTAGAATGGGCAGGGCATCATTATTACACTTTTTTTTCTATCTGCCACTGCCCATTGCATATATATATATCAAGACTAGTATCAAGACTTCTTTTGCAAATTCTTCTCGTTTTTTCAAAATATAGATTATTCTCAAACATCATGGTTTAATATATACAGCATGTTTCCCAGGGTTTCAGGACATGGTGCAGTATACAACCCATCTGAACAACCATTCTCTGCTGTACACTGTGTGAATAAACCTTTCCCTGTCTCCACTGCACTGATAAACCACTTTCAGTATAAATATATTGAAAGCAGCTTAAAATTATTTTTTTCAAGAATGAGAGAAATGGTAAACAAAACATATCAGAGTAACTGCATATCAGGAGCAAACTATCTTAACTCATTACCAAAAAAAAAAGAAAAACATAAAAACACTAGATTTTGCCAACTTTTTATCTCTTTTTATATTACAATAAGCACTTATGCACACAGATTGGTGAAGACTGTATAGGATGGTGGGGGAGTAGCTGGACCTTTTATTTCTTCTTTCACCATTTTTATTTATTATTATGTAATAATATAATTTGAATATTATTATATTGTCTTTAATTACAATTCTAAGTTTTGTTGAGTAAAAATGCTTGGGCTAAAAACACAGTTTGATATAGATGCAATATGTTTTCAGCTCACTACAGACTAATAGCAGTTCAGTGAGTTCCAGGATCACAAGCTGTTTTTAGGTTAATCTAGTGCTTTACATCATGGCTGCCTGTCATTTTCTGGATGTCAACCATCCAGCATGTTTACCTTCTTCCTTTCCTTTTTACCTTGCTCACTTTCAACCTTTTATAGATTCTTTCTAGCTTAATTCTCTCTGCATGTTTTTAAATTCTTTCCAAAAAACATGGTTTTCTTCAGTTTGCTATATCTATCCAGTTGATTTGAAAGATCCTACTTTAGCATCTGAATAAAGAATTTGTAATCTTTTTTTAGAGACATGGTAAGCGACAGTTCCAAGCCATACCTAGAATTAACCAGACTTCTATTTATAGCAGTTTTTACTAAAGGTGATATTGTTCTTCATCAGCTCATTATGTCTTCAGAAATTTCAGAATTTCAGTAACACATGGTAAGCACTCGGCAAGTTTTGATTTGTTTGATAAATTGAATATGAAATACAAACATCTGTTTGGTTGTTGTTGATTAATTTAAATTACATATTTTCATTGCTCCTTCCACTACCAAAACATTCCATTAATATATCTAACAGCTGTAATGTACATTGTATAGCATGATATGTAAGTACATTGTAAGATGTCATAAGATGTCAGTGTAATATAAGCTGGTATTTCTGTTCCTTATTTACATTCCTTTTTATCCAAATTTTCTTTTTTGCTTGCAGCATTTTTTCTAAGGTAGAATTCTGCTTCTGTATCATAGCTTCTGGCTCACTGTCCCATAAAGGCTCTCTCAATCCAATGTCCCTACCATAATCATATGTTAGTAACATAGTTCAAAGCCATTTTTAAGGGGGAGGATTAACCTAACTGCATGTTTTTGGGATGTCGGAAGAAAACTGGAGTGTGGGAGTTAACTGAATTGGGAGTAAACCCAAACTACTTCCAGGCAGTGTCCTGGCAAGAAGGCCTGCCATAGCCAGATCTTGGAAATCAACCATCATTAATCCAGAACTTCATCTAATGTAAAATCATATGGATTATGATTCTTGAAAAACCTACAAGTATTGTCAAGGACCAATAGGTAATTTTTGAGAGTAAGTAGACACCATGGGCCTGATTTATTAAAGCTCTCCAAGGCTGTAGAGGATACATTTTGGCAGTGAAGCTGGGTGATCCATCAAACATGGAATGGATCTGGTCCAGGATTGAAAACATTTGCTAAAAAATAGCAAATTACTTTTAAGAAATTAATTCCAGGTTTGCTTGATCACCCAGCTTTACTGCTGAATGTGTATCTTCTCAAGCCTTGGAGAGCTTTAATAAACCAGGCCCCATGAATCACTTATCTACAAAAAAGGTAACTTGATAAAAACCACACACTATTATTTAGGACATGAGTCTGTTCTTGGTTGTATTGTTCTGAAGGATGCAATAATGGCTCTGGGTTTGTATTCGTGAACAAATAGATGATTTGCTGACAGGGTTCAACCACCCTTTAACCCTTTGCTTTTCATAATCAATGATATTGATAAGTGTTAAAACTCTCAGGTCCAAATATTTACCAAGCTATGGCAGGTTCCAATTCAGTCCATCATACCTTTCAAATATTACAAACTACAATAAAGAAAATGCTGCTCAGATATAAAAAATCAGTAACTACTTTATTCTTTAGAAAATGTTTCTTTTATTCTCTATGCAATTATATCCTGACTCCAAATGACTATACTAAATTACTCATGATCTAGATGACCTGAACTCTGTATCCCTGTCTCAGTTTTACTGCATTTTATATTAAAATTACAATAAAAATTATTGAAAAAAGGAAAAAATGGAAGGGCATTTACACAATAACGTACATAACTAAGTTTAAAGCAAAAGTCCCAGCTACTGAATCTCTGCATTCAATTCACATGTTTTCACCTCTGTGTTACATCAATCTTTTAGCTTTAGGATTTGAAATTCACACAGAGTACTTGTATTTCTATGGATCTAATTGCTGCCATAACAACTAACATCTCATAGTTCTGATGATCAGCAAATGCCATCCAGTAGTTCCATCAACACCCTCATTACAATCCAAAGACATTTCTTCGTGGCAGAGCTTATAATGACTGAAAGAGCTAGAAGTAAATTATAAAAATGTACCTTAAGCAATTTAACTGCAAGCATAATTTTCATCAGGGTGCATTAAAATCTTTACTGTCATTGCTGTTTAGATATTCTTATCAAGCTCTATATTATGAAGTTTTGTGTGTGGAAGCTAATGATGGTATGATCTTTTTTGCTCATACAATATAAGGAAAAGTGTTGGACTAAAAACTTGATGTAAGTCTATACCTTATATATCTTACATAAATCCCACTGGTAATTATAGCTGTTTTTTTAAAAAAAGTTGAAAAAAAAAGTTTAGTAATGATAAATGTGAAATATCAAAGTATTGCAATGTAAGGAAAAGTGTTGCTAAAGTTCTCAATCTTGGGTAATGTGCAAACTATCGTTTTATCCAAAATCATGGCAAACATTTAGCCATGTGGACACTAGCATTACACCAAGGTGCAGTTTTTGAATTCAGGCATTCAAAAAGTTGCATGATTTTTTGGGGGAATGGACTGTACTTTACAGAATCATCAGATGTAAGAATTATGTCCAATGAAGTGCCTCCAGAAGATCCGGCCTTAAGCCGGACCCTAACTCAAGAATTCAGCTTGAGTTTATGTGCATCATAAGCCCAAGATCTATTGAACAAGCTGTTATTGGGGCACATCTTTCTACAGGCCCCATCCCCAGGGTCTCCCTCTCCCACAAGGGTCTCCCATCTCCCACAAGGGCCCCATCCCCAGGGGCCCTTGTGGTGTGCCTGCATGGCCATTGCAATGGCACTATGAACCTCCCTAAATCTACCCCAAAATAATGCTTAATGGAGTACTACTTTAATTTACTAGGTTGGTATACTGCTAGGCCTTGAGTTTGAGTAATTGCAATCCCAGTACAGATTTTGTGTAGGACCCAGACAGTGATCATTCGCCTACAGACTGGAAAACGGGAAAATGATGGCCTATTTTCAACATTCTTGTTTATACACATTGGAAAAATAATGGCAGATTTGTCTGTTATGGGCTCTCAGGAGCAATGTGTGAAAAATGCCCTTTAAATGGTTCTATATAAATAAAAATAAAAATCAAATTGCAGCATTCTGCTTCACTTAATCCACACAAGAGCTGTAGACTCATCTTGAACTAAGATGATTGATGAGCACTTTTCACTAAAATACACTTTATTCTTGTTCTTGTCTGGCACAGGAAATTACATAAAGAAAACAGTATAAAATAATCAACCTGTGCTGACCTATTCTTTATTGAGTAATATTAAAAATTATATCAGAATGTGACAGCCTAAGAGCCAACTGAGTTTATCACTTCAATGTATGTATTATGTTGTATTTTTCATTAAAAGGACACACATTTGCATGACTTGTGCTGGCAGAAAATCATTTCAAGCTGTTAAAATGGTAGAACATTGTCTTTCATCTGAAAAAATCATATAGCCAGACTAAATTGTTGTTTACCTATAACTTATGACAGTGTTATACCATAGGCTAAACAATCACCAAACAAACTAAATGTGTTAGAAAAAAAGGTTCAGTTCAACATACTGTGTATGAATGCTTAGTGCTCAGTGTCATGTCCACAGACTGGCCCAACTTTCTCTAGACATACTTAAGTCCTATAATTGGATGTCTAGTACTTGGGTTACTTATTTTGTCGAGAGCAGGTTTCTGTATCTTTGTAGACACAAGTTGGTTAAGGCTGAGTTTGCTGTGAAGAGTCTCATTAAATCAAAGTACATTCAGACTTTCCTCTCATGGAAGATCTGATGTCAATGAAAATAGATTTTATGCATAGCAACAGTAACAAAATAAGAAATAATTTAAGACACTTGTCTGGATAGAAGATTTTTACATATGTATTTTGGGCTTACAAGCCTACTGACTCAGGAAATGTTGTCTTTTACAGGACTGAGTGTACCTTTAGTCACAAACCCAGAAAATCTTTAGCTCTAGTGCATACAATACATTGGACACACCAGGATATTCCCCAAACTATTTTTTGCTGTAATATAACACAATGCCCCTGATTCATCAATAAAATCCACGCTCGCTGGAAGCGCGAAAGTACGCGCGGCCATCGATCGCGGATTACCGCGGTCCGGACTCGAGTGTGCGCGTACACTCGCCTCACTGCCAGCCGGATTCCTGCCTTCACCGAATACGAATGTGCGACCGATAATCCGATTCTGCTTGATGAATCAGGGGCAATATGTCAAACATGCCATAAGACATGTCATAAGACATGTCTGTATTATTTTAACCACTTGTTATTTTTAATAAATATAACTTCAAAGTGTGTTGCAAATACTGATATTTAACATGCATCACTTTTGCACCGAACAAAAAACACTTTTCTTTAGATTTGCATTTCTTACATAAAAAGTAAAACAAATGGCCCAATCAAAATACATTTGCTGCAGCTCCTAAAAATATGTGCATGAAAAGATTTACAACAGGCTGGACTAGATTTTAAGGCTCTTTTGAGGAGAAAGTCAGAAGAATTCTCAGAATGAAGGTATACTATGAGGAAGGAAAAAAAAGTGGTAAATGTTTAACCAGGGCTCTTAGTGACCTAAAATGCCTCCTCACATATATATGAGCTTGTAATGCTTAATGGACAAACTACACACAAAGCTAGAAACATGGCTACTTGTTTCTATTAATATTATACAGAACTTTAAAAGCTACCAGAAAACAATAGTAACATACATAGTGATGCTAGAAAAACAATAATTAGGCAATATTTAACAAATAGGAAGAAGAAGCGGAAGGATTTGAACAACTGTTTACAGCAGAGGAATTACAATTGGCCATATCCCGAATCCCGGGGAAAAGCCCCCATCCAGACGGGTATACAACCATCTACTATAAAACATACACTGCTATTTTGGTCCCACATACTTTGAAAACAATAAATCCTGTGTCAGAGGGCACACATAACTGTACTGCCAAAACCAGGGAAAGATGCACGATATAGTGCCAACTACAGACTGATTTCCTTGTTAAACAAAGATAAAAAATTTCTAGCAAAAATGCTTAGTAACCGAATCATGACTTCTTTGTCCAGGATAATTGGATTAGAACAAGTAGGTTTTATAACAGGGCGTGAGGCATGAGACAATACCACCAAGGCCATCAACATACCCTGTTTCCCCGATGATAAGACACTGTCTTATTTTTTTTTTGAAGGCCAAAATATGCTCTAGGGCTTATTTTCAGGGGGATGCCTTATTTACCCATGAAGAAGACTACAGTACACAGTTATTGTTTTCCTCTTCATGACGAGACGCGGCACACACAGAGGAACCACACGGAGTCACCCACCGTACCACCCGATTCGGGTAAGTGCAGGTATCGGTGGGTGGCTTATTTGCGGGGGGGGGGCTTATTTTTCATTTTTCTCCAAAAAGGGGGGGCTGTCTTATTTGATGGCCCTGCCTTATCATCGGGGAAACACGGTATTACATGGTTACAGGCAAGGAAAGTGGAAGGAATGTTCCTATCAACAGATGCTGAGAAGGCTTTTGATAGAGTGGCCTGGGACTATATGTTTGAGACACTTCAATATGAAGGTTTTAGTTCAAACCGTTGTCCCATGTACCTATAGCTAAAGTTAAAATCAATCAAATATTCTCAGACAAAATGATAATAAACAATGGCACTAGACAAGGCTGTCCACTGTCACCTCTACTGTTAGAGCTGCCTTTGGTGCCTTTTATTAGAAAAATAAATTTGAACTAGGACAGTAAGGGATGCACAGTAGGCAAGAAGGAATACAAAACAGCAGCTAATGCAGATGACCTGTTGTTTTTTATTACCCAACCTAGTATTTCATTACCAAACCTTTTCTAGGAATTAGATGACTTTAGGAAAATCTCTAATGGCTGCAATGGCTGCCATTTGGAGACATGGTGATGCAGTTGAAAACTCTTTGGACACAGGATGGGATCCAATGATGAGCAAGCAACTGTGGTTACCAATTGAATGGCTGTAAATTTTTAATCTCCCTTATACTGAACTCTTGGTCCATTTGGTTTACCTACACGTGAAAGAATCGTTTTGCTGGTCTGGGTATTTAAACCAGGGAACCATTAAAAAAGTAAAGATGCTGTTCTGTTCCCAAGAAAGCGGACTTAGGTCAGAGGGTTGGATACTGGAAACACCACCAAAGATATCTGCTCAATTGAAATTCGGATAAGGTACCTATGATGCAACTTTGGCTGACCAAGGTACATTCTTTATATTTAATGGCGGAGGGTAGGGCAATTTCCCTAGATAGGACAGATAAGTTCTCTGAAACTTGGAATATGTGGATTATGTTTAAATACTCAGATTTGTATACTGCTGTGATGGAGCAGTGTCTAGGATAGAAGTATAAAAATATTTACAATGTCTGATACCCCACTTTTTTATGTGTTTATGAATGGTTTGGATTACTTAACAGAACATTTTGTACACTAAACATACGATATCTGTTGTACAGTAATATACAGTTTCTATGATAACTGTAAAACAATTGTATTGAATTGTTTTTTTTTTATTTTTTTTTTATTTGTAGCACTTTAATTACTTATAATTATCATCATCATCATTAATAGAGTAAAAAAAAATGTAATTGCTACATGAAACAACATTTTTACGGACACTGGTATGACGGATTGTTATGATCTTTATATATATTGATATGTGCTATAGATGTATATAATTTATACCTGTTTTTTTTTTTATTAAGGTTTAAGTATGGAAAAAAATATGTGCATGTGTATAAACACGTATCCCAGTCCCCTTGCAAAGACCCACAAATATCTCTTAGGACTGTCAGTGAAGTCCACCAAATGCATCTTCCTGTGATTGTGTGGCAAAAGTGCTGCTCTGCTCCTACATTCAACATTTCTTTCTAAATGTTTCTGAAATCATATCTGAATACTTTATACTTTTTTTAATCAAGCTAAATTTCCTATGTGCTCTACTAGAAAGTACATATCGTGGTGTATAGAATTTATAAAAGAGGTAACCCTCTCTTTGTAAAATGCCTCACCTATATAGTAGTTAAATAAAGTGGACAATATTTTTTTTTTCAAATCTGGTGTCATGAATAAGAATTAAATGAAGAAACATCTACTGTGTATGGGTGTTCAAAGCAACAGGGGTTCAGTTCATTTCAATAGTTCATGGCCAATAAATCTCTGATTTGGAACATTTATGTGGGTCAGGTATTTTTTATTAACCAGATTCCCATCTCAACAGGCTTTTATGTCTTGTCCCACCTAAATTTCTGACTTGAAGCATCATCCATCCGTGGCTGCCCTCTCAACTTTTCCAATGACATACTAATGATTTCCTTTTTTCTAACCTATTTCCATCCGCAGCTCCAAGACTTCTCCAAAGTTGCCCCCACTCTCTGGAACTCTATTTCACCTATTCAGCTTGGTCCTAATATCCATATATTTTAGGAAGGCATCTGCAACCCCTATTTGTTGTACAGCATGTAAAATGTTGGCACTTTATAAGGAAAGGTTAAAAAATATAATATTTTGCTTTGCTGCCTTAATTCGTCAAAAAGTATGACGAAAAAGTATGCCAAAAAGTATGCCAGGTTTTTCTATAAGAAAAAAAACTGTATGATTGGTCACTGTTTCAAAATGTTTCTCCATCATTCCTACTATTAATGCTTCCACCAGTGTATACTATTTTAGACAATATGGGTGCAGTCATGCAACACTGCTCTAAGCTGCAATTCCAAGATCACACTGTTTTTTCTCTGTCTCATTTAAGCACTATTATTAGAATTTTTCTTAACAAAAGGTGAAAGGCCAAGATAATAAAATGAAAAGAATTGGGTCAGGGATTTTTTAATAAGCTATGGTGCAGTGCAGGAAAAGTACAGTGTGGAATATATCTAATCTCCTTATCTAATATTCTGGATCAGCCAAAGGATTTTCCAGACAAGCAGTGTTAGAGATGGATGCAGCTGTTTCTATTAACTATATTTCTTTTTTTTTTTTACTATATGTCAGCATGTGCTTATTACTATCCAATGTGAAATGCCACTAAAAAACTGCAAAGGCCGTAAAAGCTGAAATATACCTGGCGCTGCTCCTAACACTATACCCTGTTGTCTAACAAGACAGTTAAACCGTGCAGGATAACTGAATATGTATGAGGTCATTTGTTACTGTGGTGAGGGAAATTGTACACTGACAGGATGATAATTCCCAACAGAGGCCCAATTTTTGTGCATGTTGATTTCCTGGTTTACACATTAATCTTCATTTGGTGTACAGAGTATTTTTTTCTTATCATATTCCATCGTGCGATCATGTGAATGAGCTATTAAAAATGAATGACTAATAAGAGAAGAGCTGAAACTCAGGGTAATGGATGAAATGGTAACGTTCGTATGTTACTGTATTGTCAATACATCTTTTATAAATGCCTTACCATTATGGGAGAACAGCAACATAAAATTGTGCAGACATTAGAGGAATTTCAATAAATATGTGGTTAGATGTGGCATTATTTGTTTTTGCAATGCATTATTCAAAGTTGTAATGAAATTATTTTTTTACTCATTACTGCTGTTAAACACAACTTTTTTTTTTTAATATCCTTTACCGTAGAAGAGTGACAGTAAAAAAGGTCAAGTGGTTTAATCAGATTGTTCGTTTTCCACTCATTTTACTTTTTTTAAGTAGTTAGGTTCTTTTTAACATTTTTGTCAGAATACAGATCTGTAGTTTTTCTAAACATGTTTAGATTCACTTATGGTTGACTGACTCACTACATTGGGTTGAAGTAGTTTCAAGCATAAACTATTCTTTTGGTAAAATAATACTGTCCAAGGTTAGATTAAAACTTTTCGTTTTCTAATTCAAGGTATTGTCATTGTGTTTGCAATCTTAGCTTCAAATTGCAAATGCTGGCTAACTGAAATTTATTCACACCTGTAATGTATTTAAAGCTTTCAGTCATTTCTCCCCTTTCCCGTCTCTCCACAAAATTCTTCATATGAAGTTCCTGCATTGTTTACTTGGTTACTGTAGTGCACCTATCACCTAGCAATGCCAATGTACACATCTGCATGCTCCCTAAAATGGCCAAAAACATCATATGGAGAGATTAGGGTTAGTTGGGGAACTTTACTTTACTTTTCATGGCTAAATTTTAGGGGAATCAACCACTCTGTTGCCCTGTTTGTAGTTTTTTTTTTGCTTAAGGACATCCCCTACTTTCCTTCTAATACCAGTCCTTATGCCTTGGAGAGATAGGGGTATCAAAGCACCCTGCCTTGCAAAACACCCTTGTTCCATCGTTTAGGTAAAATACGTTTCCCCTTCATCCAGTGCCTCTAGAAGGATTTAGAGTATTTTTTTCAAAAGGCATTTGTTGGAACCTGAAAGACACTTTTACTGACCAGATATCCGCCCCCACCCAAAGAAATAAGCACAATGGTACATTAGTACTCTTTGTTAATTCCTGCAAATAGTTAAAGTAAATAAAAAATAACCACACCATGAAAAAAAAATCTTTAGGGCAGTACCAAGCTCCCCATGCATACACTACATTCTTGTTCACTGGGGCAAATAGTAAAAGGAAAAGGTACAATAGTATGACTTTTTGTAGCTAATTCTAAAATGTTTTGTTTGCATTTCCACTGTTTTACATATAAGTTGCACTGTCAACTAGAAAAAAAAAATAAAACAGAAACAAATGAAAACTTTAAACAGCTACCCTCTCCAATAGGATTAAAAAATAAGCAATCCCAATTATGTTATCATCAGTAGCCAGATGGTATGCAAAACTATATTCATTCTATTTATATTTTTTGTTTGCATATTAATTAAAAAGGAAATCTTCAACACTTTGAACATCAAACAAATAATAATAATGAAAACTTTTTTACATTCAACTTTGAAAATTACAGTGTTAAGTTTATGATACAGCATTATTAATTAAACTGGAGATTAACACAGCACATTATAATTGCAATTCTCAGCACATGCAATTATGTTATGAGTTGTGGGAATAATTATTTTGTATGGGGATTGTGTGTGCATTATGAAAAGGAAACACACTGAGAATTGTATTAACCATCTATTTTCACAATCTCAGCGGTCTGAGCAATCAGCACCCACTAAGCTGGGCATCCCATTGATATTACAAATCTGTAAAGTTAAGGTCTTTGAAAATGAAGCATACTCAGCATTTCTATATAAAAAACCTGGGGCTTGTTTAAAGAAAAAAAGCTCTCTATCCTCCCAAACATAACTGAAAAATTAATATGTTTCATTAAAAATCCAGCAACTTCTAAGTTTAACTACTGTACATTATAAACAGAAATAAAATATTTACAGAATAGGAAAGTATTTTGGGAGCTTATAAGAAGAAACTTTATATATATATGTGTTGTTTGGTGATCAACATGTGTGTTTATCTCAGTCTACACTACAAAGTTAAATGGCTTCTTCATCAAAAAAAACTTTTACAGTTACAAGTAAAGGGCCTGAATTATTAAAGCTTCCCAAGACTGGAGAAGATAGACTATCATAGGAGAACCTGGGTAATCCAGTAAAGTTGGAATGGATCTAACTCAGGATTGCTGATAAGAGCTTTAATAAAACAGGTGGAAGTCTTGGATCTTCTATCACCTAGCACAGATTCCAATGGGGAGCTTTACTTGCCATTATTTCTGGTTCTTTAAACATTTATCTTGATATTATTATTTTTCCTGGACTCATGTTCTTGTTGCATTCCCCATAATATAAAATAAATTAAAAATCAAAGTATGATCTCTTCAAATTTGTTTCCGTCAATGCTAAACTATGGGTTAAGCACTATGGAGAAAATCAACTTGTTGTTGAAATTTTACATTCACGGGTTGTTCTCAATGCAATAGATTTTGTTGCAGATCGTGGAAGAAGTGAGTTTCATCTTTGCAGGAAATAATGTGCACAAAAGCACAATATCCTTATTTTCTGCAAGCTTTTTGTTCATATCAAAGCTTATTACTGTCAAAGATCTTAATGTGATTTCTAAAACGGTCCATAGAAAATCTCCTAACACATGTCCCAGCACTGACTATGTCCAAGACAATGCTTGTTTTATGAGCCATACATACATGAAGTGATCATGTAATGGAACCTCAAATTTTGCTCAATTTGAAAACTATATTTTGTTTTTTAATATGTATAACAATAACAATTTTTTTATGTTTCAGAACATCAGCCAACCAGAAATGACACGTTTACATGTCAGAAAATGTATTTAGGGAAAAAAAAACAGCTACAGAGCATATTTATTGTAGTCATTGTGAAAATCATGCTGCCTAGTGTATGAGATGTTTTCAAATCTTTGGAATTCATCTTACGATAACATTTTCACTTGGAACAAACAATTTATTTTTCTAATTCATTCAGAGTGGTATTAACAGATATCAAAGAGCTCTAACATATGGAGGATAAAACTAAAGAGTATGTAAGGCGTCATGTCTAGAAAATATTGCCTTTAAGAAAGATTTTTCCACCAAAGTTTTACATACTTCACTTGTGAGAGATCACATATAAATAAACACACATTTATTATGCTCGTCATTATTAGTTAACAAAACATTAAGAACCAAAAACAAATAGTTCTAACATAAAACAAAGTTCTAACATAAAATAGACCACGTGTGTCACATAGTATAGCAATATTTGCACCTCAGAAATGTCTCAAGGCCCCTTTAGCACACATTCTCAAATCTGTTCCAAAGTTTAATTGATAGTGCACTAACTTTCATTAACATTGAACTCTTGTCTTGTCTTAAAGTGGAGCTAAAGTCCCACCTTCAATGTAGGTAGATCATGCAGGTGGTTATTGCAGATATATAGCTTCTGAAAAACTGCTATAGCCAAATTTTGTTGGTTGCCAGAAAGACCCCTTGAGTGTGCCCAAAATAAATGAACGGACGTCATCCTGGCACATCCATGAACAAATATCATCTTCAGGATGTAAAGAAGAAGGAAGATGGCGGAGCCCAATGACGGATAGGTGAGTAATCATGGCTTTAGTTCCACTTTAAATGTTATTGTGCAGCAGGTAAAACACGTTCATAATTGTTAACTTCATATTCTGTCTACTTGGTCACACAATTGATCACACTATACAGAGTGATCACTGTCCATAATGCGGCAGTCATAGTTTTGTTATTAAAGAAACAGAAAAAGGATTAAGAACATAATTGAAATACGATTTCCACAGATTGTGATACAAATTTAAAGAGTGATTTTTATCAATCCAAGCACTAGTATTTTTTTACAGAAGAGAGTAAATAAAGACTTCTGTTCACACAAGCATTAAGCTATATTGCAAACACATTCAAAATGGCATAGATGTCGGAGTGTTACTGAAATAAAAAGTAAAACAAAAACTTTTGCTTTCTTTTTCTGCAACCAAGCAAACAAAAGAAGTTAAAAAGGACAACCTAATTTGCAAGAAAAGAAAAATAAAATCTAGTCTGGAGTAATTCTAGAATATGATTCACATATTAAATGGAACAGTGCCCTGAACATTTCTGGCTGTGTTTCTGGCTTATGCTAAATCATTGCCAAGTTATATGCCTGGATTCTCTAGGGGAAAATCTTGCTCATTACTGCATATCATGTACCATGGAGTATTCAAGTATGATTCATTAAATCCTGTATTTAGATGTATGTTTCTGAAATCCTTTAGCAATTTCCTTTCTCAAAAAATATTACTGCATTTCATTTAAACCTTGGCTATGCGAAATACATCAGTATAAGTCCCATCATTTTTACCATCTTACACTGAACATATAGCAATAAAATAACAGCATTACGTGAGGTCATTCTATCTATAAAGACAAATTGAAAAAAACAACCTATTCCAGTTATATTTTCTTATCAGCCATACTAGGGCGCTGTAATTGCTTTCTTTGCAACACTGATGTAAATTTGGAAAATTACATTATTAGAACACTGAAAAAGAAGGTTAGCAATAAAGATGCTGTAGAAATGTTCCTTCTATCCTATGTATAATGAATACACTTTGAATGCTAGAGGAAATACAGCAAGTTTGAAGAAAATAATTTTAACTTCAAATACTTTATCTGAAACACTGATGATTTTTTGGAAATGTGTAGCAACTGATATTTGCCAATCATGTGCTTGGCTCTGCTAAGAAGTTGGATAATAGATATTAGCATCCTGCAGCCTGCCTGGCACCTAAAGCAACACTCTGCTGCTGGCTCCACATCTCTTATATATTACTGTTTTACTGTACCTAACCTGACGTGGAACATTGCTCTCCAGCAAACCTGATTCTATAGTATTCAAAACGTTGGCTAGCAGAAGAAATTTATTCCAGGTTTGCTGGATCACCCGCCTTCACTGATGAAAGTGTATCCTTTCCAGCTTTGGAGAGCTTTTTTATAGCAGGGTTATCTATTAAAAGAAATGTTTTTTTAAGTCCTGTCTCAAAGTTTAAACATGTGGCAGTAATGCCACATATTGCACACAAAGTTTCTATGTTCACCCTCTAAATATCCTTATACTTTATTTTTTACAAAATTAAAATGTTGGACAAATCAGGCAAGAAAATCTTTTTTTTCCTGAAGTTTAGAAGTCAGGTAAACAGGTCTAGCTAATGGCATGTGTACATTCTTGGCAGGCCTGGGTGTCAGGGTGAAATACACCGGGCAATCCAATACACTGAAAAAGACGACAAACCTGTAGGAAGACTGGAAGAACATAAGAAGAGTGAGCTCATAGATTTGGAATCTTTAAAAGGAAAGTATTTTATTGTTCAGTTATGTTTTAAGTCAGCGTTTGCTTTAGCATGTACACATGTAACAGCTTTGAAACATTTGCTGTGTTTACATTGGAGGGATGTCAGGCTGCCATGATTCCAGTTCAATAGAAAGTAGTAGAAAAAGAGTTTATTTGCTTTTTGTGAACTTTAAAACATAATTCTCTACAATGGCTACAGCTACAGAGGTGAATGATGGCTTTTTAGGGAGTTTTACTGCTTGTAAGTAAGAAAAAAAAAAATCAGCCTTATTCTTGTATCTGAGAATAGGAGAAAAGAGTTATGAGCATCCTACAGCTGACAGTGAGGAATGGTATAATATTTACAAAGGTGGTTAAAAGTTCTGAAGATTCTGTTTCCAAATAAGAGCATTAAATATTTTCTTTATTCAGACTTCAGTTTGCAGAACTCCGTTCTGCTGTAAAAAATGTAAGACAGGCAAGAAAGTGATAGAGAGTCATTGAACTAAGGAAATTTCATAACAATGTTTTCTCCTATGAAAGATTTGACAGAGATTCTCATAAAGCTACAGGGGAACATTTACTATTAGCGTTATTGGAATAGTTTCTATGAGTACAATTGCTTTACAGCAAATGCTGACTGTGAACTTGTACAAGTGCAGTAAAAAAGTATTCCATTTGTAACCTATGTCTGCTTTCTTTCAGTCTTTAGTAACTTTCTACCTGTGCTCACCATTTCAATCTTCACCTATCATTCTTTACAGGTAATTGTTCTTTGTGGGAGATCAATCTGTATATGGCCAGCTATAGCAGATGTCAGATATATTTAGAGTAAGTATATGAATAAATAGATTGTTACAAAAACCCTTGTACAGGTTATTGTCGTAAAGGATTCTGTTTGTACCCAAAATGCACGAAGACCTCTGATGCACGTCTGAAGCCAAATGGCTCAGTAAAGGAAGTACTCAGTAAATAGAATCAGCAGTGTTGATTTTAAAACAGACTGTGGTATCCAATAACAAAGAATTTTTAGTCCCCATCCACTTCATTTCCCTCTAAAGACACGAAAACTCTATCTCCAAACATAGACCAATATTCATTGTTGAAGAAAACAACTTGGGTTAAAGATCTGCTGATATAATGATTTATCAGTTAACTAAAAGCCTTTAATTAGAGCCAGTAAAACCTCTACCTGATTATTAAGGTAATTTTAAATAGACATTTCAACAAAAGATAATGTAAGTTGTTTCTGACCTGGTTCTAACAAAGTGCTACTTGTCTGGTTGGTGCTCTGATCTTCTCGCTTTAATATCTTCTAAATCCTTGACCCATAGTTTAGCTGGTTAAGGTTGGTAAGTTGTTGTCACTGGAATCAATCCATAGTTACTTGACATACCCTTTTTTTTTTTAGATATTTGACAATAGTCAATCATTACTTGATTTTATTCAATCAATGTACACAAAGACGATGACCCCTGGTACACCTCTTATATCTGTATCATCAGTGAGAACAGCAGCTTATTTATAGACAAACAACATAAAAGAAATGCTTCAATACTGCAAAAACAAGGGTAATGCATACAAATAAATTTGAGCAGCAGTGTGGATTGCTGCTTCTGGGTTCATAGCGGTAGTTTGTGCCCTGGAGTGACTAAATGCATGGTTTTAGGTCACAAACCTGTAAGAGTACTAAGTACTATTTCAAATCCATGATGAGTTGTAGTGTTCCAGTGTGGGATCAACCACAATTTTAACGTCTCTCATTAAAGTGAATTGGAGGGCATTCTACATGCAGCTATGGAAGATCTGGGCACCATTTTTCACTTTTGGCTATGCAGTTGTTCTTTGAAGTTTTGTGCCCCAGGCAGGTGTAAATCTGGATAATTGCAGTATGTTTTACCACTCCCCGGTGCACAGAAGCAGTTTGCTGCGTGCTCAGAACCTACCAGCCACGCAGCTGGCCTGAAATAGCCCTAAGATTTGTGCTTCCCATGTTACAGTTTTTATTACTGTGTACATTACAATTAATTGTATACTGTATATATGTATATATTATACATATACTCTTCAAACAGCTAAAAATAAAAACAACTCTTTCATCATTTTGTTGGAAAATTCCATTCAGCGAGAATACTTTATTTCTAAACAGAATATTACTGTTCCATTCATTTGTGAATTCCCTAGGCTAAGCTAGTCATGTTGTTATGTCTAATGGTCCTTTTTTGCCAATGATCCATTCTATACAATATGGCAGCTTACGCCCTTAAATGCTTTGTGTTTTTGTTGTCAGACAAAAGCACCAAGATGAGGCCAATGAGGCATAGACAATAACAATCATTTTTGTATAGTCTGTGCACTTTGTGTTCTTAGGTCGAGTGAATTCTATGAGAAAGGACAAGCAATCAATTTACTGCAAAACTGAAGTCTTTCTGACAAATAAGATTAACAGAGAACGACTATTTAACCTTGACAATGTTATTTATTAAATAATAAACTAACTGTTTTATATCATATATTCAGACTTTAAAAACCTTACCTTTCAAAAAATATAGAATTTTAAATTTATACACTTCATTAATTATCAGCAGCCTTACATAAAGACTTGCAAAATAGGCTTTTATTTAGTATATAAGAAAATCTCTATCTTTTTTCTTTCATTTGCCACAAGCAATTTATAAATATCACCTCTAGGCGAACCGCACACAATATAGGGCAATAACTTCCTACTCTTTGGCAGGAGAGCTTTGCTTATGCTTTCTTATGCTATCCTCTGATAAAGTTAGCATCCATTTCTTCAGAATGGTCACTTGTGTACATAGAAGCATTCACTTCAGAAATTTAAATATTCATGTCTCCTCCAGAGCCTAATATCTATCGTAAAGGGAACATTTTGTTTACTCTAATGACATATGCTAGGCAATAGAGTGAGCACAGCAATTGAAATTGAAAGTTCTCCATCCAGGCTTCAGTTTTTATTGAAAACCTTGCTTCATTCAACCCAAAGTGAATATGTGCTCTACCAAAGGTAAATGTTAAATACAGTAGTTTCAATAGTTGGATGGCTTTCATTTTCACCAACTGCTGACCTAGTGTTTGCAATTGGTAACCCTTTCAAAAACTAAGAGCAGATGTTTTGAAGTGTATTAAGTGTAAGTCTGCAAAGCTAATGCAACTGTGAATATGGAACAGGCAAAACCGAAATATCGAACATGAGTGTACAGGTGGATACTGTGTAACTATGCAGGCACAATCTCCTTTATAATGCATTATCTGATCATAAAAGTCTCTGGGGTATTGTCAGTGGTTGCAGAACTGTTTGGAATCTATCCAAATTGCTAATTTTCCTCTTGGAATATGCCATTATGTATATTTTGAATGTATCTAATTAAGTGGAGGAATGTACCAAAGTGCATTGATTTAGTCAATTATGAGACATTATCTGAAACACAGTCATGATAGCTGGTAGGGCATACTGCTATTTTACTCCTAGCATTTCCCAGTGGATTGCTCTGTCATAGTACTATTATTGTAGCCTTCTATTCAAACATCCCATACAAAGCATTGTTGCACCAATAATGTGAGCAAAAGATTGAAAATATAAAAGCAGAATGAAACCCGCAATACTCACTGGACCCCATTTAATGAGTATCGTTATCTTCTTCCTTCTACTCTTTCTGAAGACGATCTTCAGCCATCTGGATTGGCCTCCTAAGCAGGTTCATTCATTGCCAGCAAATGCACAGGGGAAGCCAGGACAGCTGGATGGCAATCAGGCAAAAAAGATCAGGTATTGCAGAAGTAACATCACTTGTCCTTGCAATAAACACCTGCCGGATCACCAATTTGTGGGACTTTAGTTCATGCCATTTCCTTAATTTCCTTCATGCCATGGATGATACATAATGAGGCTTATGAAAGTAAATGACAAGTACAGAGTTTGAAAAATGTCTATATTTAAAGTCTTTTTTCCCAAAAGTAAAAATAAAAATATAGTTTCTACGTTTGCTCCCTGCATGCAGTTCACATAAATTGCCCTATTTACAATGGTAGGAATGCTGGAAAAGAAAACCAGCATGATAAATCGAGTAATTATGTTGTTATATGCTCTTAAAATAAATCGTAATTCATGTTTACAGTTCTAACTGATATGTTTAAAAGAAAATAACATTTTTCACCTCTTCAATCCAATTTTGACTTTCTGTTTTTTTCTTGCCAAGTGTAATGCTATCAAAATTTATCTTTTTTTACAATAGATCGGGGAAAGATTAGAACCCTTTTGGGTTTTACTGTTGGAGGGACATTTGGAGAAATTTCTTCCTTTCTGTCTAGTAAATGCTCATGCTCAAGGACATGAACTGAGGGACATAGGGACATTAATTTTTTAAGTTTTATTGTAGTTTTATTTTTGGTTTTATATGTGGAAAATGAGTATAAAGTTGGTAAAAAAAATAACTAAATGTGGTACATAGTATGGCCAAACATCTACACTTTAGTCTATGTTTAGAGGACATTTATCTAGAAGTCTTGTGGTTTGTTCAGTAGCTACCTTGCAAACCAAAGCTGTGCTACAATGATTTTTTTTAAAGAAAAAGCCTTTACTTGTTCAGCCTTTTTCTTATAGTACTGTCATTTTTTTAACATTTGCCATGCTAACTGAGGAATTATGAAGTCTAAGATGCAGTTCTTGGGTTTTTTGCAATTTCTCTAAAATTTGCACAGTCTGACCTTTGGGTGAATATGATGGGACGTCCACTCCTGGGAATAATAGCATTTGTTTGGATTGTGTTCTATTTGTAAATAATTTTTCTCAGTGTAAATTGATAGACCAAATTGTTTGGAAATAGCCTTTTATCACTTCCCAGCAGCAAATGCTTCCGTAGGTCATTATTGGTGTCTTTTTTCTTTGGCATTGTGGTAACACTCATCTGAATGCTCCAGACCAGCAAACTAACTGATTAGCAGCACTTGGCTGCTACTTACCCTCGCTGTTATTAAAAATTAAAAAGAAAACTTAATAAATTGTTAAAAATCATTGATTCTTCCTGATCTTAAGTGAGTTTAAACTGAATGGCTATAGGATACAAAAAGTTGCAACCTGAGCAACATTTTAGTTTTTTTTAAGCTTTTACAGTTGGGTCAATATCATAGCTAGGGATTATATCTGGCAGGGTTAAAAAAATTGTTTGGTATTATTTCCCACTTCTGGCAAATTCATATAGGACATCAGGGATGCCCATCACTTGTGAAAATTGGTAAAAAACAGTAGGCCAGGCTTTAACATTTCGATAAAGTCTAAGATGTGCCTATTAGATTGTCCTGGCATCCACAAAAAACACTGCAACCAGGATACATATGTCCTGCTTTTATATAAAGAGTTTACTTCTAGTTACTATTCGAATATGTCTTAAATGAATGGCAGATTGAAAAGATCCTTTTATACTTTCCATGTTATTTTTAATGAATAAACATTTACAGTCATTTTAATTGGCAAAAGCAATAAAGATGCATAAACAATTTTTGAAAGTATCCTTAAATTGTAGTGAAGAAATCTAATGTCAAAGTTAAGCACTTTGGCACCAAATGTAATACCAATGATCATCTGCATTAGTGTGTGCTCATAGTGTGCACAATTTGCATTCATCAGTTTCAGTGTCTGACATAGTCTTTAGATTAGAAGCTGGGGAACCGTTTTGGAATTCAGTCACCTAGCAGACAATAAATAAACTTGTAAATGAAAATACATAGAGTGCCAGTGCTGAGCAGGCTGTGATTTAATCATTGTACTGTTCCTTCTTTCATACAATGTAAGAACAGCTGCAGAGAACTCTAAAGATATTCATCAAATCATATAAATATGTCACTAAATGACTGCTTTTCATACATTTTGGAATGCACATTATTTAAATAAATTTGACCTAGTGATTTGAGGCTTCAGTCTAATCATATGCATGGGGATATATCTGTGGAATGTAAATGTAATCCTTGCATGAAAAACTTTCCATGTAAACGGGCCATATTTTTCCAGTCTGAATGGCAAATCACATGCTAGCCTTTAACCCAAAAGCTCTTAAGTGTCTGTCCTGATTTACGTGCCTTGATAGAGTGCATAATTATAGCATATTA